>NC_090943.1:60512833-60815863 GCF_040807025.1 Struthio camelus | reverse complement strand
TACCAGAGGCAGATTTTGTCAGATAAGGCTACTCCCCCCGCCCTTCTTCCCCTCCTCCCCTTTTAAATGATAGTACTCATTTCTTCCATGGCCCCAACAAGAAACTGACGGATTAGATCCAGATGGAAAAGGCTCAAGCTTACTCACCATTGTGAAAGATCAGTGGAAACCAGCGCTCCCACCTGTTAAATGAAAAACAGCGTTAGGATGAGGCTGAGCACTTGGCAAAGGCTGTCAGTAAAGTATGGATGTGTCTGGGTATAAACCAGCTGTGATCTCCCATATCTCTCCCCGCTACAAGCATCTCTGAGGCTCATTTTCTTAGGGTACAGAGAGCTGAAGGCCTCGACTGGAACAAAGGAGATCCTGGAATGGGCACACTTGAGTAATTTTCTGAATGACATAGATTTATCAATTGTAATGTTTTGTTCTTTCCTCAGGCAAATTTTCCTATACTTTGGTCAAGGACTTAGCGAGAATAATAGAACTGGACATGCCAACTTCAGTGTATGGTCTCATAGGTATGCCACAAATCAAATGAATTCATGCAAAAAATTAGTAAAATTGCCGCTGGCTAGGAATTGAAAGTACACAGTAAGAGAAACTTTACTGATATCTTCTTCGATGACAGATTTGGTTAGTTTATAGTTCAGTGAAATATATTTTATAGTGTCAAAATAGATAACTTATTCCAGTAATAGAAGAATAACATTGTTTTTTCCAGCGTGAAAGTAATCCCAGCAGGGATACACATACTATACCATGCTAATACAATTTTACTTTAATACAAGGTAGAAACTTAATATCATTCTTGAGATATTACTATTGCATTATCAAAAATGAATTTCAGCAAGACCAAAACGACTGATGTTCCAAACATTATTATTAAAGTTTGCAGCAGGTGTCTCAGCAGACTGTAATAATCTTTTTAAAGGGTAGCTTTAATTATTTGTAATGTTTGAATTGTTTTTTTCTGTACAATTATCTCTTGTTATACAAACATTTTTTTCATAGTATGCTTATTTGTAACACAGCAGTGGGTTTGGGGTTTTGTGTGCTGGTTTTTTTCCAAATGTACGCTATGTGATTTTATTGGTAAACGGGTGGCATCATTCCTCTTTAGAAGAGGAAATACTGGGAATGCCCCAGTGAATTAAGCTGTCTCTGGAAGTAAATGCTCCTTTAAACGCCTTGTGTTGTTTTCATTATATGTGAGGACATCAGCCACTCTCACTTGGGGAGAAAAAGGATATAATTCACTTTCCTGTCTGTCCCCATTATTTGTTCACGGAACCAGATAGATACCTCCTTGGGGGCAGATGGCTGTTTTTTCTTCCTGCAGAGGCTTTCTCTTCATTTTGTAGCGTGCATCTGGCACTCCGCCGATGCAGGTGGGATTGGCTTGTATAAAGGTGATGATGGCGGGGTGGTACAGTTAGTAGGGACATTTGCACGTATTCCTTTTCTGCTACTAAAAGGAGGCAGAGTCTTGTGCGATGCCCAGAAGGTAGCACCAAATTCTGCCATTCTCTTCAGTGTCTTGAAGCCCATGAGCTTTTAAGGCAGAGAGAGCAGTGACACTGTTATCAATTGCCTCAGCTCTCTAGGAACAGACCATCTTTCCCAAAGGCCTGTGGGACCTCCTTCCTAGGCCTCCTCGGAATTTGACAGGAAACAGTGCCTGGTATAGACTTCAGGCAACTGTTGGCACATGAGCGGCTGAACATGGTAGCTCATTGTCAGTGGAGTGACAGGACAGTGCATGAGGTAATTGCATATTGATAGAAACAGCATAGTAGCTTCCCATTTATTCTTTCTTATTTCATGAGAACTTGTCCTCTTTTTTTTGTTTTTTTTGAATATGTGCTTGCAAAACCCCAGAAAGTCTATGCTCTTCTCGTCACATTTTATACTTTGTCCATTCTTCTAATTGCTAAGTGTTAAAAGGAAGTAAAATAATTGTGTGGCTCGTGAGGCAGACCATCAAACAGGAGGCAACAGAGGAGCATAGGAAACGGGGGAGAATGGAGATGGTAGGCAAAGAAGAGGAGATCCGTTCTTTGATGCGTGTGGGCGGAAGCCTGCGTTTAGACCTAATGGGAAACGTGCGAGGCAGAGCAAGGCTGACAGTGGATATTGGTGCTGTCATTAGTTGCTGAGCTTATGGGTAGATTTGGAAGCAGAAATAGATGAAATGGCAAAAGGAGGAGTTAGTAGGGATCAAGATAGACAGTGAAGAGAGAAAGGGCAAAGATGCGTAGCATTGCAGCTCAAACGGTTGTGGATACCTCGTATCTGAACAGAGTGGTAAGTACACAGTATGGTTTGAACTCTGATGCTTGAGGAGTAAAGCCATGCTCAGCACAGGTAGCTTCACTGAAATGGAGACCTCCTCAAACGGTGAGGAACAGTTGTGTGCAGGAGCCTCTCAGAATACAGCTCACAGCACATACAATTCTATGTCCCTCCAGATAAGCCTTTTAAAACTGTAGAAGTTAGGAGTAGGGTTGGCTAGGGGAAGAATTAATCACACGAAGGAGAGTTTAACCTGCTTCAGTACCTTCACAGGTATTGATTCTGGTTTGCTAAAAGAGCAACAATATCAAATGTTTCTTAGACAGGAAAGTTAGCTTTCCTGTCAAAACCAAATTTTTGAAACTATCTTTCTCTGCCAGGGGACTATTGATAGGCTGAACTGTGACTTGATAATACTCAGTTTTTACCTGTGCACAAGATAAATGAAAACACCAGGGTGTGTCTCTGTCTCTCTCACTCTCTTTCTCTCTCTCTGGTTGTTTTTTTGTATTTTTTTTTTGTTAAGTTTAGCTTATAAAGATGGACACTTGATTGGCTATTCATCTTTCATAGAGGAATCATTGCATCTTTAAGCCAGAAAAAAATTACAAACTCCACCAGAGGCTCCAGTGACTGTTTCAAGCAAGTAGCAAGACCTTGCGCAGTTTAAGGACAGCAACAGAAGGTGCTTATGCTTCATTGGCGAGTCTTTTTTTTCTCTTTATCATACAGATATATTCACAATGAGGAAAGCAAGTTAGGAAATTCATTTTTAAATGATAACTAGAGCATCTTGTGAACGAAGGATTCAGAAGTGCCTTTCCAGGTCTGCACGACAGTATCACGTATGTAGTTCGGACATTGCTAGTCCTGTTCTTTGCCAAGGATAACAGTCCTGTGGTGTTGGGCATTTTACATGCACTTACTGCAGAAAGACAGCTGACTGCCCCAAGGGGCTAATCATGTTAATATCAAACAAGAATAAGAGAAACTGTTTTTCTTTCACTGAAAGTTTTAAAAGGGAGTATTTTACTCCAGAGATTTGCTGCTGAAATGAGCTGATTGAACTTGACCTCAAGTATCTTAGCATTTGACCAACACAGATACTGGGAAGTAGGCTAGTAAAAAAAATAATGAGGAAATAAATATTTCAAGTGAATTGGGAAAAGTCCTTCCTTGTCCACAATTCACAATTCTTTTTTTTTTTCTTTTAAGTTTTGTGAAGTTCAACATGTAAGGCGTCTATCTGGGAATTAATTTTTTCCCTATATAGACTAAGAGTAGCTAGCAGAGGACCTGAACAAGAATGGATGAATAGAAGGAGAGAGAACTGAGCATCTGCAGAAGAAAGGAATTCTGTTCCTTTGAAACAAGGAAATAAAAGCCAGGTGAAAAGACTGACTTTTATGTAATTTTTGTGCTTCAAAGTTCAGTAACTAACAATATTGTAGATTTCAAGGGCCCGTGAAAGATGAAATCCAGATTAAACAAATCAAAGTTCTTTTAACATTTTCCCATATTCACTAGCACTGTCCACCTTAAATCAGGGTAAATGCAGGAACACGCTACTTTAAATGAAAAGCCATATTTAGTAATCAGTAGCTACAACACATCTGGTAGATACAGAAATATGGGATTGATGCAGTGACTGAAATCACATTTGAGCATCCGATCTTCTAATATTTCCTCTTGCTGATAATGAAGTGTTTATTATGGACAGAGCTTGTAAATTAAGTAAAATACTGATATTCTTTTTGGCCAACATTTGGTTGATTTAAATAAAGATATACTAGATATACTTAGGGTAATTTTTTCTCCCACACTTCAAGCTGTGTTTCTACAGAAAATTTTAAAGGGTGATAATTTTCAATTAAGTAGCAACATTTTAAAGAGATCCTTGCTATAGTAAGATTCATAGCTACTGTATAGTTGTTTGTTCTCAAAATGGTTAAATGAAAAAATCCAAAGAGCAACATATTACAACATGTAATGTATTATGATTTGAACAAGCTGAGGTTTTTTTTTTTTTTTCATTGGGAATGTATTTCTTAAAGTGGTCTTTCAGAATAAGCTCAGGTGCACTAAGTCTAACCTATGCCTATCAAGGCATAGGTTCCCACTGTGAAGAGAAAATGGCCCCAAAGAAGAGAGAATCTTTTGCTCAATAGAGATTAAATGGTTTGACCTATAGTCAAGACATGGGAAACACTTCCATGTTAGCAGTACTTTATTAAGGGAAATAATGCAACTAGATAGCAGGCGATTTAAACAAAAAAATCCTACCTGATTTCCATAAAGTCATTTCTGAACTTCAGACTTTAATATATGCCTAAATCCAGTCTCTCCCTTTCAAAATGAGGAATCAAAGCCAGAATATAATGGAACTTGAAGGGGAAAAGGACAATGATTCTTGCCCCACCTGCTGTGACTGGTTTGGTTGGTTATCTAAGGGGAACGCCTGAGTAAACAATAACAAAAATACTTTCTTCGGGTCATTTTTGAGACCAAAATGAGAGGAGGAAGTCCTTTTATTTTGCAACTTCAGAGCTGTTTATCCCTGTAACATGTTGAAACTAGAGGCCTAAAGCAGTGATTGTAGCTTTTTGGTAAAAATCACCCACAATGAACTGCTCATCCTTGACACTTCAAATGAGATATGAGCAAATCTGTTATTAGAAGTTTAAGAAAACTTGCAAATTTTCTTAAAATAAGTGAGCAGCCCCAAATTTGAGGACTGAAGTCAACACTGAGATTTTACTTTTGCTTTAATTTTAAGCCTTTTTACCTTCAGTAGGCCTTAGGGAGCTGGCCCATGAGGCTATTTCAGAGATAGAGACCAGGAGTGCTTAGTGCAAAGATCTATAAATGGATTACCTCACTTATCTAAGTTACTGAGGCCACCAAGTGAACAGCTTCCTATCAGTTCCCTTTCCCATCGCATGCCATAAGAAGCGTCAAAACTGGTGTTACTTTTCAGCATTTGCCATGGGAGAGCAAACTAGAGAAATCTATTGTTTTACTGATATTAAATGGGTTGCTAATTGGATGGATCTCTACATACAAACACATCAAATTCCCCCAAAACTGGTATTAAATTATGAGCAGCCTAAAGGCTGAATTTATCTCCACTGAAATTATGGTTTTAGAGTTTGATCTTGTGTTTTATTACTACCCAATGTGATGCAAGCTTAGTGGGTTTTCAGATTTTCATTATTTTTTGCACTAAAACTGACAACTCATACAGGCTTGGAATTGGGTCCTCGTATATCACACACATAAATTATATACTCGATTTTTTCATCTACTTTTCCTATGTTAGTGATAGCCTGGGCTTGGATCACTCAAACTAATGGGATGGTCAGCTAATGGGATTGAATTTCTCATAGCTGCATTGTCCTCTGGAAATCTGTGTCATAAATGCATGTACTCAGGAGTAAATGTAAAATTTTCAATGAAAATTCTTGGAAAAAGGCAAATGGTAGTAGATTTTTTTCTTTTCTTGGAGGGAAGAACAGAGGACACCTTGAAAACTGATACACGCTGGTGTTTTTCCCACAGGCGTGTTATGGATGATGCACAGCTCGTGTACTATAAGAACAGCCTTCTGATTTTATTGCAGCCTTGCTATAAGCGGAATTGTGGAACAAAAGTTTATTCCCCTTGAGAACATACATACGGTTTTTCTCAGTAAACTCTAGATTGCTTCCTACAAATATTTTTATTTGGAAGTTTAATCTTAAAGGTTTCTTATGACCTCATTAAAGGGAGGTTTTAAAATCAGTATACTTGTTTCTTCATCACTTTTATGAACTAGGAAACTACTGCAATGCTATCTTCACTCATAATCGTACTGTTTGTATCTAGATGTTGATCTTTTTCAGAAAAAAAAGTATTGTTTTTTGCATTTGCTCTCTGTAAGAGCATTCAAATGAGAAGTACCATTTTGCATTCAGAATCACAGTTCTAATGTGTTAGGCAAGTAATTGCAATATAGCAGCATAATTTCATTTTTTTTAATTATTCAGTTAATTTCTGCTGGTTTCAAAATATGCATCCATTTCTCAAATTAAATTGTTTTTTCTTTCTTTAAAGAATAACCTCCCCAAACTTTTTTTTTGTTCAAATTGAATACTTCCTCTTTTTTTTTTCTTTTTTGTTCTATTTCTCTTGCTGCTGCCTTTATTAATTTATTATTGTTTGGTTGAAAATCCAGTGAAAAATATATCTATTAAGAGTAGGGGAAAATACCTGTACACTGGACTGTAGAGTATGAACACAAAGCAACAATCTATTATCAAAATACTAGAAAACACATTATAGGGAGTAGTGCCACATCAGTTAGGAATGTGGATGTGCAGTCTTAATTTTTCCATCTCGAGTTTCTTTCTTGTTCCTCTTTTTTGATATCTATTTCCAAAAAGCTTTTAGACCAAGATTATTCCTTTGAATTGGTTTGAAGAAGATGTCAGTGCAAGTTTGATTTGTTCGGAGATATATGCATTGTAATAGTCTGGTTGTCTTTTAACCAAATTGGAGTTTCTGACTTTGAGTTCTGGAATTTCTTTGACAGACAAGTTTTTGTTAGACTATGATATAAAATGTTTGTCTGGAAATATATTCTGTGTAGCTGAAGAATACTGTATATTTTAGAAGCATGAGAATTAATGTATTTTGTACTATTTAAAATTAGTGTGTGATTAATTTTTGTTGATGAGTTGCAGACTACTGCAAATCCAATTTAGGCAAACAGAATTTGAAGTATTAGTGTGTTAGCTGAAAATATTTGATCATAGTCATGAACATGAACTTACCACTCTCATTGCTTTACACTTGCAGGTTGACCTAAATTATTAATGCCTGTTGTTCAGTAGGCATTAATAGGAGCAGAACGGACAACGAACAGCAGTTCTGGTTGTGAGGAGGAACATGCTTTTGCTGGTGGCCTCTATTAAGAGGGGGTTATTTTTCCCTCTTTGCTGTCTCAGCACTGCTGACCACTCTTTTGCACATACTACCTCCCTGCCTGCCCTGTTTCCTCTTCCCTTTGGGGCAGGGAGTTGTGATTCCATGGAGGTTGCTGCGTCCAGCATTGAATCAGCAATGCAAGATCAAAAAGAGATTGCTTTTTCCTCCTTACTGCCTGGGCTTTTGTGCAAATTTATGTATTTTAATACCATCAAAGGTGAATTGGGTTTTTTTGACAGTTTTTTTTTTTTTTCCATATAAGAATCAAGTCAGTTTGCTTCTACAGTTTGTCTGATAAAAATTCTGACTGGCAATTAAAATCACAAACAATTGGGGCATTCCATCATATTTGTAGCTGTTTATCTTCATTGTGTCAGAAATCAATGTTGCAGCAATGGAAAATATGAAATGAAGAAATAAAAAGTTGCAGTCAAAGCTTGAAGTCACTGCACATTGCACTGAATTATTAAACAATATAGTTTAAAAACTTTGGAAATAAAATTGATGTTGAAACCTCTCCATTCCACTTGCTAAGTCAGGTAATGGATGCAGAAAAAAAACCCAGCTGCACACACATTCAGTTATTTTACCTCCAATTATGTTATGATGTATGTGTGTGTTTTAGGTTTAGGACACCAATAGACAAGTTACAGTAAAGTTTTGTTAATGTGGCATGTTGTACTTAAGAAGCAGTGAAAGAAAATGATATTTGAAAGGCAACCTGATGGAATGCACAAATGACGGTAGTAGGGATGATGCCTGTAGCAGTTTGACTTTGGAGACTAACCGCATTCTTCATCAGTGATCAGTGAGTTACATACGTAACTTCTGGATCTCCAGAGAGCCATAGCAGAGCTGCTAATCCAAAAACTTTTGAGGAGGTAGTGGCACTGGTTCTTCTCCATGCTTCTTTTCTGAAGTAAAGACAACCAAGAGAGCCTGCACCTGCCTTGTCAGAGCATTGCTTTTGGCTTCAACTTCAAAGTGGTTCCCAGGATCTTTAGTCATGACTTTGATGGCATCTGCCCTCTGGGGAGGATGGCACGTTGTAGTGAGCCCCCATGATGGCTCATTACTGCTGTAAACCCTCTCGCAATCTGAGACAGAAAATTCAGGAGTTTTGACTCGCATGTGACCCAAGGGCAGGCCTTGTAAATTTGGATGGCACTGGAGGACAAGTTTAGGTGCTGATGGAGAACGTGCACCAGCAAAGTCACTGGGGGTTGGCATACGCAACTGCTGGATGAGAGATTTCAGTTATTGATTTCACAAGTTCAAGGGAATAGCCACAATGCGTGACCGAGTTCCTCTGCGGCTGGTAACACTTGCACATAGTTCTGCAAAGCAGGACCTAACCTAACACAGCTCCTGGGGCTTGCGAGTGTTAACGATGGGAAGGCTGTGTGCCTGTCTTCAGGGAATTCCTAGTATCAGAGACCAGCCATCAGTAAGATGAAAATATCTAGTCGTGGAGAGCTTGGATTCCTTCTCAACCTGAAGAAGGCAGTTTCTAAGGTACGGTTAGAATCCCCCTCTTATCTCCCAGCGGTTTGTTGTCTTGTGAGGGTCTTTGATTTGACAAATAATTCTTTAAAGATATTGAAAACAAATAGCTTATCAAGAAAAAAGTCAGGATGGACGTTGAGCACTCTAATGCATTTTTCTTCCATTTTTTAGGTGTCCTAATCAGTGTTTTTACGTACTTGGTAATAATAAATGTACACTCATGACCAAAAAACCCAGATGATTACATGTTACATTATTGGATTAGCTGTCATTCTCAAACACAGAATATAAACAGGAGGAAATGATTAAACTCCTTCATGCTTCTCCCCTCAGTGGCATGCAAGACACATGGCCTTGTCATGAAACGGTCACCTTGACTTTAGTATAAGTGATAGCAGCAAATATTTGGTTTGATGTTTGGGTTCTCTCCTCCTGATGTTAACTGTGATGCAACAGGCGGCTGCTCTCACTGTTATAGCTCGCTGAGCCCGTTGCGGCAGGGGGCGTGAGGAAGCTTGGTAAGCTGCGAAGCTTGCTGTTTTGACAGAATGTGAGAAGAATGACAGGAAAAAGAGAAAATCATATGCTAAGCGAAGATTGTAAGAATATTAAATCTAACACCTGACAAGCGATTGCTTCAAACCCAGCAGCCTTGAATATGAATCATTGTAATGAACTCTGCCTAGAACTGTACCTGAAGACAGTTCAGAACTCAGTCTAGTGGAGACAGTTGCTCACTTGCCTCTGTCTCTGAGAGTGTACTGCTCCTAGTATTTTTACTGGTACTCAGTTTTTTGCTTACAGTTGAGTAATTTGTACCTAGGAACGTCTTTTAAAAAGGTCAGTCTATCTTTTTTTTTTTTTCCAAAGTGAGCATTGAGATTGCAATTTTTTCTTAAGAAATGTGATTTTTTTTAAAAAAAATAAGGTATGGATTAGATAATCGTGTAACTTAAGTTTTTGGCTAACATGCAGGGGAATGTTTGTGGGAGAAATAGTTTGCTTACGTTTTCCCTATATTTCATTTCTATGTGAACTTTTCGGAAAGACATGTTATCTGTGTTTGTGGCACTTGCTCAATACTGAATCGATGCACTGAGAGAAGAATAGTGTTTCCCAAATCATCATTGGTTCCCTTCTTCTATTCTCATATTTAAGTGCTTGCTCCTACCTCTGCTTAGCTGAGATCTCTGTGATGTTTACCGCTCAAAGTGGAGTGATTAAAGAAGCACAGCAGTTTTGTAGGAAACGCAGAATTACCTTTACTAGACATACAGTAGTTTTCCACGAAGGCCGTAATGTGTTCCACTTGGAAGCAGGCTGCCAGCTCTGGTGTCGGTGGACCGTTTATTTGGGGGCTACTGGGCTTTTAGGTTTTTTTATATGATACAGATCCAGAATGGTATAGAAGTTAGGTAGGAGACAGCCATAGGTGACTGGCCTTTCTGGGGTACACAAACTATGTAAGAATAGCAGCCACTGTTTTGTTTAAAATGTTTGTAAAAATTCAGTTTGTTCTGGGCTGGAAGCATGTATGTAAAACTGCAAATCACCACAGGCAGAAAAAAACAGGTTGCTGATATGTATATGTGTTTTGTGTGTGTGTGTGTGTGTGTGTGAAATTTCTAAAAATGGACTCAATCCTAGAAAGTGCTGAGTGCTACTATAGAAGGCCAACTGCTTTGCTACCACTGACTTACAGCAACATGATAGCACCTATAATACCAGTTTAAAAAGCAACCATATCTCTCCTTAATTTAATTGGAACTACAGAATATCCAGGGAGTGGGTAACATTCTTAATCGTGGTTATTTAAAGCCCTCTACGCTCCTGCAAATATAAAATACCGGTGACAAGATATAAGGATTTTTAGTTTTAGACAAATTAACTTGAGAATGGACCTATTCAGTCAAAAAGCCTTTTAGCAGCACCACTGTCCAACTGCAAAGCAGAAACCACCTAAGGACTGACAGGTGACTTGCCAAACAAAGTTGCAGAGGTACCAAAGTAGAGATGTCTGCATTGCACTCTATTTGGTATATAATAGGAGTTGCATACAGTCCTGATTACACAGGTAGAATCACAGAGGTGAGAGGGAGAAGTCTGAGATGCATACATGTCCTCTAGATAGCAATCTGCAACCTTACAAAGCTCTGGATTTTTTGAAAGTGTATTTTTTGCAGCATCTGCAGGACAAAGAAAAAGAGAACATAAATACCAATTATCTATTTTGTTTCTGGTAACTGATATTTTTTATTAATGCTGAGACAAAAGGTGTTAGCCATATCTGTCAAGCAAAGCAAGCAATTCTTTGTGTGTTTACCGTATATTATCACTTACATATTACGGCCAGCACTCCAAGTCATTAATTAAGCAGGGCTCTCTTATGTGTAGATTATGCTGGCAGGTTAATTATGGTTACCAGGTTACTGAATCAATAAATGGATGAGGGAAACAGATTGCATACCTAGAAGAAGTTACCTAAGATCAGAAAAAGAACAATGGAAATTTAATGCGGTTCTAGGGGAACTGTCATAAATTAGAGTATGGGCAAAACCATGGGGTAAATTCAAGATCTATTTGAAAAAAATGAATTATTTTAAATACTAATTGCAAGGAACAATAGAAGTTATACTTATCTTGCCCAGGTGTTGATGCTTCAGATAAATATATTTCCTTTTATTCCCGGGCTTTTATCCTTTTTATACTCTTGCCTAACTCTGTCCACAAGAGCTGCATCTGTTCTTTACAGTCTTTCCTCTGGCTTGCCATGTGCAGTGCTTTTGCTGAGGCAGAATACTTGCCTCTTTTTGTGAACAGCTTCAGGACTAGTTAACTCAGAGCTAAGACCTTCCTTTTACAATATTTCATATGGTGTTTCAAAGTTAAAGGAAGTTATTTATATTTGTTGAAGGAGATTGTTTCATAGTTTTATTGCATCAAGATAGTTTTTTGTAAAAGCATGCTCACCAATGGCCCTAAAATTAGCCTTTACACTTCTGATATTAAAGGTAAATAGTTCATTGGTTCCTATGAAGAGACACCATTTAAAATGGAAGTCCTAACTCAGACCTTGATTTATTCATTCACGTTACTTACCAGAAAGAATCTCTTTCAGAGATAGTAGCGCAGGCACATAACGTGTTCTTGACATAACTCTTCCTCAGCATAGGTGGAGCTGAAGGGTATTTATTCATAGGCTAATTGCAAACGCTACTGGTTTGAACGTTTACCACTCCCAGTAGCTTGGATAGCAATTTTTGGCACTGGTATTGAGTTCCCCCTTCTGTATCCTTCCACTAAGAGCACAAAACAGTTGGATTTTGGGTAGGATCTCTCACTGGACTTGATAGCGAATTTGACGGAAAAAGAAGGTAGTAATTTGACAAGCATAGCTATTTCTCAGGAGTGGAACTTATTACAGATTATTCAGGTTGGAAAGACTGTAATTTGTGATACTTCCAAAGAGTGCAAATTCACACATCGAGCTAATGCTGCGATGCTCTTGCATGCTGATTCTTGTGCTCGTACTGTCATCTCTTCTAATGACAAAAGCAGGAAGCTGTAGCTAGGGGCTGTCCAGCTGAACAAGGTGGCTAAGGACATCTCTCCTCTGCTTTCAGTTGTGCTGATTGAAAAACTTACCGCCCCAGCTGCATGTCACAGTATCTTTGCCAGAGGTTACAGTCCTCCTGACCCGTTAGATCTGCTGGCTAAGCTGCTTGGACGACTGTCCCCTAATCTGTTTCAGTTCACAGAGGCAGGCTAAGCTGAAAGACTTTAAATAATGTCCTTACCAACTTAGTTCTTTAGACTGAAATAAGCAGGCGAGTCCCCCCACGTGCAACTCACCTGGCAAATTTGAGGGGAAGAAGCCTCTGGTAATGGCCCAGTAACTTATGGTGTCGGAAGAAGTGTGTGCCACACCTTCCATGTTCTGGCTGACCGCTTCAGTTATTCTTCCCTCCCCAAGTCCTTTCCGCCATTTCAGTGACCCTGCAAGATAACTTGCCGTTGCCTTGTGTGTCACTTTGTCCCTCTGTGCCTCTCTTCACCATCTCCTTTCTTGTCTCATCAACTGAAGTTGTAAACTTCTTGGGAAAAGGGCTCTCTTTTTATGGTGCCAAGCAAAACAAGGCCCTGATCTTGCTCAGGTCCCTCAGTTTCTGCTGTAATAATTAATGAGGTTTTGTGTGAGCTGTTCTGAAATGCCTAGAGACTTGCCTACATAGTTGCTGTGCCATTCCCTGGCCAAATGGTTGTTTGTAAAGTAATTTTGTCTCTAATATAAAAGGCACAGTATAAAATCAGTTCCTATTATCTTTTCATAGAGAATTTTCCATCTGAATCGTAAGCTTAGAATTGCTGACCATCTCTTTAAACTCTTCTAGATAATAATGTTACATGTTCTTCCAGCTAATATATATCATTACTTTTTATCAAGCATGGCTTAGTTCATAGCTGTAGAAATAATATGATTTACTGGCCTCCAGCCAATCAGTTAAATTACCTGCTAGTTACTTAAAGCACCTGGGGCTCTGGTTCATACGAGTGTAAGTTATTAACTTACTGGTAAAGGATCAGTACCTCATAAATAGTTTTTCAGAATAACTTCACAGCACTGCTGAAGTGATAAGAATTGAATATGTGGGGGACAACTTTAAATTCCAGTTACGTAAGGCAACTATTTTGATTTGAGATATCAAATAGTTGCCCATATGAGTGGCATACTAGAGTCGGAGGACTTGTTACTCAGGCACCTTCAGGGGAGTTATTTTAGCTCTTTGTAAAAGTCTCAGTAATTTATATACACTAGACTGAATGAAGACTGACATTTTTTCGCAGTACATCCTCCTTTTGGTTTGTTTTTTGGTCATGTTCTTTTAAAATAACACGATTAACTAGAGTGTTAGGGCAGGTATAAATTGTGGTAGGTCCACTGAGATAATTTACAATAGTTAAGGTTCTGCCTATCTTAAAGTACTTGAGGTGAATTATAGGTTCTTTCGTCTCTTTTTTCTGTATCTGAGCCACTTATTTCATTAAAACTTGGAAGAATAGATGTAGAAATTGCTATTCTCACAAAGGAAAAACTAGGGTTCTGTTAGGCTGAGAAAGCCTCTGGTAGGCAGGTTCAGTACCCAAAGTTAGAAAATAGTTTTTCTGCGGCCTTCTTATGGTTTTGGTTATAAAAAAAAAAAAGTGTCAGCTGATGAATTGCTTTTTTAGATGAAAGGAGAACAGATTGAATAATCGGGTAGGCCCTAGGCCTTGCTTAGATGCTTTATATCTATTAAACAAACTAATGGTCAGGATAGCTAATTTAAGGACAGGCATTACAATACTGTCCTTGCAAAGGGCTATTACCAAATTCTGTGTGAGCTGAACTTCCCAAAAGAACTTAGCAAATATCCTCCGGTGAAAGGAATTGCATTAATCTAATTTCAGATGTAACTGCAAGTGAGAGGAGAAGTTAAAAGCTTCCAGTCAGCCATAGGGAAAAAGATGTTCTCGTCATGTGATGTTTATATTCATTAGGATGGGTAAGGAACCTGGCAAGTCCCTGAAGCAGTAAGTCAGTGCTGTAAGTAGCTGGCCAACTACCTTAATTAAGAAAAGATCTCAGCTAATAAGATTTGTCAGAATCTGCTTGACCTTGACATGTTATTATGGGTTTGGACAGTGACTGGAAGAAGTGAGGGAAGTGGGATAAGGAGACACAGCAGAGCATGGTCTGAGCAAGGAGGCCGAGAAGGGTAGTAACAGGCACTGCCTGAATATGGACAAGGAAGAATAGGGGTGTTGTCACAGGAGCGTTGCTGGGAAAGGTGCTGAGGAGTCTAACACTAGTTGTCCTCCGCTGCAAATTCTTGTAACCTCCAGGAAAGAAAATGCTGTACCCAGAGCTACCTTTGTGATGAACTGGTAGCTTCTGTGTTGCTCTGCTCTTTTTTTTTTTTTTTTCTTCCAAGACCCTTAGCAGCCTTAGCTGAAGCTGGATTGTACCAGCTAGTGACTATATGGTAAATGATGTTCCTTGTGCTCAGACTTCAGTAGCTGAATAAGAAAGAATGGCTAAAAAGGATGCAGAGGTGCAGAAAGATGAACTTCTGTGTCTGGATTTGTATAGGCTGGCTAGGTTGATGGCTAAGCTAGGGAAGGAGGCTGGATTTCCCAACTTGATGAGGGCCGTGAGGAAATGCGTAGGCTTATATCACTGTTGAGAGATGGTCCTAACTGAGAAGTAAACACTGGAGAAAAGCAGCTTTAGCTGAAAATAGGATTCTTAGCAACATAAAGTGTCTGATCTGATTATTTACACCATATTTTTCCCCAAAAACTTTGGCAGGCTGTTCCTTTTCTTTGTCTCTCCTCATTTTCCCTTTCCTCTCTTCCCCCTAGGCCCTCTGATTTTCAGCCCTCTCAAACTTACCAGTCGCTCTCTCTGCTCACAGAACCGGGAAGTGCTCTACTCTAGTTAATTATGATTGCTTCTTCCATCCTACATGCTGCTGTTATTGGGCTTGAACATCTCGGAGCAGAGTTGAGGAAAGACTAAGACAAGATGGTCATCTTCAATTTTTAATAGCTTGTCATATTTAAAAATCTTATGAAAGAATTGTGTGCCAGCTGAGTGATCATAAATATGTATGCTTATAAATATTGATTAGCTATTTATGTATTATTTTGTAATAATAGCATTTGGTTACTTTTCTTTCTTCTACAATCTAACTTAAATCTAGTAAAAGGATTAAAGTAAAACAGCACATCTGTGCTTGTTAGTACAATGTAAATCAGCTGGAATTAATAGCACATGCCCTTTTGGTCCTTGAATCATGTGGAAGCATTGACATTGATTGTGTTTTTTTCCTTTTAGATCAGGACAGTTCAAGATTTGATGCTCAAACCTAACCCACTTGCTTTATATCAGATGATTCAAACAGTTTGTGGAGCAGAACAGGGGTGGTAGTAGAGTTATCAGTTTTGTATCATAAGAGGAGGGGGGGGAAATCAAAAACAGGGACTCTAAGGCCCAACATTTTCTTTCAGTTTTTGTGCGAGTCATTACAAAACAACAATTACAAACTTCTTGCCTTGCCTATGAGAGTATTGTTAGGTTTAAGGTGGAAGTTCCAACTTGGTTAGACGAGTGCATGCCCACACACGGAAGATGATCTCTCTTCTGGTTTTGAATACTTTCCCTCCATTTAGTTTCAGCTGACTTGGGAACTAGGTTAGAATAAATAGAAATGAGCTATTTGGAAAGTAAAGTGGCATAGTCAGATGAGGATTTGCCCTAGTCTGATAAAACCAGTTCAAATGTGTGTTTAGCAAAAGAAGAAACAAAGTCAAGCACAGAAAGCTAAAAGCTGTATGAGATCTCAAGTTTATTCCCTACTCTACCATGGACTCTAAGCTTACAGAGAAATGTCAATAATTGTATAAACATAGAACTGTTTCTTGTTTGTAATGCCAACGCATTGATGCTCTGTTTCTTAACTTGCAGCTGCCCTGAGAGCTTGTGCTGATGGAGGTGCTAATCGTCTCTATCACATCACAGAAGGAAGCCAGGACAGGTATTTTAATAAGAAACTGAAGTCATTAAAGTCATCTCTTCCTAAAGATTAAAGTAAAGCATGGGGTCTGTTTGGTAACTGAAGTAGCTGCCTGCTCTGTATGTGGTGCTTTAGCAAACTGTTGCCACATGGCAGAAATGAACAAAATTTAAGCACCTGAAAGCAAAATAAGCATATTTTGGGAGGCAACATATGCACAAGTCACAAGAAAAGGCCAATTTAATCTACTTTACTGTAATTACCTTTCAGTTTTTAACGTTTTCCTCTCTGAAACGATGGCTGATGCTTCCTTTAATAATTTATTTTTAATCTTCCTCCTGCCCAAGTCTTCAGAAGACAAGACTTAACTGCCATGTTTGGTGTAAAGGGTTGAGTTGGTGGAAACAAAAGGATCAGCTAGAACTGGATCCAAACAAGTACTTGATCCTTGAAAACTTGCAAGCGTTATTCTTTATAAGGGGAAGAAACCAATAGAGGACTTGCTATCATCGCCATCATCTCCTCTTGCATAATAACTAGCAGGGAAGCAGTTATGTGAGTGGTGTAGTAGCATGTGGTATAATTCCTTCTCCACATTACTTTTAATTGTTATTCCGAATTGCAACTTTTACAAACACATGGATAACCTAAATTTTTTGTTTTTTTCCTGAAACCCACTGGTCTTTTTTCTCTTGTTTATAATGCTACTGTGAATTTACCTTATTCTATGCATCCATCAGAGCCGGACCTTTGCAGCCTCTGAAAAGTATTTGCTATGCTGCTCACAAGGGTTAGAGGAACATCTAATGTATCTCACCAGGGGCTGAAACGAAGTATGTCCTCTTTGTTTGTCTTATGAGGCCTTAAAGAAAATCTGCTTGCTTTATGAAATGAGATAGATAATTAAATAGGAAGTCCACTTTTTTTTTTCTAAATTATTTCTGAATTAGTATCAGGGTTTCATATATGTCTAAAGGCAAGTACAGAGGTTGTGTATAAATATATATTCTAGGTAAGGAAATAGGACTGAAAGGGGAATATGTTCTTGTTTTTTCTCATAGCATTTGAAATTGAAAAATCCCAGGGTTCTGCCCCCGAAGGGTTTACACAGAGTTATGGCACAATATATTGCATTCAAATGGTTTTTCATTTGTAGTGGAATCATGGAGAACTGTTTAATTCGGGGTTACCAAGGATCTATCTGTTGTGCCTGTCTTTAGGATTTTCAGTTGCTTTGAGCAAAAATTCATAAATAAATAGTTTAATAAAAGCAAATGAATGAATAAAGCTGACTCTCAGGGCAAATGAGAAAGGCAGATATTTGGTAGAGCTTACAAACCTATGAACTTTTTTTGTTCATGTAGCAAAACCTGGCATATATTTTGTTTCATCTCATGGCAAATGTATGGGGGAGGTCAGGGGAAACTCAACTTCCTCTTGTCCTCCGAAGCAAAGAGGGAGAAGGTGGCTCTGATGTTAATGTAAAAGTTCATATAAACTCTCTTCTTTACCATGTGTGAGAAGTTCGGTGCCTGGGATTTATGAGTGCTAAAACCCAGGCTGCAATCTGTCAAGCACTACTAAGGGTATGCTACTAAGTGCTCTTGTATCTACTTCTATTTCTCTTTTCCTAGCAGATGCTCACAGAGCCCTTCACAACTTAGTCTCAAATACAAACTGAAATCTGTTTGACTTGTAGCAGGCAGTTCTCTTTGATAATGGTGATACTTTCTGAAGAGGCACAAAGGGAGCAATGAAATAGCAACAATGTTTTAGAGCTCTTGTTTTTCCTTCCTGTAACCCGTTTATTTCTTCTGCACTTCTTTATATTCATATTAAATAAATATAATTCAGGGGAAATCTGATGATTATACCGTGACTTAATAGGTTTTTTTTCAGTCTTGCATACTTGGCTGTTGGAGTATTCTTTTTCTCTATCTTCTTGCTTCCCATGTTGATTGCTTTGAGTAGATATTTTACCTTCAGAGTGATTCTTTTTGCAGGGGCAGACCTGTGTAATTTTGAATTTTGTCTTCAAAGGCATCATTCTACTGAAAAGAATATTCATTTACTTCTCTGAAGTATTTTTCCCTTAAACTCCCGGTCCAGCATTGTTAAAGAACTGTCTGCTCAGACTCTAATGTTAGTCATTTTTTTTAATGCTGTCATAACCTTCATTTTAAAACTGTTTTATTCAAAGCATTGATAGCTAATTGTATTGTATCAAAACCTAGGAGTTATACTCCTTTAATTGCAGAGTGATTATTATATCCAAGAGATATGAATAAAGAACTTGATTGATGTTTTGGACTTGATTTTTAGTGACACTGAAGTGTCTTTTCTGTATGCTGCTCTGGCAGTGTGAAGACTCTTTTAGAATGGGAATTAATTATAAAAATGGACTGGGAAAAGAACAGGTTGCAATATGGGACTGTTATGGAGGTGTCTTCCTCTGAGAGTAAGTAAAGTAGTTGTTACTATTTTGGAGGATCTGTTCCCAAATCCTAGCAAAATATAGGGCTGGAATTGATCTCAGGAGGTCCTTCGTCCTTCCCCCTACTTTAAGGTGGAGTCAAACCTAACAATTCCTTTTCTGACGCATGCTATCTGAACATAGCAAGTTTTAACAATCTGCAGTATGGGCGCCCTCTCCCTCCTATCCAAATGCCTTCTCTGTAGGCCTAATAGAGCCAGCTTGTTTGATGGATCATTTTTCCTTATGGCTCTTCTTGGGCTCTCTTCAGTTAGCCCATATCTGTCTTGAAGTTCTGTGCCTGAAGCTGAGACTTTACCAGTGCTGAACAATTCTTCATCTTGCTTCTTACATCAAGACAGTTTATGCTGTTGAATGAAACGTGGGAAGAGCAGATTCAGAAGTCTGCCCATTTCTTGCCTCTAGGCTACCACCTGCTTGCAAGGAAAGTGATAGATTGGCTTCTGCACCTTCCGTCGGTGTCTCGACTTGGTTCTTTGCTTGAATGGTTCACCTCTGCCCATCAAGTGAAAGAAAGCTCTCACCTTCATACTGGAAAACACTGCACAGGTTGGGTTAGCAATGTGGCTTCAGATCATGAGACTGAAGTAAGAAAGATGTTTTGTGTCTTCATCTAATAGGCTTTTACATTCTTATTTTTAAGATGTGCTATTTTTTGTTGTTTTGCCCATAAATTTTTGTGAAAAAATAGCTGGAAAAATCTGAATTGCAATTATTTAAAACGAAAAGTAACGAGAAAGCCTGAATTTTTTTTGTAACTACTGATGAGGAGAAGTCATGCTGTTTTTTTTTCAAAGATGTGTTAAAACAAATTACCTTCTAGAGCTGGAGGATTAGGGAGAGTAACCAAAAGGGCAGGATGACTTTTCCTCAGAGAAGCTACTCCCTGGGAGCCGTCTGTGTCATGGGCAGATGGAAAAGCAGACGGAAAGGGGCTCTTGTTGGCTCTTGCTGGCTCTTGCGCTCTGCAAGAGCCTTTTCTTTCACTGATTGTAGAAGCCTAGAGAGGTTATTTCCCTTACGCTACATTCTGTCTTTGTTAACAGCAGTTCCCACTAGAAAATAAGGATTATTGCGAAACTGTTGTTGATTAGCTAATAACGTTCAGCAGTCAGAGTTAAGGGTGAGTTACTGATCTTTTGGGGTTGTTTGCTTCCCCCCCCCCATCTGCTTATCCTACCCTGCTGCATATTTCTTCAAATCATTGTGAACCACTGCTGCCCGCTTCAGAGCTAGATTGTTGCTCATCTATATCATGCTGCAGCAACTTCTTTCTCAACACTTTCTGAATAAAGTTTAAGGCATCGGTTAACTTGTGTGTGACTAGCTTTGGGGTATACAGAGGCAAGGATGCATTGAAAAAATATTACCGTATTGGTACCTGTAAAACAATCATTAACACCCGTGTCTCAGATGCTGTCTCCCAGAGGAGTGTCAAATCCATTGTGTGCTCAGGTTTTGCACTCAAAAGTAAGAACTTTTGAATTTACACTCCAGTAAGAACTTGAGGCCATAGAGGGTAACAGTGGGCACTGTAAGAGGAAGGATGATCCTATCACAAAAATGGTGGCTTTCTGGGGTTCTGTTCAGTATTTCAGTATATCATAGTTTCTGTATGATATTAAATGGGTTGCATACAGTTGCTGACGCATGTGGTTTCTTTCTTTCTGTTCTTTCCAGTGTACTACATAAAATACCAGAGTAGCACTGAAGCTGAGAAATGCTTGTGTATGTTGATGAAGCATTTTATACATACAAAACATACAGGAGATGAATGTACGTGGTACATCAAAATGCGGTTGTTAGTATATACTACTACTTTGAGCCAGGCTTGCAGAGAGGCAACTTCAAGAACCTCTACATATGTGTCTTGAACATTAAGAACAAACTTTATAAATTTCCAGTTGGCATACATGTGGGCTAAATGACAAGCACAGACCTCAAAACATCTTTTTAGAAGCACCTTTCATTCAGGAATGCACGTTTACTACGTAACTTCAGTAACCTTTCCCTCCCATCCCGTCAAAGTTTTAGATAAGCCATTTAGTGAGAGTGAGTGACAGATACTGGTTGTACAAAGCGTTCACTTGGACTTAATGAACTCTTCTATGTTGCACTTTGGCTTTTCAAGACAAAGGATAGCATGTAGAAGTCTTCATTTTCGTGCTTTAACAGCTGAAATTCATTGGGCTTTGTACTTGTTTCTGGTATGTCTAAATTTTTTCCTTGATACTTACTTTTCTTCAAGCTGAAAGTAAAAAAAGTGATGGTTGATGTTATGTTGAGAAAAATTGCATAAACTGTATGTGCCTGGAAAGATGAAGGTAAAATCAGGTGCCGCTGATATCAATGGTAAATTCTCCCTGGCTTAACTTTACCTGAAAAGTTTGAAAGGCAAGTGATAGGTCTCCCTCTGAACAGGGAAAACAAAGCCAGTGTAATGAGGAAAAGTTTTTGCACATTTGCTTGCATGGAAGATAACCCATGGTGGAACTTGTCCATATATCTTGGTGCCTCATGTGCGTACTCTGGCAATTAGTATGGTTTAGTGATGCCAATTCACCAGCCGGAGTGTCTTTCTTTTGTTTAGTAGTTCAGCTGGCTATCTATAACTTAGATTGAATTTGCCTGATCAGAGAAACTGCAATCCCCATTGTCAAGATCATGACAACAGGGGCAACAGCTAGCAGTACCCACGTGTAAAATAATATCTTTTAATCTTGTTTCCTGAATGACATTCTATTTATGAAAAAGGCAGTCCTTAGTAGGATCACAGAGTGAGAAATTCATATATACTTCAATGTGTTCTATATTGGAGATTAGAAATAGGGTGCTTATGAAGGTAATTAGCCATTGATGTAGCTTAATGTAGGGTAGAGAAGAAATCTTTGCTTGAACTCTTGAGATTGAACTGGAATTAAAGGAAAAAAAACATCATATATTCAGGCAGAATTTAGGGCATTGATGCAGAAATTGTTGAATGAGATTTTCTCAGTATAGAGTTATACCAAAAGAGTACGATGGCCTTTTCTTGTCTTTAACATCTCTTCGTTGTATGTTTTCGGGAGGATGTGAGATATTTACACATGTGAAATCTTTTTCTATATTAATGTTGATATAAGGATATGTTTCTGTAATGATTAAAAAAAAAAAAAAATTGAGAGCCTCTCTGAAACTGTGAGGTCGAAACTATTTGAAATGGCTTTCCCATAGATGTTGGTGCTAAAGAGTTCCTGGAATGCAGGATTACAGTCTGAAAGCCAAGGAAGCTGAAAGCTGAGGCTGAGACTTATATGTCAAATGGCTTTAGGTAAGCTTGTACCTCAGACGTTATTGCCTGACTCAAAAAACTGTAACAATTTTTAAAGATCAAAATCAGGATCTTGAGTTTATGCTAATAAATGCAGTATGAGTGTTCAGAAAGCCTACCTTTATCCACAGTCTGCTCCTTTAGGAGATACCTGGCTTGGGATCCATTTTTCAATCCTGACTTATTTTAGAAAACTGCCAGGTATCAAAAGATACCCTTTTTTTTTTTTTTTTTTTAATCTTCACCAATTTAATTAGACTTTTTGCACTTATGTTTCAAATATGTCCAATAGCATTACAGTGTAAATACAATTCAAAGTTTGTTTCAGAAATAATAAAACTCTTCAAGAGATACTAGTAGATTTAGCTCTCAACTTAAGCCAAGATTAGTTTCCTGTATAGATAAGCATTTCTTAAAAGTGCTATAGGGCAGTAACATTGCTAAGCTAGGTAAGCATATTGGGCTTATTGGATCCCTGAATCAAATGTTCACAGAAACGATGAGAGGTGAAAATGGTACGTTTGAAAAGGATTTACTGCTAGGTTCCTCTTGATATTAAACAGCATCATAAAGCCAAATCAGAAGTATGTATTCTTGTAGAATAACTGACTAAATCAGTATAGTGATTTATTTCTTTTCAGTTAGTCGTCAGATGCTATAAATCAAAAATCTGGGAGATACTTAGGCATAGTTCTGATACACTTGAGAACTGCGAGAGGGGCAGAAGTTCTGTGTTTTGCAGATCACACAAAGAGGAGGTAAATTTTGAAGGAGAGATCACTCCCAAGTATCTGTAAAAGCTGTTTTACAGCTAGCTTTACTGGGAGGTACTTCTAACTGCATTTACTGCTATATTCCATAAACTATAACATAAACCAGAAGAAAACTTTTTCCACCGTCCCTACAACCTGAAAATAAAACAGCAGGTGATCATCTGGTTAAAAATCAATCAAACAAACAAAAAAAAACCCCAACACGTGGGCTATAAAAGGTATCAGAATTTAGTGGAGATGAAGTCACTCTTTGTTTAATGTCTGCTGCTGTTGATATTCAAGACGGAAGTTGTATAATAATAATATTGTGACTTCCCCTTATTAATAGTTATAAATATTATCCATTATTGTGACTCCTAAAAGTTAGACCTTGATTAGAAAGAAGACTTAGTCTAGTCATACGCTGATGGAAGTTGGCTGTCTTTTCATCCTTGATGTAAGCATGTGTACACAGGCACACACATGCCTTGTTTCTTTTATTTCAGGAAATGTTTTGTTTTGGGAGACACTGGAAGTAAGTTACGGCTTTGGTACAGGACCATGCACTCCTTAGAGGAAAAAATAAAAAAGCAGTGCTGGGTAGAACTTTTGAATACAGTATTTTCAAGGTGGATTCACTGCATTCCCAGGTGGGAGAGGTAGAGAAACCAGGTTTTGATCAGAGTAAGAATGAGAACATTGTCTTCTGGTCAGAATGGAGTAGTAGGAATCGAGGCCTTTATATTCTGTTCCAGGCTCGCTCAGAGTCATCCAGTGACTTACTAAATCATCTCAGATCTTCAGTCGGTCACCCTTAAAATGCAGGCGCTAGTCCTTGAAAATGGCTAAAATGCTGCCCTTGTTCACATGGTGTCATCAAAATTTCTGAATTTATTTTGTTAAAAGCTCAGCCTATAAAAGGGCCAGGTCTGTTTCCTACTGCGTAGTTTTGCCAGTATTTAATAAGGAATAGTAGGTCCTAGGTGAAGGCAGACTTCACCCTCGTTAGCGCTTTAGGTACCTGCTTTAGGTACCTGTGGATTTTGGCATAAATCCACAGATTTTTATATAGTTGATACCTTAAGACATTCAAAGAAGGCGTTTAGGGCGCTCTCATTCTTCCCACGTCCACAGACCTAAGTATGAGACTTCTGTGGTGATCCTAATCTTGTTAAGGCGCGGATGGGAAGGACGAGACAGAAGTTAGGAGGCGAAATGACTTGCAAGCAAACACAAAACAGGATGGGTAGTCGAGCTTAGAGAGGAGGTATTCTGGCTAGCAGTGAGGTTCTCTGCCCGTAAAACTGTGCTGTCCCGTTAAGGGCACCATAAGCCAAGTTGTAATTGCCAACCAGGATAACAAAGGGTCATGTTTTGTCCAGAACAGTTATTTAGGAAAAAAAGCGGCTGAAGGAAGGAGAACATAGGGACGCTTTCAGCTTATCCCAGTTCTCTCAATCAGAAGGTTTGTATTGCTTCAGCTGCTTCTTCAAATAACTGCATTTGTGCCTCTAGTGTACTGTAAGTAGAGGAATGTCACTGCCATCAGGGTGATTTCTGGCTTTATGACATGGTAAAAATCATTTATGGCCACCCTGATGCTAGAAGTTAGAACTTCTTAGTGATAAAATATCTGTGCGTTGAGTCACCACTGGAAAAAGCAGCTCAGAAAGGAGTTGGAGTTGGCCTAAGAACAGCGCTCTGTACTTTATAGTGTTTCAGTTCATTGTGCCTAAGGAGTAATTCCAGGGATGCAGGGAAAGTTGGCTCTCTGTAGCTTTAGGGTGAAATGTATGCCTGTATGTTTCTTTTGAATCTCTGAATATCAATAGAAATGAAGGATTAGGCAGGCAGTGCTTGCTTTTATGAGGCAGTACTTTCTACAAGTGTGTGTTGGGGGGGTAAGGGAGGCGTTTTCCCATGTTTAAAACAGACCAAACCAGAAAGCCAGGCTAGATCTTTGCTGCAGTAGTACTTGTCATTTAATATTTAAAATATGAACTTTATACTGAACATGGTAAGAGTGATCTCAGATTTGAAAGATGCAGTGTTAAGACTGACAAGAGTGTCAAGAAGAGAGGTCAGTGTTCAGTCTGCAAGCACAGAAATGCATACGATATCAGTGCTTTAAAATGAGTGCTAGTAAATGACCTTGCAGCTGACCGATCTGCGCTATTGCCTCTCAGAGAATTAGGGAAGGGTTAGCAGGGCCATAGCACCTGCTTGCTTTTTCAGCTTTTTTCCCTCCCACAGTCCAGAAGATTCCTGGAGAGAAAGGATATAGTCCCTTCCAGATAAGTTTAGGTTAAAGAATATTGCTTAATGGGACTGAACACAAATAACACCTTTAGGCAAATTAGTTTCAGATGTCTCTAAAATTTTCATTCAATTTTCACTTACAAGTGATCATTGGAGCGTAAAACGTTTTTTAGACATTTATTTCTTGGATTTCTTTCCTATTTTCTTTCTCCTGTAGTCTCTGCTCTCTTTTTATAAATATGTGAAAGGCTGCAGTTCTAACTTGAACAATTTACTTTCAGATGTGCACCTTTATTTTGAAAACAGATGACTGTATACTTCAAATCTGTTTAAATTTAGTGTTGTTAGTGGAGCCAGTAGCTTGAGAAAGGGGGACTTTGTGCATTCTAGAAGGTAATGAGAAATAAAACTTTAAAATATAAATCCATTTTTCTTTAAACTATTTTTCCTGGTTCCTTTAGTAAGAATTGTTTTGAATCTAATTGAATTCCAAGAGAGTCTTTCCATTTTACAAATTGCCTCTTTCAGCTTATTCATTTTAAAATGCTTTGTATCACAGTTGTTTTCACAGAAAATGCTATCAAGAACAAGGAACTGTGTCCTCAAACTGTGACCAAGACTACTTATTACAACTGATAAATGAGAATAAAAGAAGACCTATACTTAAATTCTCAAATTAACTCTTGAGGAGGATATAGTAGAATGGCTTCTAAATTGTAGCATGAAGTCACAGGAAGTTAGTCTGTTGGTCAAAAATTGGGCTTTAGGGCTGTCTGATGGGAAATACTGTCTTTTAAATCATACATTTGGTCTCTGAAGAAAGCTCTTGAGCCAGTATGAGAAAACTTAGAAATCAGCTACATGATAAAGGTAGTCTGTGCCTTTTTTGGTGAGGACAAGCCATGGAGCAAAAACAACTAAACAGTTGCAAAGCTGTCCCTGTGAAGGGCTGAGTATTGATTAATCACTTGGGCTAAGTTAAGTTGCCATGCTTCTCTACAAAATGCCGTAGTTGTAGATTAGTCCTTGGTAAAAAGTTGGAGTCCCAAGAGATCATAGAGCCAGCTTTGTTGTACTACCAAAACTTACTCGAGCCTGTGGATAACGTGATACCTCCGACGCTTGCTCTTGGATACATTTATATTCGGAGAAACTCAAATCTGCGCCTTCAACTCATAGTTCATTTAAAAACCAGGATCTTAGGTGAGCAGATATCTATGCAGACTCCACTGCAAGCAGTGTACTACCTGCTGTGTTTAAATACCAATCTAGATTTTATTTTTGCAAAACAGAAAAAAAAAAGTTACCTAATTCCTCAATTTAGTTTGTTTTCAAAAAGAGATCATTTGCTACTGCTGTCTCATGTGCAGATTTTATTTTCAAATATTTTAATTAATGTACCTGAAGACCACAGTGAATGTCAATGATAGAGAAATACAGAGCATTCCAGATTTGGAGCTAGGGAGAAAAATTAGTTTTTGGATAGCAAGTGAAGATACAGGGGCAGTGATGTTCAAAAAGCTGTTGAAAGTGGCATGAGCTTTATGGAAGAAGTATCTTGCCCACCAGTACCAAATAATTGAGCAGAAGTTTGTCTCACTATGTGTCGGTGTCTAAGAGGGACAAGTAGGGATGTTGCAGGACATGAAATAGATAAGTCAGGCTAGATCCAAGGTTATAGCGTGCCTTAAAATAAGTGGAGATGAATGAGGGTACAGTAGGATTGTATTATGGTGCTTATCGGGGGGCGGAGGAGGGAGGAATTCAGTGCAAGCTGAAATCTACAGTACGCCTGCATGTTTGTTTCGATACCTCTGCAGAACTCCAGACCTGCTTAAGGATTTCATTCAGTTCTAGCTTATTAGCCCAGCTAAGAAAGTGCATTTGGGCAGAAATCCACAATAAGGTGGCTATTTTCCATGAATGTTTTCCGATAGCAGCTTGTTCAGACCATACTGTGTGCCACAGGCAGTGCTTTACTTGCAAATGTTTTCCATCACACTTGTCTGCTTGCAAGTACTTCTACATATAAGCACCTCAAGAACAGATTAGCATTACAAAGATACACCATGAAGAACAAACTTTAGACTAGAGACCAGAGAGGAGAGCAGTAGATGAAGGCCTAGATGAGAAGTTCCGAGTACCACCCGAATACCTGTCTAGTGTGAGGCGTAGTCTGATCGTGTACATACTCAGAATATACATCCATTCTACAGTAACTCTTTTTAATTCAGATAGGTATGTATGCACATACTATATGAGGAAAATACTGAAGTAGAAAAAGGAAGACGTGCGTTCCAGAAAATACACAACTTTTATTGGTTTTGGACTCTTTTCCTGGTTTATTCCTCCGAGTAGCGGTGAATGTTGAACTAAATTAATTGCAAAATAAAGAAAAGGTCATATAAATAAGGCTTAGGAGCAAACCTAACATGAGAATTAATAAAACTCACCATGGTTGTAATTTCAGTTTATTTGGGGGGGGGGGGGGAACCCTGACCGGTGATTCTCTGTGGGCACACTACAGATTGATTCTGCTATGAATTATGTTTTGTTTTGCGATTTTGAAATGCACTTGGTGAGCGAGAGAAAACTATGACTCCAAACAACTTCAGCAGAACCCTTAACACAATTAATTGATTTTTTTTTTCTTTTTAGTATTACTTAATTTTCCTTCATTAATGTCACAATAGAAGAACAGGTCAAGCCTGCCCTTCCCATGTAGGGATCCACATAATCTTTCATGTCGATTCAGGATCTTCTGTTGGTTTAACTAGGAATTGGATTAAACTGTAGATGTCTGAGCGATTACACGTGCTCCATACGTTGCCCAGAATCCTTGCAACATGATTAGTGCTTTATATGAGGCATTTTGAGTTCTCCATGTTGATTGCAAGCAGGGAAACCACCACAGCTGGATCTAATGTTTTCAGCAATGTGGTGCTGTCCCTACAGCCTGTGAAATGAATGGAGGAAGAGCAAGACTCTCATTACTACTTGGTCAGTTATCAGGTTCTCTGGAGAATGGAACAGGCTCCATTTTTATTTTTTATGTTTGCAAAATGCAGTGTGACTGTGTTTATGTTTAACCATGTAAATGGCGTGTGGGCATCTCTTGCTGTGATTTCAGATTTGAAACCACTATTGGCCATAGTTGGAAGTTATTCTCGTTCATTGCATTGAGAATTATTCTGATCATTGTGTGGGCACCACAAAGTATTTAACATAGTCTTTGGAGGCAGTATCACCGGGAATGAAATTCATCCTGTAGCAATAAATCATTCGTTTGAATAGTTCTTGAGCAGTATCCCACCTACGCAGACTCCCTGACTCCCATAAAACTCTGAATCAACTGCCTGGCTTGCCCTCGTTGTTAAGAACAACCAGCTGGAATAAATTTCTTCTTTGTTTTGAAATGAAGCTGAGTGGCCAGTTCACAGTATTATACACATTGTGTGGGTAATGGGAATGTGCAGCTAGGGTAATTTGAGTCAGACAGAGTGCCCATGTGCATGTGGCCTGCTCCATAACTCCTTGAGTTTATCTGAAAATATTTTAATCTCTGTGTGAGAAGTGAGAGGCATGTAAAAAAAATAACAACAGAAGCAAGAGATAATCATGTATCTGTCCCCTTTCATTTATTCATTATTAGCACTACGAATAAGGAAAGGTGACTGACTGTCTGACTGAGGAAAGTATTAGGGATTTGCAATTTGAGACTGGATTATCCCATTACTATGGAGAGGGCTAATAAGAAAAGATGTCAGTAAAGAAGATTGATAAGGATTGGAGAGGGTTAGAAAAAAGTATACTTTTGGACTGATGTAAGAAACAATGACACAGTGGATAAAAGACAACTTATTTAGAATTCTCCCATGTTCTCCAATGTAAAATAGAGACTGTTCAGGTGTAGTTCAAACTATATAAGGGCAAAAGGATTTTGAAGGGGCGTTGTTTTTTATTTTTGTTTTTTAACTTGTAGTGGGAAGTAGAGTGACTTGATCTGCAGATAATGTGCAATGTTTTTAGGAGTTTTTGACGTCCAATTTCATCATGCAGACTGCTGGACTTGCAGCCGTGGGCCTGAAAGTGGAGAACTATGCCAGTGATTGTAATCTCTTCCATGCAGAAGTGAAGCTTGAAATCATGTGGTTGGTCCTTAGGCATTGGTGAAACCACACGGAACGTCTCTGTTTCTTTGTCAGCATGGCTTTTGCCTCAAGGTTTAGGAGAGCTGAGCAGGTTAGGTGACGGTTGGCACAAGCCCAACCTGGGATAGGCAAAAAATGGAAGGGAGGGGAAAAAAACAGAATGCCAAAAGAGGGTTGGTGTGGAGGGAGTGCAAATGTTCTCAACAATAGAACTGAAGGGGGGAATAGTCTCTGAAATGAATGAGGCTGACGACTCCATGGAGCAACTCTTCTTCTCTCATAAGAAAGAAGTAGGGCTCAGGAAAGACAAAGGTGTGATTTGCCTCTGCAAGTTCGAGCAGTGTCTGTGGGAGGATGATATTTTCTGATTTTATAAGCTGCAGCAGATGTGTTAAATGCCAGTGACAGCTCAGATCGTAGTTGTATGCATTAAGGTATATTGAGAGGTAAGAGAATGATAGACTGTCCCAGAAATACAGCTGAGGAAGAATCAATTGGTAAACAACTTGGTGCTGTTTTTTTGGTGAAAAGATCATCTACAAGGTTTGACAGCAAATACTTTTAATTAAGAAACTGACAGGTCGAGGTGTCAGTATCTCTTCTTTTTGATACTTGTCATTTAGAAAAAATAAAAACTGCATAAGGTGACTTTTGGATGTTTTAGTACAAGAGAGAACTGTGTGAAGAGCACGCATTGTGGATTGATGGAGGTATTAACTCTCAGAGGGAGTTCACAGGATGATAAAGAATCCGTTTTGAAAAGTTAACATTGCTGGCAAGTGAATTACTGAACCTACGCACGCTCTGCAAGCAACTGCTCTGATTGGCACCGAGGGGCCAACATTGATCCATAATTCTAAGCTTTGCAGTAAAGCACTGAATGGGCCTGCATGCTCTGTGCTTCTCTCTCTCATCTTGTAAAAAGGTTATTGCTCTCTGATTTCCTTTTAGAATCAAAGAGTTCAAAATTGGACAGCAATTTCTGACAAAGACGGGAACTGAAACGGTGCTGGTATTTTGCTTTCCATTCCCTGCTACACTGTGATTGCACTTGGCGGGACACTTAAGCTTCTGCTGTTTTAAACAGGAATTACAGGGGCAAATCCCTGCTCATTTCCTTACTCCCTCTTCTCCACCCCAAAGTGAAAGTAGGGAAGAGCATCATGGCTGTGTTTACTCTAATGAGATTGTCCTCTCTGGGGAAACTTTTGCAGTATCTTTTAACGTTGGTCTAACATTGGTGTACAATTCTAATTGATATGCTCTAGCTCTTGTTTGTTAAGTGCAGGGATCTCATCTCTCATTCACTCCCCTTAAAAAAAATCTCTGCATTTCACTAAATCTCGGCATAAAAGGAAATGTTTCCTGGCACAGTAATATTCTAACAGCACATTGCAAGTGTGCGGAAGGGTCCCAAGGTCACAGACTCCTCTAAAAGGTTAATTAGGTCGGAAAGAAAGGTATTATGTTGTAATTAAATAGTAATGAATGAGAGGCCAGGAATTTTGCCTATGGTGCAGTACCACAAGGCAAAGCCAAAATCATCTGCAAATTTATTATTTTATTACATATTCTATTATAAAATACCCTTAGGTGTCAATGTAATTTTTATTCTTCAACTTGCATATGACAGAAGGGGGATTAAGTGGTCAGCACTGTCATGCATGTATGTAATCATAATACATCTCAAGAGTGGTTCTGAGAACCCTAATAATATTCCTGACATACTTAAGAGGACTTTCATCAGAGCGGCAATGCTTCCCCAGTTCTATACAATCTCATTTTTAATCAGAGTGGAATGTGCTTTCTTAGCCATGTTCACACTGGAAAAGCTCTTGCAAGTTTTCACTTCTTTCAGTAGCACCAGCAGAAGAAACGTAATTGTGTCCATGACCCTGTTTAAGAGCTCATTAAAATTTCTCTTTTAGATCTTGTGCTTGTGGGGTTTGATATTTCAGCATGTTAAAGTGTATTAGGTGGGATCTTGGCACAGGGCCACAGGCAAATTGTCAATCCAAATGTAGACTTTTCCCAACTATCATGGTAAATGCGCTGATTTAGACTTTCATACGTTGGCTTGCTTCACTCTGTTATCTGTAAAGAGTAAATAATTTTAGTGACTGAATGTGTTAACAATAATTTAGGAGACAAAAACATAGGTTGCCAGTAAGTTGTAGATTTAATTTCTTTCTTCTGTGCTTTAACAATTATTTTAATTGTTTTGGCCTTTTTTTTTCGATTATAGGTGAACATTTCAAAATTGCATTTATAAATGGTTTTGCCCAACGAAGTTGGGCAAAGAAAGGGACAGGGAGATCCGTTTGTACCTAATCATACTTGCACTAGGTAAAGTGTAGACAAAAATCTAGGAACCTGTATTCCATAAAATTTTGTAAAAGTGGAAAATCTTTCTACCTTACTTCAGCTTTTTCATTTACCAAAATAAGTCAGAAATATCACTGGAAAGAAACACAGATTGCACAGCCTAAACTCTGGAAAAATTAGCTTATTGTAAAAGGGCCTGGACACCTGCGGATCTACCTAACCTTTTAGAATGGAAGCTGAAGGTGGGAATGGTTCAAAATCTTGGTGCCTTTTTATTAACATATAGGCACAAATCTTGATTTGTGACTAGCAGCACAAACTAGCTGGCGTGCGCTGGTTTTGCATGTGAGCTTGAATATGTATCTAACAACCTAGAACTTAGCTGGTAGTTTTGCTTGCAATGAAATACAGTTCTTCATTAGTCTTAAGGAGGACTTGGAGCGTCTCTCTGAAGACAGTTAAAGAAATAACTTCAGTGAGGGTTTTTCTGTCCTCCTAGTAAAATATGGCCCCTTATCGCATTGTGAAGCAGACTGGACTATTCCTTCTAACCTTACACAAGTTTTGAAAATGTATATACCTGTGAATAAATGACCTGCTAGTATTAAAATGCATGGAAAAATTTACCAAGTAGTGGATTGTCCACCAAAAGAGCGGCCCACACTGTCGTCAGGGTATTCATCCCCCTGATAGGTAAGTGACATCTCCAGTGACAGTTGCATTACATTGTGTCATCTCCAGTGGTCTTTGGGCTGCTCTTCAGGGCATCTCAGTACAGACTAACACAAAGCATCTCATTCTCCGCTCATGTGTGTCTAGTCGTTTATAAAGCAGGCATATAATGCTGCCAAACGAGAATTTTCTGCTCCCTTCTCATAAGTGGCCGCGCATGGAGGCGGAGGGAAGGCTGCACTTAATCAGAAGTCTGAATGTCTTTCCTGAGGAACAAATGCTATTACTATATACAAAGGTAATCTCTTTTTCTCGGAACTCATCATTGCATTTGTATTATTTATGGGTAGATCTGTGTCCATAAGATCTATTTCTGATTCTTTAAGAAAAGTCATTTAGTGTTTTGAAATTTAATAAAAGATTAAATGAAAGTGGTAATGACCATAATAATATAACTTAGTAGGACAGCAGCTAATGGTTTTACAAGTATTTTCTAATCATAATAAACAATGAAGTTGATGCAGGGGGATATTGTCTAAATATTTGATACAGTAAGCAGGGCATCAACAGCATCAGAGTTTAATTTTTTTTTTTTCAGACCCTCTAATTATTCTCATAGAAAATTTATGATTTTCATTATGATAACTTGTACAGGCTCCAAGATGGGGCCTCTTTAGACCGCGTACTACTTTCTCAGACAAGGAATATCTTTTTCTGAGTGTGTTTTTAACCCACATAGACAAAAAAAGGGAGAAGGAAGAGGATTGGGGAGGAGGGGACGTGGGAACAGAGAACTCCATAGTATCATGTGTGTGTTCCTAATGCCTCAGTTGTGTATGCAGACTTTTCTGTTGTCATTTATGAATGAGCACTAAATCTGTACATTTACCTGGATGGATTTGTTATCTGTCAGGTAGGTAGTTATCTAAATACTATCATTTACACTCTAGGTTCTATATTGGGAAGTGACAGTAAGCTGAACACTGCAAAAACAAATGGCTGATTCAGGTTCACTTAAAACCTTCCCTCCAGAATGAAATTTCCTTGCTTTTGATGAAGTGCTGATGATTAGAGCCAGCTCGTCACTTTCTGAACTGCATACGATAGAAGAGGAATTTCATAGATAGGTCCTAACCGCAGTCTGGCTACTAAACCAAAGATGTCGTAGCAACATAAAGACATCTACTTTCTTCACAAGCACAGGATAGGACCCCGGTCTTTCTCACTGATCGATGTGGAAGCGTTTGGAAGGGGGAGGAAGAGTGTTTTTTTCTCGTACCTAGTTAAGAATATTATTTCTTAAGTTGGTTCTGTGTGGGGAAACAACCGCTCAGTGTGGCTGAATGTTTACTCTCTGTCTCAGGCTGCTATCTTACTTCAGGCTGAGCTCTTGGCTGTTGTGCCTGCCCTGCTACTGGCTGCTGAGCTATACTAAAGCTAGCTCAGATTTATGTACACTGCAGTTGACCACAGTGTCAGTGTAGCCTTGGAGAGCCTTCACTGTGCCCTTTTATTTTCTCTTGTTCACACTTGCACTTTTTTTGGTAGCAAAAATTATTGAAAAATTATGCACAGTATTAAATGTAGTGAAATGCAATAAATTAATTTTGCATCCTCTTCTGGTCTGTGAAGTCTGGAGTGTGCACTTAAAAGCATAAATTTACTTCTGATCATGAGTTTGTGGTGAACTCCTTGTGGATTCTGACTCACCAGCTGTGTTGGATTTAACTATGATGATTTAAGATATAACAAATCCACAGCTTCACTCTTCCCCGGAAAGGCAAGATGGTAATTATGGGTGTTAAGCTGGGCTGTATGCGGCAGGGTTTGTAGGACTGGGAGCTAGTGAGAATTGTAGCATGTGAGTTTAGATTCCTGGAGCCTTTTAATGATTTCTGTGTTTAAATCTTTGCTGTGACAGTTGACTTCTAATACGGCTTGGAAGAAATGTTACTTGCAAACGTTGACCTCTTGCAGGAATTTGCTGTGTTGCTGTATTTGCTGTTAGTTCTTTCTCAACACAGTTAGCCTCACTAAATTTGTCTAAGAGATTTAAAAAATCAGGCAAATTCCACTGACTGTTACAGTACCCATTGTATGTTGAACTTAGGATCAGTGTTTCTGTAGTTTAATAAGCTGCAGGTGAAATATCAGTAGGCCACATGAGTACTCCAGCAAAACGTGGCCTAGTTGCCTCTTCTCAGGTATGAATAGGCAGTGTCTCCTCAGCTGTGCTTCCTGGTTTAATATTTAACAGCTGCGATTTAAATTATGAAATAATTAATATCAGCTAGATCCTCAGCTGCTGTAAGTTATCTTAGCTCTATTAACTCTTGGTCAATTACTCCAGCATTAGACGTTAGCTGAGGACAAGACAAAATTTTATCACCTGAGCATCTGTGTGACAATTAGTGCTTTTGGCAGGGAAGGAGGGGAACACTTTGAAATGAGGAGAACTTGAGGATTTGGCACTATGCTTTAGCGTAGGGTAGAGGAGCTTCTAAAAGCTGTTCTTCACAGCCTGTTATTGTCAAGGCCTTAGAACCTTTAGTGTGATGAGTTCAATTTCTTCTAAGGAGCAACTTCTACCCTTACATTAGACTCCATAGGTGTATAATGGCTCTCTCAGCTATTCAGGTACGCTGTGTAGGGAGTTGTATTTAGCTTACTTCTAGTGCTGGTGGCCAACTTGGAAGTTCACTGAAGAAAAGCACTTTTCAGAAGCTGCACTGGCTGCTGAGCTGGACGAATGTGACTGCAGCAAAGCAAATGCAACAAATTAACAGCAAGATTAACACTTCTTGCACTCGATGATAACAGTCTTTGGGAAACTAGAAACCAGGATGGCACTGCCACTGATTGTGTTCGCTAGGTTTAGTTACATGTGGGTTTGTGCGCTAAGGTACAGCAGAAAGAAATAAAAATTTAGGTCCAGTAAGTCACTGTCAGCCAGATGTCCTTTTGCATTTATTATGCTGCAGAGCGTAGGTATGAACTTGCATGTTTTAGTGGTTTAAACATCTTACAGGAGAAATTAGCAAGAGATAGCAGATTCGTCTTATTAGGTGAATACATTTTGTCCATCCTTGTGTTTTATTTCTTTAAAAAAAAAAAAAAGTGGAACAAACAAATATAACTTTGATAGATTATTTCAATTGAGTACACTAGGTTTTGATCAGAAGGTAGATTTATTTATACAAGAGAGATGCATCTTTATTTTGTTTCTTAACTTCATCCATATACCAGGTAACTAAAAGAGATTTTTTTTATCCTTGAAGTTTAATTACAGTTTTATCAGAGACATTTAAATTGTAGCCATGCTAACTAAAATGATTGTTTGAAATGCTGCTATCTTACTTGAGAGAGACCTGCTTATGTATATAACTGTAAACCTGCTGGCTTTGCTAACTAAAATATCCTTTCTGATATTTTAGCTCTACAGAGTTGGTGACACTGTGGGGAGGGTAAGAAAAGGATTAAAATCAGTAGATGCTCTCCTTACCAGCTTCAGAAGCTTTACCCAGCTGTGATGCTCCAGCGCAGCGAAGGCACAGACCACTGGTGTGTCAGTTGAACCCTCTTTTACCAATTCCTTCTGAGGCTGCCTTTCACCCTTGCAATTAGTATTAACCTTAACAGAATTTCTATTAAACGTTTTGATGTTATGTTGCATAAAACACCAAGATCAAGAAAGCCAGTTAGGATCATACACTGTGTAGCTAAGCTGTGTAGAAGTGGGAGAATATTCTCTTGAATCCATCTGATTAAAATGCGGATGCTTTTGGTAAAGATTACTAAGCATCAGGCAGGGCCCAGCTCTCATTTTGAATGTGCATTTATCTCGCTAGTTAATGCTTCTGTGCTGTGTTGTGTACGAGGTGTAGTTACCTTTTGAAATGCTAATGCTCCAGTGAATATCCTGGTTCTCTATCAACTCCACAGAAGCTGCAGCAGAGATCAGCAGCAAAAAGTTTAATAAAATTCTGCCTCCCAGTGATTTACCAAATTTCAGCTGTACAAAGACAACAGATAGACTGCTGACAGCTGTGTGTTATTATGTATCTTCTCTCTGTTCTCTACTGTGTCAGTTCATTTTCTAAACAGATGAAGTGATACATTTTCTTCCTCAGTGTATAGCCTTGACATTTTAAGGATCCTCAATACGTTGTTTCTCTGTAAAATATAACATAGCTTATCATTGTCAGGGCTCAAAACCTGAAGAAATTTTATTAACATACTTAAGATACCCAGACACATCTTTTCAAAAAAATGAAAGGGTCAGGAGTGTGCTTAGTGGCTGATATACTGGCAAATTAGAGCCCAGAACAGAAGATATTTTAATTAACCATATGGAGTCAACTTTGCCTATCAGCAGTTATGTTGTCATCAGGTGTTCTGGTTTCCTCCTTAAGACTTCATGTGTTCTGAATAGGCAATTTTAAAGACATTTTTGTGTGGCAATTCACCTTTTATGGCTGTTTTTCCTCTCTGTACAGGTTATATAGTGTCGAGAGGTCTCTTTTCTGGTCATGAAACAGAAAATGAATCTAATGATTTGTACATGGAAATCAGAAAGGAAAATGCAGGCCCAAACAGGAGGAGCTTTAGAAGGACAAGTAAGACTTTTTTAAAACTTCCAGGTGTCTCCTTAGAGGTCGACATTTGCTCCTTTTTTGGAACAGGTTGCTTAGTAGGGGGATGAATGTCCTCTTGTGCACTAGTCACCATGTGGAGGGAAAGGTCTCTAAAGGATTTCTCCTGCGGACAAGGTACTTAAGTTTCAAGGACGGAGGAAGCAAAGTAACTTGACCTCTCCTGAATAGGTCTATTTTCCTCGTTTTTGAAGTACATAAACAGATGCTAAACACAGGGCAAATACTTAAGTGTTTTTCTCAAGTGAGAGTAAGCAAATTATGGAAACAAAGAAATCCTAGTGAACATCTTGCACGTATAACTGTTTACTGCGTGACTGTGCTTGACTTTTAAGAGTTCCTACTAGTGTGAAAGTTCACAGAAAGAACACTTAGAGTTAAAATATTAGTCATCAAAATTGCCTTACAAAATTGTATAATGAATTTTCGAGCTACACTGTTATTAATAAACATCTAATGAAAGGAAACAAAATATGCTATGCATATTTCTGTTCCACAATAGCACGAAATTTTTTATCCTGTCTTGGAAAAGTTTGTTCTCAGCTTGGAGCAGCGAATTCCAACTTTGGTGGTACTCTGTGAAGAAAGTCTGAGCTGACTAATGACTAAATCTCACTGTTTGTGTAACTTCTGACTTTTTCTATCTAAATTCACCATATTTTAATTATCATGCCATCCCTTTGATTCTTTGCATGCCATTTAAAATAATGCACAGTTTACTTTTCTGTAATGTAGCGGCTGGCTTTCTTCAGTTTTTAGAACAAATTCTGCCATCTGTTGCTTTGTCCTAAAAAGAGGGAAAACAACTTTGAGTTGTTCTAACTTCTCCCTCGGTCTTGGTCAGATGCGCTCATTTAAAAGAGATTGCCCTAGTTACGTTGCCCATCTTCTCCTTACTTCTCTGTGGCCAGCCTCCTAGAAGACTACAGTCTGTCACTTCTGGATGATTAGTTACGTTTTCCCAGCTCACAAAGATGTGCTTGCAAGGGCTGAAACACCAGTGCATGTTCTGCCACTTTATTCATTTCCTGACCCTGAGGCATGGTGCCATCCATGAAAACTCTCAAAAACTCTCAGCTCCACTCTTATTTATTTATTTATTTATTTTTCCTTGCACCAAGCGTTCAGCTGGTAACACCAAGACATAGTGCTTGAGCTTGTGAGCTGCTCTCTTCTGAGAGCTGCTGGGTAGTCTCAGCTTTAATTCACTCTAAGGCGGTGGCGGCAACAGTGCCTTCATGTGTGCTTTATTTAAGCAACGTATCAATCTGTAAATAATAAAAAAAAAAAGGCCACAGGTACTTAGTAGATATCTGTGGAAGTTCCTTATCTTGGTTTTTTTTTTTTTTTCCAGAGATCACAGGTCCAGCATCATAAAAAGCAAGTGACCAATCCTTAAATCTTGGAATATCTTTTTACTTCATATTATATTGATTGTAACTTACTGGAAAACAGTTACAAAGATTGGCAATTCAAAAGAAAAAAGCAACAGTTGCAGCTATCGTTAAGGCTTTTCCTTGCCGCTAAGGGATAAGGTTTCAAAGCAGGGAGTTAGCTGCATGATTTTTGTTAATGATAATGGGAGTTAGTTGGCTGTCCCCCACAGAAAATGTCCCCCTGATGTGTGCTTTGCATAGCAGTTTGAGCTGAGGATAATATGTTCTACGATTTATTTCAGATATTTTTTATTATTTGCAAGGTGACACTGCCTACCAGGCAAGCATAAATGAATGCATTATTGCCCTCATATCTTCACACAGTTTTATCTTTTTCTTTAAATCATAGCGTTGGCAAATAAAGTAATACATTTATATTCTTAAGCACTAAGCTTTTTAAAAATGAAGGGGAAAAGAAGCTCGTTTCCAAGGTTGCCAAATATTACCAAGTAGTTTTAACCATAGAACTTCCTGATTGTAGTCCACAGACTCAGCGACTCGGTCTGCGCAAAGGATTCTGGCAGGGTTGCACAGAGCTGCCATTCGTGTGTGGTCCGATATCTGTATGTACATGCGTTCTTTGTTAAACTTGGGTCTGCAGTACAGTCTTTTTTTTTTTTTTTAACCCCCTTGCCAAATCTGTTATCTAGATCTACTGTAATCATACAAAACGTTCAAGAACTACTGTTCTGTGTAGTCGATTGCATAATAAACATTAGGGCTTGGAAGAAGGGATGGGCTTTGGGAGTTTGCTTGTTTTTTCTGGATTTGTACGACATCTAGCACAATAGCATCCTCAGTGCCACCGTAATACAAATAATATATAGTAATAAAGGAAGATTTGTGGATTCAAATAACAGGGATGTGAATCATGGGGTAAGGAAAAGAAAGCCGGTTGACCTCAAAAGAGCCTTGATTGGGAAGTAGAGGGTTGAGGAGCTTCTAAAAGCTGTTCTTCACAGCTTGTTATTGTCAAGGCCTTAGAACCTTTAGTGTGATGAGTTCAAGATGAATGACAACAAAATGTTTTTTGTGATGTTTGAAGTTAATTAATTGTGCTAGTACTTTGACTCTGGATTCTAAGCTTCCAGTGTGCTTCAGGCATGAACCTTATTCATGGTAACCTTGCAGGTAATATCTGAAAGGTGTTTGTAACAGATTTCATATATATTGACTCTGAATGTACTTTGCAAGCTGACGTTTCTCTTTCCTCCAAGAGCATACCTCTGTACAACTAGATGGGGCATCTGAGTGTGATGCTTTGAGACAAAATACAAGTAACATCTGCTTGTGCTATACCAGTCTATGGGAGTTGAAAAGACACTTGTTAAAAGATGCTTAAGTCCAGACTTAAACTAACCAAGCACCTTTTTGAGAAGAACAACCCTCACTTTTCTAGTCAAAGGTGACAGCCAGGAGGGCAGACTGAAAGTGTGTCTTAGCAATTAGAAAACATAGATTTGGGGGCTTTTTTTTTTTTTTTTGGTTAAATACAGTATTTATCCTGACAGAATGCTGAAATGCTTTTTCTTCCATGTATGCAACTATGAGATGCTAATTAAAGCCAAAGCTGACATAAGTGATTGTGCTTCATGATAAATCTGAAGCATGTCATCTTCGCTGTATTTTCCTACCTGTAAGGAGCTCATGTGTATTTGTTACTCTGAGGTGAAAGGACCCATTTTTTAAATTTATTTTTAGTACTGTAAAGAAGCATAGGGAACCCACTCTGTGCCCTCAGGTGATATAGCTGGGACATGTATGACTTGTCTGTGGGGGATTGTTTCTTGTGTTATAATTGAAGGAAGCAAGGGTTACTGCAGATACTGTCTTTAAATGTTCATGTCTCTGATGTTAACATTTGTTTAGAAAAGGTTAATTGCACACAATTATGTGTTAAAGGAGCTACATCACAAGAAAAGTCAATAGTACTAGGAAACTAACTCTGAATTAATGATACCACTGAACAGTTATACCAGAAAAATTTATTTAAGGAGACAGCACAGAATTTTATTATAAACTAACTGCTAAAGTGTGGTGTATTTTTTTGTAAATGAATAAAAAGATATATTTAGCACTCCATGCTGAATTCTTCAATGAGTGAATAAAGAACCAAGGCTGCAGACATTTTAGATTTAGCATGAGGTTCATTAGCGTTGAATACTTTAATACTAGAAGCAGTTTTATGTTAAGCTCTGTGTCTGGTAGATTTTTTTTTCCAAGGTAAAAAGCACAGTTGTGCTTACTTAGCGAGAAAGCCTCAATATTAAAATAGCTTCTATTTATTTTGTAAACTGTATCTCTGGTGAGAGTCACTTACTGTTTTATGGTACTGGTGACTAAAACTTCATTAGTGTATTTTGAAACTATGGCAAATTCTCCAAAATATGTTTGTTTTTGTTTTGTTTTTCCTGCTCTCCAGCCCAGTATGCTGGGAGCTCATAAAGCTGCTCAGTCAACATTCAGCCTTTGGATAAGATCCCCTTGGATAAGATCTGCTATCTCAGAACTTTTGAGACGCTGTTGTATTTTCTTGGTAAGCTGACTAAGCCTTTTTAGTTTTTCATACTGAAAATCTGCTTTTTTAAAAGTTACATAAATTTAACTAGTCAGCTATGGAAGCACCTTCAGATCATAAGCTGGAAGCAGTCCTGGCCCTCATAACTCCACACTCAATTTAGATGTGTGTCATATCGTTCTAAAATGGCCTGGAACAAAAAAAAGAAAAGTAGAGGAGAGGAGAAAGAATAGTAGGTGAAGAGAAGGGAAAAACTCTAACTGGCTCAAAGTCCCTGAGGATCTTTTTGTTGCTCAGCACCTGGTGTTATGCTTCCTGAGAGCTCTAGAAAAGGCTTAGTAGACTTCACTGGTCTTGCATCAATTTTATACTTTCAGTCCCGTTAGGGTTATGGAGTTGATTCACTCCTGCTAAATATCAGTGTAAAGTAGAGGAGAATTAAGCTAGTTGAGCTGATCGTGATCCTTATATGCATAGCAATAAATAACAGGTATAAAGATTGATTAAAACATGGTTCTAAAATGCAGTAGACTGCATCCTCTTAACTGCTTAGAAATGAAACTTTACATTGCACTTTGAAAAGGTATTAGGCACTTTTTGCCATCATGGGCAGAAAGATAACTTCCCCCACTAAAGGGTACGTCCCAGCTACACCACTCGAGGAGGAAAAAAAACCTCATTTTAAATGCAGTTGTGATATAGAATAAGAATCACTCATGAATTTGGGGTCAGAGGATAGTAAAGCATGGTTAGACTAATATATAGCAAGGTGAGATTTTCACCCTTTACTTTAAATAAGTTCTACTGTTTTAACTTAATAGAGGGACCTTTCTTATTCCACTTTTCTGCCAAAATTTCTTCTGCTCGCTCAGGAGTGAGCTTGACAGTGCATTCCCTTGAACAGCAGTGTTGTTTATAGTGTAAAATGTGAGATCATACACTTGATTCCCTGGGGCATGCTCTCCTGAACTCTTCTGTACTCTGGAGTGAATGAATACAAAGCAATACTAAAAGCAAACAAATGAAAACAACTTCCTACTATATATTCTTAAATTACTTCAGTAAGGACTCTTTCCATATATATCTCAAGTATTTCCCCTTTTTAATTTTTCAGCTAGTGCATCTTCTCAGAGGTGAGTCAGTCTTAGAATAGCCCTGCACGTGTCAATGGCTCCTCTTCAGCCTTGTTAATAGGAGAAGAAAAGAACTTTGACTCAACGCTGCTCACTCGAATCAGGCAATTCGTTCCACAAAACTCAAAAAGACTGAATCAGATGCACAGCTTTTGACTTTGGGCTGAAATTTGGCTTGCTCTTAGTGGTTTGCTCAGATAATCAGCTACAAAAAGCAGCCAGCTTGTGAAGATAAAGCTGAATTGTTTTCTGTTGTTTGGGAGGCAGGCAGTGCAAGTTGCGATTTGCTCATGATGGTTCTTTTTTGAGTTTGCCGAGCGTGCCTTTTCGACTTGTCCTTGTTTCTGGTGTTAGAAGAAGGGAAAGGGGAAGGAAGGGGGAGAAGTAAAAGAAAGGACTGGCAGTGCTGTAGCTCCTATTCTAGAAAAAGGCAATGTTAGGTAAGGTGAGGCTTGGACCTTTTGGAAGTTAAAATTTCCCAGCCAGGATTGCTTACTCTTTGGAAATCATGTCTGGCTTTGAGGTGGTTACAGCTGAGCTATTTAAAGAGAATATTTTGGTGTATTGCTTCCTGGCCGAGGAGACCCGTAGAGGCAGTGTAACCAGGAATCCTTGCAGAGCACTCCAGGAGCGCAGCAGAGGTGCTTGCTTGTTTCTCAAATCTTTTGCTTGTAAGAACTCAGAGAGAAGTTCAGCTAGCTATTAGCATTGAATTGCTTTTAACTGGGAGGAGAGCAAAAGCTGTGCGGAAGCATTTGATTTAGAGAAGATAAATTTTTGGCTAATTCTGCCCCCAGACAATTATACCTCTTGAAGCACTTATTGAGCAGGTGTGCTTGATTATTTAAAAACACTGCAGCTTGCACTTACTATAGAGGAAAATGACAAAGATAGTTTTGGATTTATGTGCAGCATTTCAGTAAGATAAACTACCTTAAGACATTGGCTTTTTCATCAGAATTAATATGTGTGTTAGCAAGTTGGCTTTCCATGACTGCTGCTGTCTTGGTGCTCAGCCAGCTTGGCTGCAGCACAGAACAGTGGAGTAAGCATACACCTCTTAGGGCATCATTATAAGGCCTAAAGTGAGTTTAGTTTTAATGGCTTTCTCTAAATCAGGAAAAAAAAAAAAAAAGAAAGAAAAATAACAATGGGAAAGAGATTGTCCTTAGCTTTTTTTAGGCTTATTGTAATCAGTAAATAGTTCACTAGGAGACTTGTAAAAAGGTTAACGGGCAGTGATTTTATTTTAAATTTAAATTTTTGAAACATGAGATTTCTGTCTGTACGTTGAGGAGGTCAGTCTCTTGAGAAGGAGCGCATCCAACTCTCCTTTTACTTTTGCTGGTTTTGAATGGCACTGACTTGGGCATCTAAAACAAAGCACTGAAATATTTGCCTTCCTTTTAGTTGCTTTCTGTGTCCTTTATAAAACCTGATGCCAGAAAGGTCTACCTTTTTCCCTGTGAGGGTGTGGTAGCATCACTCTTAGTGAGATTATTTTTAGAACATACCCTTTTATGACAGCCATAATAATAGTAGAGGGCAGTGAATTTGAAATACGATAGCTGCTTGTGAACTAACTTGCAATTGTACTTATCAGCTTCTGCTGAAAGATTTCAATTTTTAAAGAAAACTGTGGCCACTTACCATTCAAGCCTTTGAAAATCTTTCAACATAGCCAGAACACAAGATTTTTTTGAACGTTTTACTGATTTGTGGAGTTCGCAGGCTCTACATCACTCTCTGAAGACCAACTGGAAGAAAATATGTGCCAATATGCTTTGCTCCATTCCTTGTAACTCAGCTTCCATTCATTCTGACTCCAGGAGCTGTAAGCTAATTTGCTGATGATCTCTGAGGCCCATCGTAAGTTTGATAACTTTGGGAAGAGGAGCTATATAGGTCATTTGTTAGAAAATGGTGAAATCACTGCTTTAATGTTAGAATACAGTTCAGCCTTACCTATTGACCAGTGACAACACTTTCACCTGTCTTAACGTGTTGAACACGTTGAAGTTTCATTCCAAGTTGATAAGAGTGTATGGATTAAATACTTAAGGCATTCTGCAATTAAAAAACACAACAAGCAAAGCGAGATAAAATAAACATCATTGCATTACAATTTCTATGTGATTTTCAGCAATATTATTTTGTGAATGATAGTTAGGATTTGAAACTAGCTCATAGGCATTTCATGCATTCAGGATACGGCTTAATGCCCTCCCCCCTCCCTCCCCCATTTAACTTCCTTATTTGGGGAGGAGTCCTTTTAATGAACAAAAAAAAAACAGAGGAAAGGGATAGTGTGTCAGTAACAACCACAATATGAGTTTTGAACAAATATTGGTATCTCATTGAATCAGTCATCAAATATATTAATACTGTATTCTCTTTTGCACAGAAGAAGAAGAAAGAAAAAAACCCAAGCATTGCATACAGTAAATGTGAGCATATCACAGTAGGAAAACAGACTAATCTCACTGTCCTTTTCCTCAGAATTTTACTGCGCTAAATTATTAAGAGAACAGGAACTACACTGAATAGGTTTTCAGGTGACACTTACTTGATTAGTAAATTTCAGAAACTTTGTAGAGGTAGAAAGAAAGCAACACATTCCTGGGTGCTAAATTGAACAGGTTCACTATAGTGTTTTGACACACCACGAAAGCTCTTAAAGCTTATTGAGTTCTGAAACTGGAGGTGGCCAGCTTAGGTTCTTTGAGGAAGATCTGGGTTTTGCTACAGAAACCCACATTGCGCACCTTTTGACATGGCCCTTCTCTCTCATCTAAGCCATTAGTAGTATTTGGCTATAACTTCAAAGTCGATACCTGGAGTTGCTGCTACAACCTGAGATGTTGCACTGATCTGACTTGCTCATGGATTAAAAAATAAATAAAGAGGTATAACAGCTGTCCAGAAATGCTTGTTTTCATCACTTTCTGACAAATGATACATATACAACCCACAGAGATGCCTTTTCAGATATTTTGCTGACCAAACAATACATGTGAAAGATATTTGGAAGGACAAGTTCTCTTTCTTTCAACATGCAGATACAAGTCTTGTTTTACTGATTTGGGGAGATTTGTGAACACCTAAGGAGTGTGTAGGTCACTCATTTAAAAAAAAAAAAAAAAAAAAAGGTGAGGGGGTACTAGATTTAATGATTTTACACTTTTTCTGCTACCTTACCATGTATCAACTATCTTTTAACATATTTTTAGGTATATCCCATTCCTTTGAGAGATGACTAGTTATACCCTTCAGTTCTCTTAAAAATAAATGTACTAAGATGGTTGAATTTTTCATTTCACTGCTCATTGTTTTTCTTTCAGCTTCTTACCTGATTACATCAGCGGCGATTTTGATTCCATTAGGCCTGAAGTCGAGGAATACTACAAGGCCAAGGTAAATTAAATCTCCTTGATGTATTTTTGTTTGTTAGAGCATTGTAGGATCCAACCCATTAGTGCTCCTGTTGGTTATTGACTGTTTTTAGCTCTGGTTGGTTTCTTTGAGGCTTCAGGTGTGAATCACCTTGCAAACTCGGAGGCTCTGCTTTAAGTTGCTCTGCTCTAATGCTTAAAGGAAACACAGGCGTTGCATTGCTCCTAGATCTTATGTAGGATGTAGTTTCGTAGCGCCTCCTCTAGAAATACAACATATGTTACAGAGATTATACCATCTAGAAACTTATGATTAAAACTTTCTGAAAAATCTGTCATTGAAAAATGCTGGTGTTGTTCAGTGAGATATAAACCTGTGAAGATTAACCTCACCTGCCTGATCAGTGCATGGCTGGCACCCACAAACATTCTACAGAGAGCTTCTTTAAATGTGATTTTTGTGTCATATGACTTTATCTGTTAGCAAGAGGCTGTACATGGAGACATCTATCTCTTTGGTTGCACACTGAAGCATTGAATTGTGCCCTGACCACTTCTGTGCTTGATTAATGGAGTGTCCTCCTTAATGGATTTTTGGACAAATCCCTGCATACATTAATTTATCCCTAATATAGCTAACACATTTCCAATGAGCACTGTAAATGTAAACGTGTTAGGAGTCTAGTCAACAATTAGGCCTACAACCTAAGAAACGTGAGTTTACAAGTTCTGTCTTTAACTTACTGTTCTGCATGTAACACTTGGGCAGCATACCTGAATAGGCTTTTGTGCTGAGTGCAGTCCCTCAAGTCTTAGAAAGCAGATTTCTCTAAATTCAGAGTTTACTTCGGTGTCCCAACTTAAATTTGCAGCAGGCTACGTTTACAAGAGCAGTAAGTATTTGATCCTCGTGAGCTAGTGGATCTGTGATATGTCTACTGCTGATTCTGTATGTGAGGCTGAAATGTGCCAGTTCTCACGCATTTCGAATGTGATCCCAGGCTAACTTTAAAATCTTTCCAGATAGCCTTGGGATCAAATGGCTAGAACAAAGGAGTTCAAGCTGTGGGGAGAAGGCTGTAGGAGTGTGCGTGCGTGCTGTTGCTGCCCCCATCCCACACAGAGGAAATAAATCCATCACGGAGACAAGGGTACGTGCTGGGTGATGGATGGATTTCTTCTTGGCAGTTGTGAAAGAAAAGGTGCTGAGCTCAGCACTTTTAATGGAGGAAGGGAGGTAGAACACAATTCTGAATTTAGGAGGAACAGTGCCTGAATTTCAGTGCCTCTCTGAGCACTATGTATTTTTTCTGTATTCTGCCTTGTTCGTTAGAAGGAAGAAGTATGTGGGGGCTGTCCATCTTGGGAGAAGAGCTCAAGAAAAATGCATGTGTATCTTCAGGTTATAGTTTGGGAAATGAAAATAAAATAAAAGCTTTGGATTATTGCTGTTCATTAAAGACTGAAAACTCATCATCTGTGAGTAAATGGTGAACTGCAAAGTGCACTGCTATATTTGGCAGGGCCATTGATACTAATGCTTGTATAAACTGCCTGTTAGAGAGTATGCGAAATCTGCATAGCAAAGACTGCATGTTAAGGATTGCTAACAGAGTGGGAGAGGGGGTGAAAGTGATAAGAGAAAGGGGGAAGAAAATAGTACGATGTCAGAAGGGTTAAGGTAAACTGGTTTTATGCTTTTTCACAGGGATTACTTTTCTGCCTGTAGCATCCCTTTTGTCAGCTCCGTTGTAGCTGACTGTTGAGGTGTGCTTTACATCCTCTTTGCAAAGGCCTGGTGAACTGTTCTACTCCATAAAGAGTTTATGCACCCATGCAAGTGCTGTGCTGATGTGATAGTAAAGGAAGCAGTATTTCATTGGGATTGTAAAGATACAAGAGGGCATAATCTAGCTTGCAGAACCCTTCCTTGGGTTCGTCATGCACGACAGAGGAAGAAGCAGCCTGACTGTAGGATTTCAAGTTTGGGTGTATATGGAAGGAAAATTCTTTTTTTTTTTTTTTTTGTTTTTAAATTGAGCTTCTGTAATCAGGAAATTAGAAGGGTAATTACAGGTAGATATTTAAGGAGATCTTAAGCAAAAGTGTAGGAAAAAACAGAATCTGAAGAGACATATGCGTTTGTTTTCTTTTAAAATATCTTGTCCAGTAAAAGCACCAGCTATAGTCCAGGCAACTTCCAAAGTCACTGGGACCTGGAAATGTGTGTGTTGATGACCCAAAATAGGCAGAGAGAACTTCAGGTGGAGTAAATCTGCGTAACTCCACTCACTTGAGGGAAGTACAGAATTAAGGTTGTTTCTCCTATTCTATCCTTCCTCACTGAAGCACTCCCTAACTTGCAGGCATTTTAGAGGCTTGTTTGTATCAAACTGTCCACACCAGTAGTAGTCTCCAGTCTGTATTAAACAGTGCTTTGATTTCATGTGTTCTTTAGTTTTTAAGGCAAAAAGAAAACACCGATGTGTTTAACATTCACCTTTCTTTAGGTTCTTGGGCCTAGAATCAGAGATGGGGTAAGCTGGTGTTACTAGGAAATATTAATGTGTTGTTTCACGCCTTCTCTTTTACCAATTGTTAATTATTATGAATGGGAAAATGAAGGAACTGCTGTTGCAAAGTTTACACTGATGCAACGTGGCAGTTTTCAGTGAGCAGCTGGATGAGAATCCACAGAAATTCCCGGCGTTAACTGATCTGTGCTGATCAGTCTTCCCCCGTGCTAAACAGCACTTTCTCATGCTAGTTTTCGATATTCACGGTCAGTTACTTCAACACTGACACGCTCCTTGCTCCTGCAGCCTCCCCCTTCCCCAGTCTTGCTTCTGAATATTCACCCTTGCCAGAATGGAAAGTCGGAGTCGTTCTTAGCACACAGAATTACCTGTACGCACATGCACATTCATCGTGCAATATCCTTTAAGTTTCTTTTGTCTGGAATAATATCAACATTTCTTTAGTTAAGCAGACCTCTCTGAACTTGAGCGTGTTTACCTTATGACAACGGAATACTTATTTTTCCCTTGAAATATGTGTCTAGGGGAGCTTCTTCAAGAAGTTGGGTTTTCATCGCTAAATAACAAGAATATTCTATTGACATTCCTAATACTTCCCCTTACATTTAAGGGCAAGTCACCTTTCTCTTTTTACTATCTCCATTCCACCAGACTATCCTGCCTGTTTATAATATACCGATCTTGAATTTTTCCCGATCATATGCTCCTGTCTTGAATTGCTGCCAGGCTGGGGTTAGTAATGACTAGCACTGTAGCTACAGTTTTAGCTTCATCAAAATTCACACAACATAGATTCTTTGTCTTTTTGGTGCTCCCATTTTTTTTCGCACATACCCAATGTGAATTATTCCCGAATGTTACACAAAGGAAAGGTTAAGCTTTTTGAAGGCATCTATCTGGGGTAAGTCAAAAGTTCTGCTGTCTGGTTACAACCTTACTATGACCTTTAAGGAACTGGGGATATTCCTTAGCTGATGTATAAGTAATTCATTATGGTCAACCAAAATGAATTTAGAGAGATGGAGGAACTATTGAACTCGGAGCAGTTTGTGTAGGATGTGTGCGGAGTGAATATAGAGGAAAGTGAAACAAGCAGCAAGATGCTCGCCCTCTGCACTCCTGTCTACCTCTAAGAATGATGAACAGCAAAAAGTCATACAGACTTCTGTTACTTAAGTCTCATTTGATTGTTGCAAGTTCATCTGTCAGATGAAGGGCAAGTAATGCTGAAGGAGCTGAAGGGTCCTTCAGTATTTCAACTGCAACAGCTTATATCGAGAATTAAAGGAATTTTGTTCATGTTTGTGAAACTGAATTTATATTTCCCTTTGGTTTTTATAAACAAGCTTTATAGTTCCGTTAAGTTTTACGTATGTAACAGAGTACCAAATTTTTTTTCTTTAAGCTGCCCTTATTGACAGAGATTAGTGCACCATAGCTACTTTTAAGTATGGGAAGATAGTACCCCGCTGGTTAAGAGGAGTTACTTTTTCCATAGTAAAGCTTATGGATGTTAATTATTAAGTTATGAAATATGTTTGTTTACAAGTGGTTATGTCAAAGGCAGCATAGTGCAATGCTGAGTAAGACAGGGGAGTATTAAAGTCAGTGCATGGAACTAATTACAGTTTTGTAAAGAATTGTCTGTAAGCAGTTGTATCATCATCAGGAAACAGTTACAGGCCTGATTCCTCCATCACACCAGCTTCATGGCAGGGTGTTACTGCTAGGCTCGGGAAGATTTTATACCTCATTTCACCTGATGAAAGTAGGAGCGCGTATATGACGTTGCAGGAAATACGACATACAGCTTCCCAAAGCCAAAGGGTTTTGGTGGAAGAGATACCTTTAAGCCAATGTTCTCATTTGAGCAAGGATTAAAGACAGCTATTTCCATTTTCCCTTAAGGAGGATTATCACCACTGTGTCAGGGAACCTCATTTAAATAAAGTTCATAAAACGGGTTTCTTTGCTTCACATTTATCTTTGTTAGGTGTGGCAAGCCATCCTAAGTGAAGAGATCTAAAGGCAAAACTGCTGTTTTCATTTTTCATAGAAAGTGATAGTGTGACAGACTGTTATGAATGTGATGTGTTAATTGATGAGGTTAGCGCGTTATGCTTTGGGGAAAGAATAAGTAACCATGCATCATAGGTTGTTCAGCTTTACTTTTCTGTTTCTGTCGTCTTAATTTTGCATCATTGACTGGCCAAGTAGGTACTTATAGTCATTTATTCCTTATATTAAAAAAAAAAGTGCTTTCTCCCATTATTTAAAGAGTTAAATGTCATTAAAACTGGATAAAGCTGCTCCACAACTAGAAATGGAATCTCATGTTTAAATTTCCCTTTTTAAATCTCAGCATGCTGTAAATAAAGGACAGAGAACAACAATTTAATGTTCTTTATTCTGTGTATCTTTTGTCATCACTAAAAGACATATTGAGAAGAGTCTTTGTACTTTGACTATAGCTAAATATGCATGTTCATAATAGATGCATTGACAGTTTTTCTGTGTATAGACTGAAGTGCATTGGAAATGACACTGCACAAAGCAGAGAGGACTTGTGGTGATATTGCTGTCACTGCAGTCTCATCTGCCTCTTGCTTTAGCTGAATGTTTCTTTTATTGAAATCTTTTTAAGCATTACTTTGAAGATAAAACAGCTGCTTGTGTTGTTACGGCTCAAACAAGACCCTCGGATTCTGAAGCTTTTGAGACCAAAGACGTTATCTAAAATCATAATAAATCTATACTTACGCCTAGAAGCAGAAGGTTGAATCCAGTGCCCTTTGAAATCCAGATGATAACATTTAGTAAGAATCCAGTTTGGCTTTTACACTAGGCAAGCTGCACATGCTTTAAAAGGCTTCCACTGACTTCAGCAGGCATTGCTTCAGACCTGTAATTACTGTCTGTTTATTTGCATCTCCATTGTTTTTCCTATTCTTTTCATCTTCTTAAACCTTATAGAATGGTTTATTTTTACAGGCAGTTCTATATCTGTAGTACTTTTTTTTTTAAATTCCTATTATATTTCCAGGGTTTAATGGTTATCAGGATTGTAGAAATGCTTAATAGATGGAGTGTAGCTATTACCGTTTTGTTCTGTGATAATGTATCTACCATTAGGTTTACAAAATGTATTTGTAGCACTGTAGTTTTGCTTGTACATCCCTCTAGCTTTTATACTTTCTTGCTGAACTGCAAGTTTTTAGTGTCATATTCCCTACCTGCTATAAGGCCAACATTTTTAATAAGTCTGTAAGATAAATATGTTAATTGATCTTCAATCATGTTACTAAAATTCTAATATATTAAAAAATTCCGATGAATCTGAAAATTTTTCAGAAGTTTTTTTCAGAATCTGATTTCAGAAAAATCTGAAATATTTTCAATGACTATTTTAATTTATATTTTTCCCCCTAAATTTTTTATTCTCTCTGAAACTAAATTTGAACACAGAATGAAACTTTAAAAACTAAGAAGTGTGACTCATTTAAAGCGTATTTATTAATCTGAACAGTTTTATAAAAAGACATGGTTCATTTTAGGGCCTGATTCCTTTCTTGGAGGTTTTAAGATTTGAAAAGGAGCTGTAAAAGTTGGATCTGAAGCAGTTTATTCTTGCTGTTGAAAAGGCTGCACCTATTTGACATTTGAAAGCTTAAGCTTTCATGTGATCCCTAATTTTGTGTGTCCTGCTGAAGATACCTCTGGCATAGCTATAAGAAAGCGTTGTGCATACCTGACATGTTGAAGGTGCCCAGTGCCGCCTGGACTTGACTTCAGGGATCTCTGGTTGTGTACCCTAGTTCTAAGATGCTGAAAGATCACTCTCGATACTCTGATCCCATTGGCTTTACTCTCATGAGTTCGGACTAACAAACTGGTCTAGCAAAAATAAGAACTTGTCGTGCACGCATACACGCTCAGACATGCACACATGCATGTGCGCACACAATCTGCTGAACTATGTTCCATCCTTCCTCCTCCAACTTAGAGAGGCACTGAGGTCAGTCCTGAGGAATAGTTCTTGATGCACCCTGCTATCTTCCCCAGTCACTTTAACTGTACACACGCTGCATGCGTGCTCACTGCAATTATTCCTCCTCATCGTGTCCTCATGCTTGCTGAGAAACCTCATATCATATCCCACTTCCCCCCTCCTCCCCCCCCCAATATGATTTGAATAACCTGCTTTAGAGAGTTTGCACTCTCTGGAGTTCTCCCTCAAAAGTTATTCTGTGTTACCGTGTGGGTCAGGGAAAGGCAGCAGAATATTCTCACCTGATGTCTGAGAAAATTACAGGTTCTTCCTGTTATAGCCCCATGACTGACTGTCGTCTGCATGGCAACACTTGCCAAATTGCAGACAAAGGCTCTTTGGCAGCATACTTGGAAGAGAGTTATAAAGTTTGTAGCCTTTAGAAGAAATTAGCTACCCATCTGTCAGCTTGCTAAAAGAGTTGCCAAATAACTCCTCAGACAACCAAACATATCTAGTTTACTGAAAAATGAATGGTCCTGTAGAACCAAATTATAATTTTTTTTCCTCTGACATATTTTCATATGAGGAGCCTATTGTCTTAATATAGATATAGGTTCATCAAAATAAAATGATTTATGGGCCTGGAATGATCCTATTATTAATAGTTCAAACTGTTTATGCAGTTTAGGATTTTGGACTAGAAGCTTTCTATATGTCTTTGTCATGTAATTACTCAACAGGAGCTATCGTTAAATGATTCCATTCTTGAACAATATTTCAGAGATCTTGTCAAGATTACATTTCCAGGCAAGTTGTGTGGGTGGTTTCGGTTATGTGAATTTCTTATTCAAGTCAAAGGGAATTAATATCACAAAGTTCCAGAAATGTCATAAATTTGTGAGAGCTACAGTGCGTGGTGGCACTTTCGTAAAGGTGAATATGAGAAACAGCTCAGACCAGAGGTTCGTTCAGCCACTGTCTTATCTCAACAGTACCGGTACGAAAGGCCTTTGAAAGCATATATGGGACAAGTGCACAGTGATGCTTCTTTGATACATTTTTCCAGCTTCCAGCAATATATGGCTTAAAGATTTCCCAAGTCAGAGGCTGTATCTTTCTGTTTAGTAGCCTAATAGCTTTTTCCTCCCCAAACTTGTCTACGCACTTTTCAAGCTCTGTAGGTGGTAAGAATCCACAAAAAGAAAGTGTGGCAATGCGTCCCACAGTTTGTGTTGACTGTGTAGAAAATTTGTTTTTTGCATTTTGTTTTGGTTTCGAACTTGACTTGTGATAGTCTTATTTGGTTGTCCCAGATTTCTATATTATAATGAACAGTGGGTGCCTATACTTTAACCACCTCTTCTACTCTCATTATGATTACAATAGTATGATTGTACTTAGTGTTTCCGTTGGTATGGTAAGCAAAGGTATGTTGCATATTCCATTAAACTTCTGGCCTGAAATTTTGTTCAGCTTGAGCAGTGTTTTCTGTTCTGCTGAGTTAATATATGTATAATGACCAGGAAGTCGTGTGGAACAGAATCCCCCACAAAGCAAAGGCTTTCAGCACTCTGGACTTGCACAATACTGTTTTTATGTGCTGGTAGAAAACAAAACCTCTGTCCAGTTCTCAAATTTCACCCTTTACACTTTCACCAAAAGTAGCAGTTTACAGAAAATAACACATCTGTTTAAATGCAGATGAGATTTATTAAAGAAACACAAATTCACTGATACAGCCTTATTTCTTTTTAAATGATGTGTAGTGTTCGTGTTATTTCCTGGTGTTGTGCATGAATCCTTTTGAACCTGAAGGAACAGAGCTAAATCCTACTAGTGTTGTAAGATCAATGTAATATCCTTGAGATTTTTAGATCCATGGGATATTTAGGTTTTCATTTTAAGGACACTGAGAGTCCCTGTGTACTGTAGTAGGACCTAACTCAGGCCCTAAATTATTGAATGTGATTGAGAATATAACTGAAACAAATTCTCATTCTCGAGGAGGGGGGAAGCTACTCTGTTTTCCTTTGCAGTATTTTGGTGCTTGTTATGTAGCTGTGGGACACAGGATATAGAAATTAGTAGATTAAACTTTTACCAGAGGTGATTTGTCTTTGTTTTGCTTAGTAGCTAAATGACTGTTTGCAGTTACGAATTGTTTCTTTTGTTCTCACAAGCCCCTAGCTGAAGCTCAACTTCCTGATAGTAGAATATGCAAGAAAACAGTGCACCATATATCAGAAATTATGCTGGTGGTATTTTAGTCTTGCATCCAATTTCAGTTCAATATTATGTTGCGGTATAAGATTTATTTCTACCTGGTTATGGCCTGGGGAGGGGAAAGGGTAGAATCTATGTTGTATTAGACACTTGAATTACTTCCAAGAGTTTTTGAAAGTTAATAATCTGGTGATAATCTGCTTTCTCTGAAAGAAGTCATTACTCTTAAGTCTGTCAGTCTGTGATGGAAAAAAAAAACCAGAAAAGTTTGAAAAACAGAAATATGTTGAATTAAATTCACTTCCAGTGCAAGGAACAAAAAAGGTGTTTAAAACACCGGCAGCTTAATCGGAAGAAAGAAGCCGAACAGAGTTTATGTGATTGGTAAGAGTGTGCGTGATGAAGCCTCTTCAGCCAAAAGGGACAGCTTTAATATGGTACTAGTCATTTGAGTTTGAAGACTGAAATGATAGGTATTTTTAGACTTAAATGGGATTTAATACGTCTGTTCCCTCTTTTTAGAAAATTTCAGAGAAAACTATTTCTGGATTGCAAAGCTCGGTGCCCATATCTCCTTAACCGGTGGGTATGGGCTGCTAATTAGAGCTGTGGGATTTGTAAATGTGATTCTGTAGTGGGGAGGCACGGCAGCTAGCACAAACACAACTTTGCCTAAGAACAGCAACACAAAGCACATACCCCATGATCATTAACCAAGAAAAAAATACCTCAAATCCTGGTACTAGAGTTTTTAAAATATTCTAAGAAGAAACTTTGCAGCCTCTGCAAATGTTGTGTGTATTGTGCATCTTTCCAAAGAACAGACAGCTCTTGTTTCAGAAGCAGAAAAGGAGGAGTGAAAACATGAAGTCTTTTGCTCATTTCAAAGTAGGAAGTCTTGGTGGTAGGTTGGAGAGGAGGAGGAGAAAAAATGCTTCAGACATGCTTTCAGGGATCCGGAGTGAGCATTTTGGCAAGTGCTTTATCCTGTTTTGAAAGGGGCACGCATGGACTACTAAGAAGCATTATTTCTCCAGCATCTGTAGAAGCAGCAGAAGTCCATAGACAGATTTACCAGGGCCACTATTGCTTCCTTATCTTTGACACAGCTATGAGCTTAAAAAGGCACAACGGATTGGGATACATAATCCAGAGCTACAACGGCATTGTGTTCCATAACGTTTCCCTCAAAGGGCTTGCACTTCACTTGGAGCAATACAATTTCAAAACACCCCAAGGATGATAATCTAGATGCAATGAAATTAAATTTGGTCTGTATTCATGCAGATAAGCATGTGGTGTACAAGCCACCAAATGAAAAAGAAAGCGAAAATGAAACTATGAAATGGAACTATGAAAGTTTAAGGCTATTTGAAGTTTTGATGTGCACAGAGACAGAGATGGAGTCTTTGGAAATTTGACTGACTGATGGAGATTTGAAGTGCGGTTTCTGGAGCACATCTGTTTTTTCCATAATGATTTTTAGTTTGGTGAAAACCATGCAAAATACAAGGTTTGGGGTTTTTATAGCTGACCCAGAAATAGTGCAAGATGATGAAAGTTGCATTCGCATAGATCAAGTGGAAATTTTACTTGAGATGTAATTTTTGAAAGCAAACTATTAGTGACAGAAAAATATCACTGGGTGGGGAAGAGGGGAATAACTGAAAGAACTGAAGTTCTAACAGCTTTAAAGATATCCAAGTAGGGAAAGTTCTGCAAATTGGAATATTTCTCATACTTATCTTTTTGGTCCCTTCTTCCTTTTATCTATCTGTCCTGTATTTCCTGACTTTCAGGCCGTTTCACTTGCCGTTTTCACTGCCAACACTAAGCAGTTGAAGCTCTGGTTTTCCATTTGAATTGCTCTGTAGTCCTTGAATGTGCTTAGTAGCACCTGGCAAAGAGGGCCTGGATCAAGAACTGATAAGGTGACTATGCAGGAAGCTCAGCTGAAACTGGATGAGCCTCAGAACAAGGGTGAATTTGTTTGTGTTCTGGTTCATTTGAAGAATCTGTCATGGTCTTTGATTATTTAAAAACAAAAAGATAAGTTTCTTAAATCTATTTGGAGGTATAATTAGAATTGGAGACAGTCCTCTGTATGATGAATGTATTACGAGAGGGAAAAATGAAGTAGATCAGAAGAGAGAAAATGAATACAAACTGAGAAGAAGGCAGAGACTCTTTAAAAAGTTAGGAAAAGATACACGTTTTAAGAGAAAAATAAAAGTAACATCAGCAGAGGATAGGGAAGAGAATTGAGTAGAAATAGAAAAATTTCCCTGTCGCATCAGAAATAAATTAGTTCTGCTGTCATTTTTTGCAGCCGTGAAGAAGTGATAAGATAAACACACATGCATGCAAACCATAGTTTTCCAATCTAAATCAGATTTTTGGTTTCTTAGGAGGGAGTGCAGGTTTTCTTTTTTTACTGTTTTCAAATGTTTTTGTTTGAATAAAAGTTAAATTAGAGGAACTGATGCTTATTCCTTCCTTTACCAAGGTTGGAGGGGAGTTCTGTCAGGTGAAGAATAGAAAATGTTTTAGGCCAAATCTTGCAAGAAGCTTAAAGCGTAACTAACAGCAACTGAAGTTGGCAATAAATTTACAGTTTTTAAGGTTATTTTGTCTAAATTCTGCAGAAACTGCTGTTATAATATATAATGTGCTAAACAACTGTTAATCCAATTGGAAGAACTTATTTAGCAGGTATTTACTTTGCATTTAATTGATAATAGTCCTTCTGTTTAAAAAAAAAAAAAAACAAAAAACAAAAAACCAAGCAATTTAGTATAAATTGCTGGCTACTAGTCCCGGATTTTGTTTAATTGATAAAAATGTAGCCTGCAGAAGTTGTACTCTTTTGAGAACTGAAAAGGCCTTCCTCTGCTTAAACTCAGCAGCAGGAGTACACCTTTAGAGAACAGAATAGGAATTGCTTATTGTCGAGCTGGGGCTCCATTGATTTCTGGCATTTAAAAGCTGGAATCTTTTGACTTACTGGTATACAGGTACTGCTATGTAAAGCCATCTACTCCTTTTGTTCAATATCTGGCGCTACAAAACACATTGAAAAAACAAAGAAGCCACTGTACTACAGTAATTTTAATTGCTATTAAAACGGTCTTTGTAGGAGGAAGTCACAGTTGGAGACCTGCCTATAGCGGCATTTCAGGGTTTGCCATAGAGTAATAATCAAACTGGATTCCTTAATCTTAACAGCCTCAGTTGTGACTCCTGTACTTCCTGCACTGGATTTGTACTAAGTAATTTGCTTTTGGCAAAGGGGAGGAATAATGACTTTTAATAGGCTTTGTGGTAGTATCCCCTTTCGTTGCATCCACTGACACTTACTTGATTCTGCCTCAGAAATACTTCCGAGAGGTTAATGGTCAGCTTTTGCCTAGACCATTCTAAGGGAGAGTAGTGCTCACAGATGGGACCATAGCTGATCTCTGTCCTAAATCAACTATAGATGTATCTATTAGGACTGTATTATGTATTTCTGGAAAGGAAGGAGATGGGACTCCATTGTAACAGGGACGACAGTAGAGACTTCTTCTCAGGCATCAGAATGTGCTCTGTTTCCTATTTTTATCACAGGTTTTCAGAGCAAATAAATGCACTCATCAAGACTTAATGTACCTGCAGAGATACATTTCCAATCTGGCATTGGCAGTTGCTTACACAGCTAGATATGTGGGAAGATCTTTAGAGAGATTCAAAAAAAATCTTTTCCCTGATAAGGCGGTGTACCTCAATTGTTATGAATCTGATTGGCTCAAAAGAAGTATTGATATTTCTAAGAGCTGTGATTTTAGAGAATAGTATCCTGAGCTGATCCCAGGCTGGAAGTGGTCCATGTGCTGGGAAGAAACGAAATCTCCCAGTTCAACTCCCTTTTTTCTCTCCCATTTTTTTTAAATAGGAGGGAGGGTGGGGGGGGGGAAGGGTTGAAACAACAAGTACTAATCCATGTTAAAAGTCCCCCTGCTGTTCCAAAACTGAGCTGTGCTCCCATTGGGCCTTGAGTGAGTGTAATTTGGACTTAGAGGCAGGGTTTTGGGAGGGACTTTTTTGTCAACAACAGAACCAGCTTGCGTATTATGCTCCACCAGCATAAACTGCTTGCAAATGCTCCACCAATAAAATATGTCCGGCTTGACCTTGGAAAGGAGAGCAGCGCAGTGGAGTTTTTTCTGATTTACTGCATCTTTGGACAAGCCAGCGCCTCCCCATCCCGGATAGTTAAGAATTCTAGCAGATATCCTTCCTTTAGCAACCTACTTTGGCGCTACACGCTGTGGTCGTTGTGTGTTGCCTTCAGTATACCGCCCCGCTTGCGATCTGCAGCCAGGCCTCATAGGTAGTGAGCAGCTGCCACAGGTCCCTTCCTACAGTCTGAGTTCAGCCATGGGAGACAGCCCTCCCCTCAAACTTTACTGTTTCTGTGGAGTTTCTTGTGGTCTGAACGGATGTCCTGTCAGCAATGGAAACAGCTGACTATGGCCAGACTCAATTTCTTTTTCTTTTGCTGCCTTTCTGTAGAAGATCATGCTACCAGCTCTGAGAGGAGTTCCTGCGAATGGCTTTGGAAACCTTCAGAGGTTCCAAGCAGTGCCTTAATGAGGTAATCAGAACTGTACCTTAAATGTAAAAGAAGCTTTTTGCTGCTTCACTGAAAAGTCTTTTTGAGCACTTTTCAGTCAGAAATAACTGGTTTGTGCCAGTTGACTGGTGCCTGTGAATAAAGCTTTGATTGTAGTCCTTGGCGCCAGGCTTTCAAAGAAAGCCCAAGGAGTGCCTAATAGCATGCAGCAGGTCTGCAGAAGGCACCTGCTTCCTGTTGGGAAGTGCTGTCCCTTTTCAAGTCAAAGGGAGTTTTGTTATTTCAGGAGGTTGCTCGTGCTGGGTCCTGGCAGAGGCCCAAAAACCATAATAATAGTACAATTTGTCTCTGGGAGTTATTAAACAGAAGTAACCTATGAATTTGCAAACTTTTCAACGTCTTTAAGAAAATGACAGCAGTGAGGCTGTCAGCATTTTCAATTGGAACATTTTACCAGAGGGTACAGAGATTACCAAGTGCTTAGAATTGAAGTAGATGATTCTCCTGTGATTATGGTTTCCTGTACAAAATACAGGACAGCTCTGTGTAATATTTTTTTTTTTGTAAATGCTACCCCTAAGTGCTTTGCAGCCCTTAAGTGCAAGTGGGTGCATAGGTAAAAAAAAATGAAGTGATATAGGAAAAGGACTAACTGCATTTAATATTTATTTTTGACAAGTTCTTCAGAATGTGATTGTATAAAGTGTGAAAAATATAGGTAGGGAGGCTGACAACTTATACATACTGTTGAGTTCTCTGAGCTTAGAATTCTCTATGACAGAGGTAAAATGGTAGAACAGGAAAGAGACCAACAGAAAATGAATGGTTATTTAGATAATATGCAAAGTTTAAGGATCCTTGGAAGACTTTATTTATTGCTTATGTGGAGGAGTATTTTGGGGGAAGAACTCAAGATGTTTTAAAGAGTTAGAGTAAATCTGATTTGGTTTCATAAATACCGAAAGATTTCTTAAATAGGAATAGTCTTTTCCCAAAGCATCTTCCAACGCTGTCTCTTGTTTACTTAAACTTACATTTCCTTCTGTGCAACAACTCCTTTGAAAGTAAGGGACAGTGACTTCCTAACCTGTTTTCTGTGAATAGATCATTTATTTCTTCCCCCAGCAAACCATCCCACTCTCCCTATTCTCCCTACTTCCAAATGATTTACCAATCTAAACTTGGTAAGCCTTTCTTGCTGGGAGTTTTGTCTGAGTTATGAACAAAATAAGAGCATCACAGTTGGGTCCAGCTGTAATTAAAACATTACAGGAGATCCAGGCCTTTAAATCACACCTTCAAAAATGTATTAACTAAATCCATACATGCAATAATCAGTTGTGCAGTCGTGGAATAATACACATAGATACCTGTTAAATGGCTACCCCTCTTGGAAGTGATATTAGTGACTAAGCTATGTAATCACAGTAATTGCAATCCCAAATTATGTTCCTGAGTGCAGGGAACAGATCTTTGGTTCTGATGATTCACTTAAAAAGGTGTGTAGGATGTATTTACCTAGGATTTCAGGCAACAAGTGTGATGACACAGGAGGTCCCTTCCAGTCTCTGTGTTGCCAGATAACATAGTTACTGAAGTCTACTCGTTATCTGCTTCTGTGAGTATTCAGTTTAGAAGTATCTAGTGTATTCTGCCTACCTTTCAGCAGTTAGTAAGTGTTAAACAGCTACCTTTTATATTACTAGCACAAAATTGAAAAAAAAAAAAAAATTGGAAGATTCAAACACAGGATTTGTATTTCACTCAATTTATACTTATCTTTTGAAAAATAAACCTAATTAAAATGAGAATTGTGATACTTTGTTAATACCTCAGTTAAAATCATTTAAACTAAATAAAGGAGTTTTTTCAAGTATGAACTGCCAAAAGTTTAAAGTAAGTCAACAGAGCTGGCCGCATTACTAGCTGAGCACTTGGAGCTAGAGTTTTCTGAAGCTAAAGAAGCTTTTGATAGGGGTCTCTACAGTAGAGTGAGAGGTTTTTTTATTATTATTTTATTGTAGTCATTTGACTTCAGTTCAGGGCTTAGGTTTGAAAAAAGTAGAAAGGTTTATTTTTTCTTTCAATGTACAAATAAAAATGAGGTATGAGATGATGAGAACTACTATTCATAAAGCATGGAAGGATTTGGTGATGAGAAACAATCAATATTGTCTCTAGCTACTGAATTCAACCACGTAAATCAATTCATTTTTAAATGCAAGATGTGGTTGGATAAACTTATTTATGTCTCCATAGCATATAGGAGTGCTTTATTTAGTAAAGGATAAAGACACAACTGGGGGTTAGAGCATGAAATAGAGGGAAGAAGTACAGTTTAATAAGGATGGGAGCTGTAGCTGGACATTATACACAACCCAGCTAGAAAACTGGAAAGGTCAGAAAGAAGTATCTGACGTAATTTGTTCACTAATATACAAGAACCTTGGCAGCGCAGCAGAAGAACTGAAATGATTGTCTTTGGCACGCAAATAGACTTTATATGTTTAACAGAAACATGGTGAAGTAGTAGGCAAAGATGGAGTAGAAATATTACAACGCATGCATTGATCAGGAAGGACAGGGAAAAAACTAAAGATTAATGGAAATAACATTGCATGTTTATGATGAGACTATGAAAATGCAAAAACAACTGATTTGGGTCCAAATATTGAGGGGTGAAGGGGAAAAAAGTGAACCCAGATATATCCAAATAATGGATGGAAAATACGTTTTCAGCATACAGTCAATGAACGAACAAGAAGTAGTGATATTTTCAGTTTAGTTTTGGTAGACAGTAAAACCTCTTCTGGTAGATATGAGCATCAAAAATTGCCTTGGGTGAAATGATCAGAAGTTGACTTGTGAACTATGGAGGTGAACAGAAAGTCTGCGAGGTCTGTATTTTTTTGTCTTTATTTTTATCTTATATAATTTTATTTCAAAAGAAAAAAGCCTTGAGAGATTCAGAACAGAAGGCCATCTGTACAGGAGTTTATGCACTAAACAAAGAGGAGACAGATTTCTATACCTTTTATCTTAAAGAACTTCTGCCTGGAACTTGTTGCTAAATGAAAGATGAAAGATCATCAAGAAGGACTACAAATACAACCATGGGAGTTCAGAAGGGGAACGAAGAGTAAGTGTGAAGTGTACAAAAGGAGGAGGAGAGGGCAAAGAAAGAGGAGTCAATCAACAAAAATGCTGTTTCAAAGGTCAAAAAGTCAAAGTGAGTTAGTCTCTAACTGCAGTGATGGCTATTTTAGTTACCCAGAGAATTCAAAAAGATGAAATGGGGAAACCGAGCCGTGAGGACAGCATGGTTATTAAAGATCATCCTCTAACTACGCTCCATGCCAGAACGGTACTTGTCCTAGGTTTCGGTAAGGAGGACAGAGTAAAAGTTGAGGAAAAGCAGACTGGCTAATGGGAAGGAACATGTGGAAATGAATATTGCTTAGCCCAACTGTTCTCATCAGAAGATGACAACTGTACACTGAATGACAAGACCCACGCTTGTCGTCATCTGCCTGAAACACCCTTCTGTCAGCATCCGAGTTTGGACCTAGAAACAGGGTCAGGAGACTCTCTTCTCAAATCCCACAGCTCAGGCTTGAGGTTGCATGTGCGGGAGAAGACATAGCGTTTATGACACTTGAGATGTGTGTACTTCCTTCAGGATATGGCAGCAAAAAGAGCAAAGATGATCCCATGATCAAGCAAGAGTTCACAGCCAGCAATAGGAGAGCATTAGTGCCATTGTAGAAGGTTTTAATGCCGCCTCTGGAATACTGCACATAACTTGGGTAACCCATTTCCAAGAAAGGTGAATCTGAAGCTGGAGGAAGCTTGGAAAAAATGCTTACTGGAATGAACAAAAGGCTCAGCAGCCTGTTTCAGGAGAAAAGGCTAAAAGAGCTTGGCTCTTTTAAGACAAGTTTAAGACAAATATTTAAAGAGGCTAAACACTAGGGTTGGAAAAGAGAATAATATTGACTTAAATGAATTGACTTAAATCCAGGCTGCAAATTAGGAGTGTGCTGTTATCCATTGGAGGAATGAGCCTTTCGTGAGGTTGTAGTTGAGGAACTGAGTGGTTTTAAAAAGGAGGCTAGGAAGGTTATGAGCAGGATTATACGACATGTTCCCTGTGGCAGCACAGGATCGAATTTGATGAGGCAGGAGGATCCTTCCAGTCCTACATTCTAATGACAATCTCTGCGCGTTTAAAAATGTGAAGTTGTGGTTGTGTGCATTTTTGTTTGATTCCAATTTCCATCCGAAATCAGCTTGATTAAAAAAAAATACACAAATAAAAAACTAATCATGTGGTAAATGAGAAGCATCGTTCACCATTTCCTAGCAGAATAAAAAGATATATAAAATTAATCATCTGAATAAATGCATGCCTAAACAGATAGGCTTTTGTGCGTGTGTATGTGTATAAATATATGTGTTTCGTGGTCTTTAAGGGCTAAGTTGATCACTAACACCTACTGAGAAAGAACCTTTCTTTTAGAAGATAATTCTTGGTTTTTGTTTTTTGGATCATCAGTTTAGATGCTTCTGCGACCTTGCTAATAATGCCAGCTTGAGCCTAAAGAACAGAATCTAGGCATCCTGTTCACCAGTTGCAATTCTAATCGTTAAACAACACAGTGGGGTTTTTTTTACCCCTTTAATCTACACTAATAAATATTCTCTCTCTAGAAGCAAAAGTTTTTTACAATCATTGGGTTGGTTTACTTCTGCATGTTTTTAAAAGTCAACTTAGTATGACCTGATACGATTTGCCTCTGTTTTACAGTGTGTGTATATTTCATTTTAATGACTTTATTGGTTAATTTGACAATTGATAAATTAAACCTTGTTAAATAATGTAGAATGAAAATGGGCTGAATTTGAGTGTTGATGCTAACACTCCTTTTTTTAATACTGGAAAATTAAGTTGATTATTGGCACAAATAGCGTTCCAGGATTTTTTTCCCTAAAATCTGATAAACTCTGTAGGTATTAAGGTTCTGTCTTCTGTGAAAAGCCCACAGTGTTGTTGTTTTTAATGCACATACCAGCATTCCTGAAAATGTAGATCAACTAATTTAAAAAATGTATACACTTTAATGGTGTTAGATTTATATTTTAAAAAAATGCCTGAGATTTTACCTATGATTCAGATCTATATATAGAGAGAGAGAGAGGTAAAAATTTAGGACATATGCTTTTACTCTATAAATTTTAGCTTTCAAGTGTCACCTCAATATATTATTTAGAAATAACCAAGAGTTGTATCAGATTTTTGGGAAAAAAAATCCTGGAACGCTATTTGTGGCAATTCAGCTTAATTTACTGATATCAGAAAAGTCCATTTTTCCCTTAGCTAAATTTACTAATCCAGATAAGTCACTGCCACAGTGAAACAAAGACACATGGATTTAGAATACTGAAAGTCCAAGCCCTTCTGCTCTCTTTGCTTTTCATTTCTAATTTAAGAAAATCTTTAAAAAAAAAAAAAAACTTGTCTCTGTTTACTGAGTCCACTAGACCTAATTAGTCTGAGCTGGATGTTGTTCAGATCTTAACTTTGAAAGACCTTCCTGGATCTTCATAAGCTGGACACAGTTGTTCTTCATTTGCTTAGTTTGCAGGGCACACATTCTCACCTGAATATTTCTGTGCAGTTGTCGTTACGTGCAAATTGGCTGGGTGTTTAGGCTAGCCACGTTTTCTTACAATGTAGACTGAATATTTCTCCCCTTGGTCAGGCATACCCAATATATGTGTGTGCCTGTCTTTGGAACTTCAGTCTTTTGTACTTATGAACTACAGAAAGAGGCAAACAAAGTTTTTAGATCAAATCCCCTTGCAACTCTTCTGTTTGACCTCCATACAAACCAGCCACCATGTTTCATGCAAATTTTAAGATAGTACCTCTCCAGACAATCCGTCATACAGGGCAGTCTACAGATGCATTAGTCTGATTAGTTTGTATATGTCACCTGAAAGGATTGTACTGAAATTAAGTGACTTGTAGAGATGTCCTTATGTGTTGAGAGATGCAGGTTGTTATCCGTTGCCTCTTGCGTCCTTCTGTACCAAGCAGCTTCCACGTCGAATATACGGTTTGTGATTATGGGGTGGGTAGAAAGCCTGTGGCTGTGACTGACATCTAATTGCTATTTGTTATTTATGTTACCAGTGAGCTGAGATTGTAAACACCCTTTTGCCGAGTACTGTAGAAATACCATGCGAAACGGGGCATTTCCCTCAACTAAGACAAGAGACAGCGTGTTGGGTATAGACTTGTAGGGAGGATAAAACGGACAGTGAAGTAGATCTTAACTTTCCGAATTTTCTGCACTTTGTAATTTCTACTCAATCAAATATAAAATTTCCTTGCTGTGCTGGGTCTAGAACGAAGTGTGTATCCGATGTCGCTGCTTTCTGACTGTACTTGGAAGTCTCAGGCTTAGTTCTCTTGAGTGAATTCACAAAACTTGTGTAAGCTGTGGTGCTCGCGGCTGGGATGAGGAACTCATCTGCATGTGTAAGGAAATGCATGTATTTCAGCTGAACATCACTTGCGTTGTCCTTTTAAACATTAGTAGGTAAATGCTACGCATTTCAATCTATGTGCTCTTTCCTGCCTGCCTGAAGGTATAGCCCCTTTCTGATTTTAACCTAATTCATCTGGTAAAATAGTTTCAAACTGCTTTTTCCACTGGAAGTCACTAGTAGCATTGCTTGTCTTTTGTCTCATTTCCTCCTCTTCCCATTTTGCCCTGTGAGCAAAGACTTTGTTTCTGGCTTTGAGGCCAAGCTAATGAAGTGTCCCTGGGATGCCTTTACCCTGAGTGATCTGAGCGTGTCTACAGCACGAGCTGTAGTGCTCCTGAGTCTGGGAGCGTGATGTTCTGTGTAGAGCCAGCACAGGTACAGCAGGCTCTGCTGTGTGCTTGGGTTTTCGCTTGTGATGGGCATAGAGGTTGTAGATAGGGAGTCATCGATACCGTAAAGCCCTCACAGCTCTCTGAGAAACTTGCAGAATGGTTAGAATCTGAAGTTCTTCCAAAGCATTGCTGTGCCCTTGACAGCGGGTTACTACGTGTAGTTATAACACAACATAGTTACTCCACTACCAGTCCTTATCATTCTGTAGTATAGTAAATAATAAATGTTTGCTGTGATTAATTTTTCAGCTGAAAAAGCCATCTCTATAAACATACCACTGAGCAAGAAAAGCTACTGTTGTGGTACAATTAAACAGGCAGTGTTTATTCTTCCCCCTTTTCTTCCCTAGAGTTTTACTAATAATTAGTTCACTTAAAAGTATGTATACTTGATTTAATCCTACTACTGCCATTTTGTTTCGCTATACAGAAGAGGGGTGGCCCAAGATAAATGAAGAAGAAAATAAGAGATGATGTTTCGGGGCAAGGTATAGTTACAGGAAATGAGATTATACAGATTATTACAGATAATACAGATTATCACTGGCAGCTTCAGTTTAAGGAGAGATGTGTTGTAAGGCACTGGAACCTTTGTCTTACGTTGTTTAGGCTAATTTATTAACTTGTTGATGCCTGTCCCTTGTTTCTGAATACTTTGTTTCCCTTGCTCCTTTTGGTTTATAGATTACATCATTGTACTTCCCTGCACTTAGTCTTCAACTGAAATGAGCAGTGCCACCTTTATTCATCATTTGTGTTGTCATGGTACCTGTGAGCCCCTTATGTTTAGGTGCTCCTTTTTTTCCTCCTTGCCTTCCCCCCCGCCCCCCAATCTATTTTGAAAAGAGCAGTTTCAGTGGACCTGTGCTGCCTCTTTAGGTGAATGCTCTGGTCTCCCTCCTGCTGCAGGAGCATTGTCAGAGGTTTTCAAGGTCTGACCAAGGATTACTGCTTTTCCTGTATTATTTCTGCAGGGGACGGGCTCAGATCATTCAGTGCTTCCTGAGAGAGAACTGATACATTCGTCTCCCTTCACAGTAACTAGGAAAAACTGAGTAAAGGCGATACTCAGTTTATGTTTCTCAGTGTTCCTTCTTTCCTCTCCGGTGAGATACAAATTCAATACAGTGCTAATCAGTCTGGCTAAGTCTACTCCACCCAGTCATTTCTCCTGATAATGCCAGGCCTGAGGGTGGAGACTTCTTCCAAATGTTAAAAACGTGGGCGCTCTTCAGAGCTGACTGGGAGGATGAGCACATCTCCTGCTAGTGGTGACAGAGCAAGCTGGTGATGGGACTCTGAGCTACCCCAGCTGCTTGTCAGGCAAAGAAGGGCCAAAGCAGGAACTGGGAAGGATGGGTCAAAGGGCTGCGTTAAGCCACGAGCTGAGACAGAGTTTGCTTTTCACTGTGGTGGTGCTTCATTTTGTTTTGGAGTGTGGATGCCCTACGAAGGGGCGGACCTTTGTCATGGTGTGGCTGGCGGGCTAAGCTGTTGAAACAGTGGATGTGGATCCTGTCAGAAATAGCTTTTTGACCAAAAGGTTTGTGTACAGAGACGAAGGTAGGGAGAACAGGGATAGGTCACTAGTGACTGTGGAAGGATCACCAAAGGGAGCATGGGGAAGATTTACATGGGTTGCTGCTTTCCTAGCAATTTACATTTTACGTTGTCTTTATTTTTACTTCTAAGCTAGAAATCTACAAAAGTGGTTAGTGAGTTGAAACATGGGAAATCAAATAATTCAATTTTGAAATGAAAGGGAAAAAAAAAAAGAGAGGTGGGTGGTGCGGAAGGAATATCCTCTCAGGTCATTAACTTGTGTTTGAGTCACTGGAGATTTTCACAGTGATAGGGGAGTTCAGTACTAAGTAGCTGTTAGGTACATTTCTTTTAAAGAACAGAAAATTGGGTAAGAGAAGCTGGCAGAAGTACAGCACATCCTTGTTCTGAGAGATGGGCTGTTTGCAGCAGAGTGATTGGCAATGCTTGCAGGAATCCTATTGAGATGAAGATGATATTTTTAAAAAGTCTGTAAGAGCAATAATTCATGATTTAATCTAAGCATATGAGGTACCATGTAAAGTGGAATGGAAGATGAGCATGCAATGACACAAATCTCAATAGCAAATCTAGCTTTAGTATTTGGACTCTCCTGCTGCCTTCACACTTTCCCAGGTGTGTCCTCTGCTCTGCCAGGCCTAGGACTTCAGGCCAGGACTGTTTTCCAAGGTATATTTCTATAGTTGTCTGCTTCTTGCTTCCCAAATTCCCCATATATATATATATATATATGTGTGTGTGTGTGTGTGTGTGTGTGTGTGTGTGTGTGTGTGTGTGTGTGTATATGTATGTATGTATGTATGTATGTATATATACACACACACATACACATACATACCTACCTACATACATACATATATACACATACACATATATATATATTCTTTGTCTCTCCTCTTCCATGTCTTCAGCAAGAAATAGTTGGATCTTGCAAGGTATAGTTGTTGGGCCCTCAAATCTGAAAAGGGTCTTTCAGAGAGTGTAAAATTCTCCTATAGGCCAGACTAGGAAGCTGTGCTTTTATATCGGTATAATATGAATGACAGAACGTGATTGAATTACCAGAGGCCAGAGGTACTGATTTTTAGGTAAAGTAACTGTGCTTTGTCACTTCAAAGGACTTGGAGAAAGTGATATGTTTTACTGAAGTAAAAGGAGCTCTTGCTCTTTGGTTATTCCAGCTCAACAGGAAGAGAAAGCTCTGTGTTGCATCAGGCGAAGTATGGAAATTTGTGGAGTTCTCATTGCAGGAAGTGATTCTGATGGAAGATGCTGAAGAAATCGCACAAGCCAATCTGTTTAGATTCCAAGATGAGTTACAGATTGATAGAAGTTAAGAAAAAATGTGGCTTGAAGCTGAATGTTAGATTATGTAAGTGAAAGAGAACAACCCTCCTCACTATATCTCCCTTCAATTTAATTTTTACAGAGATGCTTTTTTGAGAGTATAAAACAACAAGTTTGAGGAAATGCAACCCTATGCAACTTCATCAAGCATCCTAACATTGACTAATAACAGCAATCTGTCATACAAACATATCAAAATAATTGGCTGTGCCTCATTGGTAATGTTGATCAGACTGCATGGTGGTACCTTCTGTCACCAAAATGATGTACAGTAAGTGTGCAGATGTTATTTACAGTGACCTACTAATTCTTCTTGAATGAGGGACTATATTTCTTCTTACCTGTGATAATCTTAGCTCTTTTTAAACTGAGCTCCGTTCACTCTCAACCAAATTATTTGGAAAAATAAGTAGTTAATTAAAATGTCTGGTACTATAGGTCTGTCTGAAGCCTAGCATTAGCATAGTTTTGGCTGAGCTTGCTAGCAATGAAGGAAAACATTCCTACTGTCAAAAGGAGAAATGTTATGCGGTCTGTTGCAAAACATACAGAACAGAGCGTTTTCCCTTTATGGGATAAGCTTAGGTAAGTATGTGGTAGTTCTCTTCCCCCTGCATTATAACAATCTAGCCAAATTGTTTACTTGCTTTATATTCATTTGAATGATCACACTGTTTTTCTTCAATGAATGCATTAAAAACAATGTATTTTACATTTTGGTAGACTGCATTCAGATACCAGTTTTAGTAGGTGACTGTCACATTCAGAACACTATGTGATTGAAAGCTGTAGTTTTGAATTTCATTTGCATTGCATGCACAAAAAAGTTGGAAAGAATTAAAGTATCTAGGGAATAAAAGTACTGACTTCTTGTAAAATATTTAGCAGTGTAAGAGAGTAATTCTTAAAGTTTATGTGAAGAAAAAGTATTAAATAACAGTATCATCTTTCACTTAGTGCTAATATAATTTGATAGGTAGCAAAACTTTTGCTTTAAATCTGTTGCAAAACACATTTCCACTATGAATCTCCAATGTGTTTCATAAATGAAAAAAATAGGCAAATGACATAACTTCCTCTGCTTTGGAATTTTTATTTTTGCTTGAGGCATTCTGTAATTCTAGAGACCTTATTTTTTGAGCTTCCAAGGGATGCAGAAACTTTGATGGTGACTAGAATGAGGATGCAGAATAGATGACAACTGATATGCTTTTATGCTAACTTCTCTTTCTGGAAAAGTCAAGGTGGAGAAATTATATGTTTTAGTAATTTTAGCATAGAGAAAGAACAAATGTTTAGGCAGGGCTGCCTTTAAAAATTGTGGAGGAATTAAGTTTGCCTTGTTTGTCTGATTGTGGCTACATTACATGTTGGTATCGCTTTGATTCTCAGCGTCATATAGACTACCTCATGAATGCTTATTCACCTATTTCGGCAATGCACATTAGAAGTATTAATTTGTTAGATACTTATAGGCCAGGATGGAGAGAGGCCACAACCAAGGTCTATGTAGGTAGGTGCGGAACACCCACAGAAGGTGGGAAATACTTAGCGCCTGAATCTGCCTGAGGAGCTGCACGCTGGTGGCTTGCCCAGGAGATTCTCATGCTCCCATCATTGATCAAACCCTTGTTTGAGGAATGCTGCCACAGTGCCTTCATTGCAAGACACTTTATTTTTGAACGTTTTGGCTGTGGATTGTAAAACTGAAGACTGGAGGTGACTAATTTGCAATGAATAGTAAAACTAGGGCAGTCTCCAGATGCCATGGGTGGACACCTCATAATTATACAGAAATGGAGTGAAAGGTGTGGGGGAGCTGTTATTTGTTTAAGGGAAAACTATTGAGAGTCAGAATGTACTGGAATCTGTTGACATTTAGAATATGAGCTACAACTTTAAAAGCAAAACCTCTCATCGCAAATGAATTTTGTGGCAGAATTCAGGTATAGAACTGCAGTCCCATTATGTAACTAAAAGCACAAAAAGTTCATGCACAAAAATGAAAAGTTCTCTCTGTAGAGAAATGCTGCTTTGTATATCACATGTATTACACGTATATACCACATATATTGCTTGTACATTGCTTTTAATTTTCTGTTTCCTGTCTCTGGGTGCTAGGGATTGTGAAACGTGCCTTTAAAGAAAGATTAGGAAAGAGATGTGGTGTTGGGCATTGCATGGAGTAGGGGTATACAGGTACCTAACGTCTACATGCAAGGGGGATGTGGATGAATAAAGGAATGCTTAGTGAATATAAGGAGAAACCCCCAGTGGGATCTGTTATGCTGTGGTACAGTTTTCCACTGTAAAGAAGCAAAACCACTGTAGTTTGAAAAATTTTTTAATTAAGCTGGACACAGCACTTGAGAGTATACTGTAGAAAACCCTTCCCCTTAAAAAGATGGACAGGATGACTGAAAAGGTCAGGTTAATCTCCCTGTTTTATGATCCAATTAGTGTATTAATCACCTTCTCACAGAAAATCCAGCCCTGGAAAACACTAAGAAAGTGTTTTCTTTGCTAGTCTTCTCATACCTTCAGAAATGCCTGATGGACCTTTAATAGAATAGTTTAAAGGGCAGTCACTGCTACTCATTATTGCTTGAAACTGCTTTGCAAGGAGAGGCGTTTCAGTGGTAAAGTAAGGTCTGGCATTGATTTGTTGGTAGGGCTGTACCGTGCCTTGCTCGGTGTGCGTGTAGCCTCCTTAGCTATGAGCTAGCCCATTGGTCTTCCAGGAGCAGTGGCAGTGTTTAGGTCTGCTTAGGCCGCAAAACCCATCAGCGAAGACACAGAGGTTCTCAGGTAGAGATCGTAGGCTGAGCTTTGTTGCAACATGTACACAGCAAGCTTGTACGCTAAAGGTTGGTTATATCCACGCAGTATCCACACGTCAGCAAAATTTGTGATACACACCTGTAGATCTACTTCAGACTCAAGGAAGATTCAGTCAAAATAACCAAGGCAGGTTAAGGAATTGTATGATTTTCCTCCCCACCCCCCAGCCCCCCCCCCGAAAGTGCCCCTAGAAAATCTGCAAATACAGCCCTACTAGCCCTGCTGAACTTCTGACATTTCCTCACACAGATTTTTGAAGATGTAAGCTTTTTTTTTAGATCTCTGATAAAAAATGCAGGAGCGGACCTTGATTTTTTTTTTCTTTTTTTTTTTCTTTTTAACAGCACTAGTTTAAAATAGAAGATGGATAGAGTGAAGGGAGGTGAAAAAGGAGAAGCACCCAGATGTGACTGTGTTAAAATAGGGCATTATGGAAAAATGATATTGTGCCTTACTATCTAAATGACTGTCAAGTCAGGTTCATATAGCAGTTGAGTTAACCTGTACAATTGATGAGACGTTCAAAGCACAGTAGGATGCTCTGGAGCCTGATGCTTTGTCTCAACAGCAGTCAAGGGAAGGACTTGTCTTGCTTCCTCGAGACACAGCCTCCATAAGGCCACTTTGCCCTCAAGTGTGTACCCAGCTCCCACCGAAACTTGCTTTTGTATCTTAAGGCAGTATGCAACCTGACTTTTTTGCTGTATTTAATTCCTGCAAACAAGCTACAACTCTTTGTATAAATGACCTTAATTTGCAGCTTGAATTATGAATGTGCTCTGCCTGATCCATTGCCCTTTGTCAACAACAGATGTGCGGGGCCAAAGTCTGTTCTCAGTCATGTTGGTGGAGAGCAGAGGGTCTGATCTTCCACACAGCTGTCTTGTTCAGGGTAATTCACTTCAGAGATACACCAGAACATTAAGGGAGATCAGACTGGTCCATGCTGTCTCGTGACAGACATGCCCTATAAAATATAACCTATTCAGTCAACTACGACTAGTCATAGTTAGCAGAGTAGTTAGTGGAATGGGATCTGAATAGATCCTGTTAGATTAAGAAGATGACTGCATTGTGTCTTTTTTATAGTGTCTGTATGAATTGTAGGGTGATAACTTGCCAAGGACCACAGCTACCTGTAAGAAGAGCTAGGCATGGCATAGGTAGGCTTCAGAAAACACTATAGCTATTGAGAGGAAAAGAACATCCTACTGGGAGAGACCGAGGGAACGGTAATGCAAAATCTCTTACTGGAAAGCTCTTAAGTTGCTTGAAAGAGCCATTGCGGTTAGTTGGCTACCCGTTATTTATTTTGTTTAATTTGATGTTTGTCAGCTGTTCAAGGCTTGATTGAAATGCAAGTTTTTTTCAATATATAGTAAATTTTCCTGAGCTTTCCCTTATGTCTGTCCAAATGTCAGCATGTCAGTTACTCCTGTTCAGAGGTCGCAAATGATTTGGTGATCTTTTGTGGAATAGAATTGTAAAGCTAGGCTTGTTTTGTGTGTGTGTGTGTGTGTATTTTTTAAGAAATTTTTGTTGTTATCTTTGCAGTATCACTTGTTGAAATACAGAGCAATTTAACTTAATTTTCATTTGAATTTGGAAAACCTGTTTACTTTGGTTTACACAAAGAGTAGGCATCTGAAAAAAATCTGTTCAATATTTATAATTCTCAGACCCATCAAAGTTCAGGTCAGAGCAAAACACTAGCTAAATAAATAGCAATGATGTGTGCTTTGACTTTGACATCCTTTACAACATTGGTACCTCAGATGTTGGCATCTGTTTAAGCACAGGCTGGGTACTTTCCTCAGATTATATCCTGAAAAGTAACGTCTTTTATCTGTGTTTGCTTTTTGCCTGTAGTTAGTGTGTAATATGTGTGGAATGTTTAATATCAGAGCATTAACTTCGCTCTGAATTACTGTTCCTGGCGTCCTAGAAGCAGATAAACAGGATGTAGACTTTCTGATACAACAGTAATGGGAGATACCAAGTTTTCAGCACTGTAAACCCAGCACCTTTCTCAGTCACCAGCACATACTGGAAATGTTGTCCCAGATGATCTGCCGAGATAATCCAATGGAGACAACCAGAGATTTAAATTAGACGTTCCTTCATGGAGGAAGAATAAATATGACTGGAAAGAAGGTTACAAAACTAGAGGAGGAGGGAAAGAGGCTGGGCACTTTGTTTAAAGTGTTGAACATAAAAACTGACTTACTAAATAGGACCAATGATGTGTCTAGTCTGTCATTCTCCTTTAGACCTATATAAAATGATCCTGAAACGATGGAATATTCTAAACAATCACTAATCTGCCACTCTAAACACTAGAATAATCTCCCACTACAGGAAGTTTCTGCTGTTCCTTCTGACAAACAGCTTTTATGCTGAGGCTGAGAGGTTTTAGAAAGCTCTCGGGCAGAACAATAACAAGGGAAAAAATGAGTATTATCTAGCCATGTCCCTATGCAAGTTAGAAGTTAATACAGAAATTTAAAGCAAGAGGCTGTTTAGAAAAGAAAACTAAGAAGCAATGGGAAGTAATCAACGCCTTTCCTGAAGGACCAGGCTTGGGACTAATCTCTTGCTGTTTTCATTAATACCACAGTACAAAAAAGAAGAATGAGCTAATGAATTGTATCGCTAGCACAAATTTGGGAGGTTTTATCCATACATAGGAGGATATTTCTCCATTCAATTTGCTGTCTTTAGGTAATTAAACTATTTGAATCCCTTTGTACTCCTTTTGTACCTGTAGACAGGTTTCCCTCCCCCCCCCCGAAATACCATTTTTGTGAACATTTGGGGCTTAGACTCGATTAATTCAGTCCAGTGATCAACATCTGAGTTGCAACTCTACTCTTACAAACCAAATTCTTTTCAGAGCAATTACTTACATCTGAAACTAAGGAAATACTGTTAGATATTAGCTAAGGAACAAGAATCCTCCCATGTAAATCCTGTCTGAGTATGAGAGAGAGCTAAGCTGTACTGACCATGGTATATTTTAATATGCCTAATGATTAGAATCGTCTTGCAGAGTGTTTTATGCCTTCCGGTTCAACATCCCTTTTGCTACATTCTTTGCACTTCCGTAGTAAGAGTGCTGTTGGGTTCTTGGCTGCTGGCAAGAGATCATATAGAGATAGCTTTTAGGAGAACTAAAATTTGCCAGCCCAAACCCTCGAAAAAACCGCAATATAAGCCTTGATGTTGTGTTCCTCGCTTTTCGTACCTTCGGATGAATCTTGAGAATTGCTAATCAGTCTGGAGAGTGAAGTCAGTTTGAATACAGTGTCTGCCTGTTAACTTTAGTTCTTTAGAGCCTTTGTCTTCCCACGTGATAGAAAGCAAAAGCTGTTAACCTAGAGCCCTTTTAATTAAAAAAAAAGTTATTGAAGTTATTGGGAGGTTACTGTGCATAAGTTGTTGTGGGATTTGAAACTCAGACAGTCTTGCTCGCTCTCCCCTAGCTCATAAAGGATAACCCAAATTGAATTTTGAGGAATACTTCATTTCCCATTTCTTCGGCTTTGCGGAACACAGGATTTGTGGCTGGGCTAGCTTGCTTTTTTTTTTCTGCTTTATTTCAGGAAAGTGCTTGGCTCCCATTTGTATTACGGAATTGGTGTTGAGGGCCAAAGATAAGTATGAGTTCTAGGTAATTGTTAGTTTACACTTGCACACTTCTCTATGTCTGAGCATAATTACAGTGTTTTAGAGACATTACAGATCTTTCTGTCTCAGTGCAAAATGCGGTCAAGTCCACAAAAAGGACTCTCATTGACATCCCTGGGTAGTGGCTTAAGCCGACCATGATGAGTAGCACGTGTTCCCTTCTGTCAGAGACTGCTTCTATTCTAGCACTCTGATTTCCCTTACCTGAGTTATGTCTTCTCTTCATACATAAATGCACACATCTATAACAGTAATTTCTATTTACTAAATTTTCTATTTATCTTTCCAAGAAAAGCAAGGTAGTGTAATCAGTCCTATTATGAGGTTAGGATCCAAAAGGGCCTAATCAGCTTGGTAGACAAAAGATTTTCACAGCAGTGATTATAGAGCGAGTCTGACCGTCAATTAAAACTACTCTCTCTGAACCTGTGCTTTTCAGACAAGGAAGGGCACATAAGGGAAATTTCAGAGAAGATCCAAAAATAGCAGGTGGCTGTCACTGCTGCGCTGTGCTCAGTTTTAATCATCAGGATGGAAAAATAGTACGTCTGGGTTGCGCAGGGATGTGCAAATCTAGGTTTACTGTTTAATGCCAGAAATAGGTAGGGAGAGATTTGCGTTGCGTGTATGAGACACACAACTCCTGACAGGCCCTTCTACCGTAGTTGTCCCACACAACATTCTTACCTTTCCTCTTGGTTATTTAAAAGTCTTAAAAGACTTTGGCAGTCTTCTGATAAAGGTGTTGTAATGATGTATATTTTATTATGCTTTCTGACCTGTGGATGGACATCTAATGTGTTTGTTTCCATTCACCAAGCAATATTTGCTTAATAAATCAAAAGAATTTTCTCCAGTACAGACAATCACTGCAAATTTATCCAGCAAATATAATGTCCAGTTGTGCTGTTTGGTGTTTTGATTTTTTTTTGAGTTTTTGGGGAGATTTATTGGGGTGTGATTTGAGTTTTTTTGATTGATGTTGGTTATTGTCTTTGGTTTCTGCTTTTCAGTTTGTTATAGGTAGCAAATAAGGCTTTGTTTGATACTGGTCTGTGTGGACACAGACACAGAGACTCATATTTTGTTCATTTCAAGTAATTCTCTCCGTTTCGTGAACAGCAGACCTTTTCTTTTCTTTTCTTTTCTTTTCTTTTCCTTTCTTTTCCTTTCTTTTCTTTTCTTTTCTTTTCTTTTCTTTTCTTTTCTTTTCTTTTCTTTTCTTTTCTTTTCTTTTTTCTTTTTGAAAGGGGGCAACCTAGTTAATGCAGAACTCTTTCATTGCTGCTGTCTCAATGTCAAATAAGTGGTATAAAAAAGCTGTCCTCCATCAGAAGCCACATGCTGCCTCATTAAAAACAAAAAGAGGAAACATTTTATTTACTTTGAAAAAGACCGTATCAAAATAGAAATGGGGGAAGGGAGGAGAAGCTGCAGCTGTTGCAGTCAAAGTTTCAACTTCAGAGCTCTTTTTTTTAAGGCTTGTCAAATTTGACAAGTTCATGTAGCTTTTGGTTTGTGGAGAGGTGCATATATTTACATATATTTACTGATTTCGTTTCATGTCACCAGACAATACTTGTTTAATAAATCGAGTGATGTTATGTAGTTAGAAAGACGTGATGGTCAAAAGCTGACATCCTGCGTTCGTTTTTTAATGATGAGGCTTTCACTTGAGTATGGTCTTCAGTTATTTGGCTTCTAGTGCGTGCACTTTGTCATGATTAGTAAATTGCTTTAGTTAATCTTAGTGGCAGTGTCACTTAATGTGCAATTGGGCAAGTCAAATCATCAGCCACCCCAGAGCAAAGGGCCGAGCAGTCTGTAGAGTATTACCTTTGCATTGATGCCAAACATTTAGCCAACGTTTGAGTCAAAAAAATGGAAGAAAAACGTATTTTGCTTAATTATATATTTTTTGCCATTTAAATATCCTAAATCAATTTCACCAATTGCACTCATTTGTTTTGTTTGCTAAAATAAAATTCAAAAGGCAATTCATATAGTTAAACTGATTCAAAAGGAAACTCTTCAATAGTTATTGTTCAGCACTATCTGAAATTCTCAAAATGCAAAAGGGTTTGATTGGTTGATGAATTTCCTGCTGGTTTGTAGTTCGTACAGATTAACTAGCTCCGTGGTTTAGTCTGCACCATGGTTTTGGTCCCGCCTTACTAAATCAGTCTCCACTGACTTAGAGCCTATGGGAATGTATGCATTTTTTAGCTACTCAAGCTAAATGTTCTCTTTCTCTCTCTCTTTTTCCCTTTTTCCAATCCTATCTTTTAAAACATTTTCAAAAATCTCGTGAGGCATTTTAATCTGCCCTCACTCTACCCCATGCTAGACTTCCATTCTAGGAGTTACTTTGGATCATTCATAAAGCACTTGGACTAAAATAGAGACAACTATTTTCACGGGGTAACTGTCATCCCTGGAGGGAAGGTTTCCAAGACTGTTTTTTTCTGGTTGAATGCCTTGGTGTCACAGTGCCATCCCCCTAATACTAATGAAGTGATAGAGCATAACAACTCTCATCTGTTAAACTTGTCTGATTTGCATCCATGTGTCTACCTCCTTGGCTAGGCCTGGCCCAAGACCCAAAGTCAGACCCATTCCCTGTTTTTACGTTCTGTCCATTGATGCCTCCTCAAGAGTAGCGCTTTGTTTGGATCCGTATGTGTTTTTCCTACAACTGTTTTTCAGTATCAGCTACAGTGAATGCAATACAGACTGTTAATACTTATGTGTGTATTTGGATATGAAAATGTTTTGGGGTTCAAAATACTCAACTGACTAGAGCTAATATCTGAATAATAGGGAGGCTTTGGGTCATTATCCAAATGGGCAAAGATGGAGAAAGACTCCAGAGGGGCAAAATGACTGAAATTCCCTGGGACTAGAAATTGGCATTGAAAAGAAGAGAGATGCTCTTTCCTGCTAATTGACCTCTTCAGGCTTTCTGAAGTGAAAACATTGCATATTGCATACCCATGTAGTGCACATAAGGGAAGTGTGTTAGGAGAGCCTGCAGTACATGGCGTATGAAAAAAGGCTGATAGAAATTGTTTTGTTCAGCCTCCAGAAGAGGTGGTGAACTGGGGATTGCTGTCTTCAACTAGCTAATGGGAGGGTATAGAGAAAACAGCGCCAGACTCATCTTAAAGGTACCCAGGGATTGGAAAAGAGGCAATGATCACAGCCAGAAGCACAGGATATCCTAATTCGACACTGGGAGAAAAAAATTCACCATGAGAGTGGTCAAGCACTGTAGCAGGTCACCCAGAGAAGCTGAGAAATCTCCAACCTGGGAGGTACTCAGACTGGACTGGACAGAGCCCTGAGCAGCCTGACCTAATCTAGACCTACTTTGAGCAGTGGGTTGGATCTGATGACTTTCAGAGGTCCCTTCCAGTGGAGATTATTCTGTGAATCTATAGCTGTTACTTAATAGGTCTGCAAAGTTTTGGGATTGACTGGGTGCATTACTCTTCTGGCTGTTTAGAGGGCAGGTGAGTTTGAGGGAGTGTATTTAGAAATACAGCTTAACCTTGACAGTGTCTTTAAACTTTGCTATTTAACTGTGCTGTGGTTTTGAGAGGCTCTATAAAATGTCTCCCCTCTTCTCTTTTAACTTCCAGCTAGGTGTTTTTGCTGTGTCTGCCAGTAACACTATACATAAGTGCATCTGTGTTGAGACTGCTACCTCAGAGTTGAGCCACAGTCCAGCAGGAATTGTTAAACGCAAGCTGAACTGATGTCAGTGGTGCATTCGGTGAGCACAGCAGGATACGTGCTTCAAAAGAGAGACTCGAATGACTTGCCGTAGTAGGATCTTGGAGGTAGAGTGCAGATTAGGATATATTCTATCCTAATTATATTCTCATGTTCATAGTGATTAGAGAAAGAACAAACATGACTTTCTTTTAATAAGAGATTAATAAGGACATGGGAGAGTGGACATTTGCACACTGCTTTCTTCAAACACACAACATGCTGTGATGCATAATATTTCTAGAAATGGGAGAAGCACTGAGCTGTTCAGATTGACATTTCAGTGCCTGTCTGATTTCAGTGTCTGTCTGAAATATAGGGTTCAATAATCCTATTATGTGTGTCTGGCACACTCCTCCTCCTTTAGCAATGAGCTTCCTGTAACTGCTATAATGAGACAGAACAGCCAAAGCCTAATTCTGTGGTGCCTCATCCTATCATTCAGCAAAGTTATATCGTCATCAGATGCAATCTATTGTTTTCTTTCCTGCTGTGTGGTATTGATTTTTCTAACCTTTCTTAATGTTAAATTTGCTTGGCTTTTTAACTTTCTTACCAAAGGTTAATGCTATTGAGTTGAGCAGATATCTATAAAACTACAAGCTATTATTGCCTATCTTGCAATTATTATAGTGTCCTTTGATTAAATCCTGGCTGCACTGATAAGCTCTGTGTCTTGAAGATTTTTCTGTCATTTGTGAATAATATAGGGAATGTTGACAAGAACTGTAGTTGAATTGCTGCCCAATACTGTGAGAAATAGTGGTTTAAAATATTAGATTTGATATTTCGGGAGCAACAGATTTATCTAAAAACCTCTTGCCATCAATGAATATAAACTGGACAGGCATTCTAGCAAGGTCACGAAGCAGAGGCAGGAAGGTCCAAGTGCTCCTGCCTGTCCTCTTTCCCTGTGTGTTCTGCACAGGCCAGCTTCTTTAGCATCGTGGCAACAGGAACAGAGCCAGTAATGGCTATCAATTCCAGAACTGCTGATCTGTTTGTCGTGGAAAGGGAATGAGGTATCACAGTTTAATTTGAACGATCTGGTGGCTTTAACAGTGATGATCTGTCAACGTTTTTCAGTATGATCTACAGTGGGACTTGCATAAAGTGTCAAAGCTGCAGTGAGTGAACAGTTTCAGGCTACTGCTGTTAAGTTAGGTTTGATTTTTTGCTGCTCCTCTCACAGTATCATCGTAGTATCAATCTCACAGGTGCAGTAACCTGCCTTTAATGAATAGGCATCTGTCAGCCCATTTATAAGTTTAGAAGATCTGATTTCTGTGGTCTTTGAGGCCTTTTATTGTAAATATGCATGAAAGACTCTGGTAGGCTTGAAAGTAGAGTGCCTGTAGTATGAGGATTTTAAGGTGTGATGCATCACAGCTGTCTTCAGGAGCTGTGGTAGGTCACTTACGATGCCCTCCAGCCACCACATTGAAGCTGTCTCTCCTCAGCAGTGCCTTGCAGTTGCCATGAGATATTTCTTTCTCATGCAAGAACATCTTGAGAAGCTAGGCAAGGGCTAACCTCAAGCGAAATGCTGTTAACAGTAGAAAGCATGAAATACAAGCTGTTGTAGATCCTCACTTAAAAAACCCCAGATAGCTGAATAAGTTCAGACTTCCCTGGGTGGAATGCAGAACTGCAGTCTACCTATGGTTGCCAAAAGCTACCTATCCAAGGAGGAGGAGATCAGGGTTGCTGGCGATTGCGGGAAGGAATATTTCAAAAGTGCTGAGGGGGGTTTAAATCTATTATTTATAAATCGGTACCTATAAACCACTCACTTTGCCAGCACTGTGGAGCCAAGGACTGGTCCTGGCACAAGATGAAAGACCACCCTTCTTTACTGTTAATTTAGGAGCTAGTAACTCAGGATTTTTTTCTCCTCACGTGCTCAGTAGTAGCTGTCCTTGTCACCGATTTAGTCTTCATCTGTCATGGTCTCTTGCTGTTTAAAGGCTGATTGTGAAAGACTGAGGAGGTTCTGTTTATCTGTAGTTTCTCACAACTTGGTCTGTTTTGCCGCTATTAGGCAAAATAACGAATTAACGAATTTCCTTCAGTAGTTTTCAGGCCTCTCCATCCCTACACTTTTCTTGGGCTCCCTTCGTGTTTCAGGCTGGCCCTACAGAACACACGTTCATTGCAGACTCCGAATGGCTTGTGCCCCTCCTCCCTCTGCAAATTGTATGTTTTAACTATGGCTGGTGAAAAGAGGAATGGAGACCAGGCAACTCTTCAAATCACCTGACGCTTAGCACTGACTTAAGGTCTCCAGCTGCATTTTCCCTAGCCTCTTCATGGTGGCAGCTGCAAGGGAAGTCATTGATTGCATGTGTTGATGCAGGTATATCATGCAGGCCTGCTACTACTACTTGAAAATGCATTTAGAGCAGTATCAGGTACCGGAAAGGCTGCAACTTTACTTGTGACCAGTTTTCCTTTCAGAAGATTTTGAGGAGGAAGAAGGTTTACAATAAAACGGATGACATTATCTCCTCTCTTACCTCTTGCTCTTCATATATATCCTCTACTGCATGACAATTTTGTTTTTTCTATATGCATTCTGGCTGTGCAAGGGAGCATTTCGGTGATAATGTACATCTTCCAATTGGAGGCTCATATCTTGATGCTTGCAATCCACTAAATGCTATCCACATGCTGATCCGGGAAGGCCTACTTTCTATATCTTATTTTAATCATTAAGGTAGAGGCAGCTTGAAAGTTGGAGGGCTTTTTTGATTTAACAGAATAATGTAGCTTATACACATATACACACATACAAAAACTCTATAGTTGATGGTTTTTTTCGTATCAGTTGTTACTGTGTATTACAGGAACATAAAATATGTCAGATAAAGACAAAGCTAGGAAGCTTTTACGGGGACCTTGAAGTAGTAGGAAAGGGAACCTCTAAATCCAGCTTGTGTGGTTCTTACTGTAATTTACAATGCTGCATGGATATTTTTTATCCTTGAAACCTCTTTGCATGGTGACTTTATGTGGTAGATGTACTTCACTTTTGCTTACTCAGCTCTTTATCAGAGGCTTAGAAATTGCTTCATCTCTGAGCTAAGAAGTCTAAACTGCCTTTCTCCACTTTAGCATGCTCTCATTCATATTACCGCACCACAAAGAAGGCTGTTATCACGTCACTGCAAATTAACTAACACAACTTTACTGGTTCCAGGAAGCTTGACATCTTTGAATCATGTTTCAATACATACAGCAAAAATGTAGTAACTGTAGAACCAGACAATCATTTTCCTAGAACCTGATCCCAGAAGTTACTCATCAGAGCTCTACATATAAGAATTTGTCAGTCCAGCGGAGGAGCGTTGTAGAACGTACTTATCCAAACCGACGAATGTACTTTTAGGTTTGGGAGATCTAATCCTGTGCCCGTCTCACATCAGTTTCTTAATAACTTGTTCAGCTAGGACTTAGGGTCTTTAGGCTTCCTAAGCATAATAGTCTTTTACTTAGTTCTGCATCTCCATGCGGAGACTTTAAGAATTGTTAACTGCAAAAGTTCTTGAAATTGAAAGGTGGCAGATATTTTATTTTCTCTCTATTCTATTGCTTCTTCACTAGGGATGTGAGTTCATAGAGACCATGGATCAGAACTTCACAGACTTCACCAAGTGCCTTCAGATACTTCAAAAAAAGATAGAAAAGAAGGGTCTCCAGGTAAAAGCACCACATCTTTGTCTCTGCTTGTTAATGATTACTCTTCTTTTTAATGTACTTAGGTTTATGTTTTACCTTTGCACTGAAATAAAACATAATTTTCTGTGGCCTTGCTGTTCTGAGGTTTTGCCACGTTTAGAGCACACCTTGTAAACACTGATGCTTCTGCTAAAAGGAATTGCCTAGTGTGCCAAATTAAAAACATAGGCTTTGTTAAAAGGCAGCCTATATTGATTTCTGTTAATGAACTAGCCAAAGTGCTGCAGAGCTGTTGTGGCTGATGTTCAAAGCGAGTCCCACTTTGGCACATAAATACGTTTTCAAGTCTTGGCACACTGAGCCTTGATGTTCATCTCTCCTTCTTCTCCTCTCCCAAAGGTGAGATGGGATGGGGGGGGGGAGGGGGATCTTACCCTGCCAACAATACATATGGTAAGCCACCTCCTTCTGCAAAAGGTTCACCTGGAATCAAGGGGAACCTTTGCAGAGCAAGCAGTGGACTCAACTTAAAAGGAGCCATATGGAGTTTTCAACTGTTCATTTCATTGGAAAGGTAGAGGAGGCAGCATCCCCCTCCCTTTTCATACTTTGGTTTTGGGAGCCAAAATTTATTGGGCAGGGGAATTTTTGATATTATGAATCAGTGGCATATGTGCTCTTGTCATTGCTGTCTTTTCCTCCCGGTAGAGCCTTCCCTTCCTAGGGGACGAACTCTGTCTGAAGAGTTGAGTCTCTCCTCTCTACATCTGGGTGAAAGGAGTTGAGAGGAAGCATTTGCTGATGATGATTTGAGAGGAAGCATTAAGCACTCTTAACAACAGTGAGGGCGAGAGCCTTGCAAGAAAACAAAGACAGCAGCACAAGATATAAGGAGGTGTGTAAACCTCCTCCTTTCCCATTTTCACCGTAGCAGGATAGGAAAGTTGACTGAATTCTTCAGATGACTTGCTCTCCCATAAGGCAGCAAGAGTTGGAAGTGCCTTTGTCCTCTCCTCCTTCCAGACAAATACATAATTAACCAGTTTTTGCTTAAGCTCTTTTGAAATGTCTTAATCTCTAAAGGTGTTGTATGTCCATAGGAAACTTCAGAGTGCTATCCCACAGTACCCATCTTCATTTGCTTCCCTTCTCTCCACCCTGAATATATATTGTTTTTTTCAGTTTTCTTCCCCATCAATATAGACAAAGATGGGAGGACTTCTCTATATCACACCTCTCTCACATGTCTGGCTGTGAGCCACAAGCTCTTTATATGGTAGTTTGGGGGCAGAAGGGGGAAATGGAGTTGGCTTTCCCCTTTTCCCTTTCTGCAGTTTGTCATCACAAGAGCACACATGGCTGTCTTGCTGTCTAGGATAGGAATGATAACGACTGTCATTGGAACAGCTGAGCCAACTATGCCTAGGATGTGTTTTGACCATGATAAGTAAGGTATTTCCCCTCTTGAAAGAATTACACTTAGAATAACAAAGGACTTGAATGTTTCCTGGCTTCGTTTCATTATCAAATCCCACCTGTTGCTATAGAGGGATTTTTTTAAGATATCACAAGAGATTTTTGCAATGAATAATTAAAATGAGAGCAGTGGGAACCTGACATCTGCAGATGTGTTTCAAGAATGAGTAGCCTGTTCATAAATTTTTGAATTCTTTGATTTCTCTCCTAGGTAAAGCCATGTGTTAAGTTGGGTAAAGGATATTGCATTCTAATCCCTGATGAATACAAGCCTAAGTGTAATTGCAGTAATTCTGTGGATTTCATGCCAATGCACTAAACCTAAGATTTCAGTTCAGTTATATTTTCATGCTGTTACATGTAATAAGTACTTGGGGGTACCTGCTTTAAATGCAGTCTGATATTTTCAGAGGTACAAAAACCAAAACAGATATGTTTTCTGTAAACATAAGTACCATATTTATTAAATGCTAGTTGTTTCTTGCTTGTGATGTCTGTTCCATAAAACATAGTAAGATACCATCAGCTGATTCATGCAGGCTAGCTAAAAGATACATTTCTGTTTTCACTCTCCTGCTTTTTTGGACATAAGGGGTTTCAAGAAGTTGCTTATTCAGCTTAAGCAAATGATATCAGAAGAGTAAGCAAATAGAATCCAAAGCTGTATCATGACTGCATAAAGTATTAATTTTGGTTCAAATTTGCCCCCTGTTCAGAAGCACTAAATGTAATTCATTAGGAGGAGGTTCGGCGATGCTTTTATACATCCCAGCGATGCTTAGCTTGCTGCCTGGTGCCCTGATAACACAGAGATTTTGAGCACTTGCAACATTTACTGGCTTTAGTTTATGGATGAAACCACTTTACTCTTCTGAAAATTTAGCCCCTTTTAACACCTAAATCTGTATTTAAGTTTCTAATTTTAGGCATATTCATTGAAAACATTTTGGCATAACAGAGGTCAGGTGATTGGAAAACAGGCTGTTGATGAAGACACAGAATTAAAACGTTTGAAGAGAGAAGAAAGCTGCCATTTAATCCTGTGGTCACCTAGGAAGTACATGCAATAGAGGAGAAAGGAAGGTACAGGGTCTGAACACCTGAAGGGAAGAGAGAAGGATTTCTTCACTTGCATTTCCATTTTTGGCCTTTAAACTTGCGTGTTGCTATGTGGATTTTTTTTTCTTCAGAACAAATATCATTAAAACTTGTCTTTTAACTGAGAGTATTAATTAGGTGGAAGATGTCTTCCATGGTTCCAGGAAAAATAAATTATGTCTGCAAGTTTGATTTTTACCTTCTCTGTCTGGCTGATCCAGAGGACTAGTCAAAGAGGAATGTGTCAAAGAGACACTACAAATCTGTTCCTCTGTGATTTACAGTTGAAATTTCTAAGCAAGGAAAGTATTCCTTTAGTATCTTAAAAATATTTTGATTTTATGATCATGCTGTGTGATCATCCTCGTTCTGGGTAGCAATATGTTAAGTTAGGAAATTAATTAGACTCCATGTGTACTCTCATTCTATAATCTTGTGACATAGTTTGCTTGGATGAAATTCAACTTTGAGGAGCCAAAGTATTTGAAAGAGGTGTTCCTCTGTTGGTGAGAGAATAAATTATTCCTTATCTGCTTCACTGGAAGATAAACTTCTACTCTTATCTGTCAGTCACCTCAGTGGAAGTCCTATAAGGGAGGTTTTGAGAGCACTTGAAAGCATGGGGCAATATTTTGTTCCAAAGGAATTAAGTTTATGCAGTCCTTTTTGCCATCTCTTTACACCTCCATCCTCCTCCTCCTCTTCCTTCTTGCTCACCCAAATAGCTTTTGAATAAATAACTTTTACACAGAGCAATAGAGTTCTGCAAAATGATTATGTCCTAGGGATTTCTTCGATGTGGTCACCTGACTGGGAGTAAAGGTGAGACAGATGTTCAGTGCCCCCAACTGCAGTGCTGCAAAGTTAGTTTGTATCTTACTGATTGCTGGAGAATCCAGTTTGGGCAGAGGCCTTGGAAATGCCTCTAGCACAGAGAAAGGTGCAATTAGAATTGATAGTCAACAATGAGAGACAAATCTGGGAGAAGCTTACTGAACTGCTTGTTTGATAACAACAGTAATTCTGTCTTCTAGAAAAAAATGCTGAGTTCACAATTGCTTTTCCCGAAAGTCTTAAAGAGAAATTGTTAGGATGGGTTCTGAATCCTAAGGGTCATTGTTTTCTGGTTTACATTGCTTACTGTGGTATCACATTTTGCTTGCCTAGCCAAATCATGTGGAAAGCAGTAGTGGGGTCATTTTGTGTTTTCTAAGCCACATAATGACATATATTTGTAAATGCATGCAGCAGCGAATGTTAGAATAAGCAGTACCCTTTAGTTTTGTAATCTAGAGTCAGCGCTTATTTTCCCTCCTCACAGCCCTAATTCATTTGTGAATTGAATTGTATTGGGTAGGTGAAGGAGTGAAGTACCACCACCAGAAGTTTGGTTTCCTGAAGTTTGTTTCCAGCTTCAAGGCTGTTAGGTATTCCTCTTTCTCCTTCTGCATGACTGCGAGTATGTATGTATGAACATGCATGTACACACACATATGTATGTATAAACAGATAAATTTTCTGGCAGTATGCCTTCTTGGTCCTGCGTGATGCTTTTTTATGTCTTTAAAGCTCTATCTTCATTACTGGCATGTGTTTCATTTATATTGTTTATGATCTGTTGAACACTTAGATGTGCATATTTTGCTTTGCTACTTTAATCGCTATGTTATCTTTTGTGCAGGAATCTGAGTGCTTTCCTTCCTTCAGTACAAGACCTTCAAGTAAACTTATTTACAGTAATTTCTCTTCCGTATTACTTTCTGGTCTTAATTTTCTCTCCTCTAACACAAGCTATTTCAAGAAACATTTCAAACTTGAAGAATGATAGGCTTGCTTATAGTATTGCTCATTTGGAGATCAGTATATCTTGCATTAAAAGGGAAGATTATCTCCATTTTGCAGATCAGAAAGCAGAAGTACAGAAGTGCCTTGTCCAGGGTCCCAGCATGCAAGTGGTACACTTGGGAATGATCCTTCAACTTCCCAATCCTAAATCAAATGTTCTTTCTGTAATACTGTCCCTAGTCTGACTCATAGGCAGCTCATAGCAGCTTACTCCAGTTAAAGTGTAACTCTGTTTATAAATTAAAGAACTTCAAGGAGAATCCTCATAACACAATAGTAGATTTAAGCCATTATCTGTCTCAGAGTTACAAACTGTGCTGTCTTTAACTGTTTCATCTAAAATATCATGTAGTCTTAAAACTGAGCTCTGGGACTTTTCATTTAACTTTATTATCTTCTCTGCTTAAAAAAAGTTACAGCAGCTCGTTTGCTCGTATGGGCTGCAAATATAAAAAATTAATTTTACTGAAACTTATATGCCTTCCAGTGCTTTAATATTAGTGTGTTTAAATTGATAAAAGCATCAGTGCCAATATGATAAGGCCATCCAGAGTTCCACACTTGCCTGTTGCGATGCCTGTCAAGCCCATATTTCAACCAGCTTGTCTGTGAGGATTATGGGAGACAGTGTCAAAAGCCTTACAAAAGTCAAAGTAAACAACATCCACTGCTCTCCCCTCATCCAGCAAGCCAGTCATCTCCTCTTAGAAGGCTATCAGGTTGGTTAAGCACAATTTCCTCCTTGTAAATCCATGCTGACTACTCCTGATGACCTTCTTGTCCTTCACGTGTCTGGAAATGGTATTCAGGATTAGTTGCTCCATCACCTTCCCAGGGATCGAGGTGAGGCTGACCAGCCTGTAGTTCCCCAGATCCTCCCTCTTGCCCTTCTTGAAGATAAGGGTGACATTTGCTCTCTTCCAGTCCTCAGGAATGATTGCCATGACCTTTCAAAGATATTTCAGAGTAGCCTTGCAACGACATTGGCCAGCTCCCTCTGCACTCGTGGTTGCATCCCATCAGGGCCCATGGACTTGTGTATGTCCAGGTTGCTTAAGTGTTCCCTAACCTGATCTTCCTCCACCAAGGGTACGTCTTCCTTGCTCCAGGCTTCCCCTCTGGTCTCAGGGGGCTGGCATTCCTGCAGGCCAGTTTTACCAGTAAAGGCTGAGGTGAAGAAGGCATTCAGTACTTCTGCCATGCTTTGTCACCAGGGCCCCTGTTCCATTTAGCAGCAGGCCCACATGTTCCCTAGCCTTCCTTTGCTGGTTTTGTACTTGTGGAATTCTTTCTTGTTGACGTGCATGTTCCTTGCCAGTTTTAACTTCAGGTGGACTTTAGCTCTCCTAACCCTGTCTCTGCATGCTTGGACTGACCGTGTCTGTATTCTTCCTGGGTCACCTGTCCCTGCTTCCACCTCCTGTACACTTCCTTTTTGCTTTTGAGTTTAGTCAGGAGCTCGTTGTTCATCCATGCAGGCCTCCTGCTGCCTTTGCTTGTTTTTCTGCTTGTTGGGATGAACCATTCTTGAGCTTGGAGGAGGTGATCCTTGAATATCAATCAGTTCTCTTGGACCCCTCTTCCCTCCAGGGCTGTATCCCATGTGATTCTTCCAAGCAGATCCCCATAGTTTGCTCTCTTGAAATCCAGGGCTGTGATCCTGCTCTTTGCCCTACTTGTTCCTTGCAGGATCCTGAGCTCCACCTCTTGTGATCGCTGCAGCCGAGGCAGCACCCGACATTTACGTCTGCAATCGGTTCTTTCTTGTTTGTAAGTGTGAGGTCCAGCAGAATGTCACCCCTCATCAGCTCTTTGATAACCTGTGTTAGGAAGTTGTCATCATTGCGCTCCAGAAACCTCCTGGATTGCCTGTACCCTGCTATGTTGTCCCTCCACCAGATGTCAGGGTGGTTCCCCATGAGAACCAGGGCCTGTGAGTGTGAGGCTTTTTCCAGTTGTCTGTAGAAGGCTTCCTGATCAAGTGGTCTGTACCTACTTCAATTTCACCACGTTGGTCAAAGCCAACACACTTGAAACTTTCCAGGTCTCCCCTGACAGTATTGTTGGTGCCCCCTTGGAAGAGCAGCAGGGCTAACAGTCTGAGAGCCAGACAAGGCTCAACAGCCTCTCCACAACATCCGGAGTGTGAGCCCCGAAGAAGTAGCATGCCTCCCTACATGGCAGGGCCCATCTGCAGGTGGGAACCTCCATCCCCCACAGCAGAGAATGTCCCACTGCTAACCCTGACTGCTTCCTGCTGGTGCTCCTAAGTGGCTGAGGCTCTGGCAGCACAGATTCTCCAGCTGAGTGTTCTCAGCTCCTTATCAGCTACAAGGGGAGTGAAACTGTTCCATAGTTGCTCCACAGCTTTGGAATTCCTTACTTGTTGAACAGTTTTTGACACAAAGAACAATCCCCTGTAGAAGGGGCAAAATTATTAAAAGTGCCTGGCTCTGTGTGGCTTAGCTTTGGTTTTACCTGTCAGTTGAAGTTATTTCCGATGTGACGTTTTTGTAACAGTAAATATGTCAGCCTCAAATCATGACTGAATTGAAATTTTGCTGATTGCATTTGTGTTTGGAAATTTCATCCAGAAATGTTATTGATTTACATTTATGAAAACTTTAGGGTATTCAAAACAGAAGTGGGAATGGTTGTTAAAGGGAAGCCTAGGACTGGGGACAAGTTAGCAGGATTTGGGAGCAGGGAGGGAATCAACTGCCAAAAATGAGAGGAGAGAAAATTTGGAAGATAACAAATCTGGCATGGAGCTGATTGTGAAGCTTTTCCCTTGGACACTGAAGTTTTTGACTGTATCTCAAAGTTCCATGTAGGAGAAGGTATAAGAGTAAACTGATTCAGATTTTGTGGCACCATATCTAAGATAGTTTGCTGCTGCTAGTTGGGTTTTTCTTCTTAATGCTTCACTGGAGGAGCAGGGAAAGTGCAAATGAGATGTGTTGTAGGAGAAGTTAAATTTATGTAATGAAAAGGTTACTGTACTGTCAAGTGCTGTATCAAAAGATTCTCTAAAATTAGTAGTAGTAATCTACTTAATAAGATTTTCATGCCTGAATCAACTGGATCTAAAGTATTTTCTGTTTAATTCCCGCTTCTAAAAGGTACATTTCTTAATAGCTGCCAGCAGGAGTAAATCCTTTTTATAGGGTATACAGGCATATCCTTCAGTGCTGATTAAGATTCAAGTCCACCTTCAAAGAATGCAGTATATAACTCATCCTTCCTACTGTGGAATTATTATAAGACTTCCCTTTTTAGAAGTATGGCAAGGTGCATTTCTTGTAACAAAAAGCATCAGAACTTCCCAGTTCCCAGAGAGAAACACCCTAATCTCACATGAAGGGAGCATGCTGTCTATGTATGTGTGCCACTATAGCTGTGGACATCAAGGTGCACTGAGTATCTTAGGAATCTCTGTTAGAAAAATTTCCTTTTCAAATAGGAAATTTGTCTAAAAGAACAGTGCTTCATGCACTGCGAAATTTTAGTATATAATCTTTGTATACTTTATTGGTGCTTGCATTTGGTCTGTGAAGATAAAAAGAAAGGCAGAGGCAGTTAGGGTGAGATTTTTCTAGAGACTGTGTTGACTTTTTCTTCTTATTTGAAAAAAATCAAAATAAACACCAGATCAAACTTTGCGTGTGGGGCGGGGGGAGGAGGAGAATGTGAAAAAACAAGGTTTATTTGGGCACTTAGCGGATGGAGATCAAGGGATACCATTGTTAACAAGACTGTTGAATCTATTAGGGAAGCCAAGGTTTCATTCTGTTATCGTAGTCAAGAGGTAAATATATTTGAAATAGAAAATAGGAAATTACTACAGGGGGCTGATTATTGTTCTCTTTCTAACTACCAGTTTTGCCCTATTTATAATTACTTTTGATTGGAGAAGTAATTTTTTTTTCTTACCAAATATTTAATTAATCCAGGCCGTTGTGCCTCACACAGCTTATTCAACTTCCCTGAAAATAGCTGTTGCTGGTATAAGTCTCTCCATGCTAGGAAAGTGGTTGAGCTACATTAATACGCCTTTATTCTCAAAACAGTGTTGCACTTGTGTTGATAGAGTCTTGGAGACAGATCTTGTAGCAGGAAATCTTGGAACAGCCATGGGTTTTGACACCACAAAATTCTCTAGAGATTGAAGACCAAGACTCAGTTTGTTGTCTGAGATTTTCTTAAATTACTTGAGAGGATATTTTTCTGCTTGTGACGTGAATGCTGTGGTGTTTAGGAAACGTGCTCTTCTATAATGAAGAGTATTTTTATAAAAATCTGTTCAGTTAGTAGGATGTAATTTTATCTTTCTAATTAAGCACTTTAAGAAAGATTGTACTAGTACAGCAAATTTTAACTGCAGATTGTAATAACCAATACATCTTTTACATCTAAAATGTGATTTCTTACTCTTAAACTGAGATGCTTGTTAGGAGTGAATGATGGTCTTGTGGCTCTCAGTGAGATAGTTTTAAAAATACCTTTAGCAGTTTTCCACATCCATAAGTGTAGAAAAATTGACTTTAGAGAAAACAGTTGCACGAACTTCATAAACAGCAGTGATCTGGTTCCTCAGCCAGTAAGTGAATCAACAGATTAACCCTTCTCCGTGGCTTCTTTTTGCTATCGTGTTTAAGGAAACTTATTTAACCTAAATAGTGCATCTAAGAACTCTTATTTACAGGTTTTGTTTTCTGTTTTTATCGTGAAACTTTTCCCCATTTTGTAGCAGGGAATGAGCCTTTGAGCAGTTAAGAGAAAAAGTGAAACTGTAAGGTTAGTCAAATCTTTTGAAGCTTTTTGGGATGTTTCTCTCTCTCTCTTTTTTTTCCTTATTTAAAAAAAGAGTATTGAAGAGGGAGGGAAAGGAGGGGAAGAATGTAGTGGGGTTGTTGCAAAGAGAAAGTGAATTGATGATGCTACATAGAAACAGCTTAGCCTGTAGTCCTGAAGCCTCACTGTCTTCTGCAACCCTTTGCCTTAGCCATGTTCAAGAATGGGGAGGTCTTAAAGAAATTTAGCTCTTCACAAATGTTATGAAGATGAGGCAGCCTGGTAAGTCTAGTGAGGCGCTTATTATTATAAGCCACTATGAGAAGGGCGATAGCATGAGGTCTATCTCAGTGAGACAGAGATTGAAGAATGTTCGTGGCAGAGGTGCGCTGGAAACTGAGGTTTACTGAAGTTCTTCTGCTCATGCTGTTCTTTTTTTCATCAGTTACCTTTTAATTTAATTGCCAGTGCTGAGGAGGAGACTCAGGGGATGGTCTTTCCAACTTACTTAAAGAACTATTGACCTTCCTATTTAAACAACTGAACAACTAAGCACTAAGCAGTTAAAGATCAGTATTTTTGCAAATCAAATGTAAGTATAAAATGTTTAGAACCTCACAAATTGCTCCACTTTAAAGAAATCGTGATACGTTTTTCTTTAAGTGTGTGGTTTTATTTATGTGGTCTAGAGGACAGTGTGGAAAAATAAAATAGATTCTGTAATGGATTTATGCTGACGTTATTCAAGTTACATTTAGCTTACCTGCTAGAAAAACTGAATGTGCTCTGAAAAAGAAACATTGGCATCCAAGATCCTAACCTACCTCCTTCAATATTAGACTATCTCCAGCCTCTTAGAAACAAGAGTATAAATTAAGGCCTTCTTCCTGCAAGTCTTTATACCTGTCAAAAAAAGCTGTACTGCCCAAGTATTCAGTGAAATCATTCAGAAGAGGAACCATTTGCAGTATAGGACCTGAGAGACATGGGAAGAATTTTGTCTTTAGTTTCAGATCTTGTATCTATCCCTTGAGTCTAATACCACAGGCTATTATCCCCTTGTTCATCATGAAGATTAATGTTCAGACCAGTTGCAGATATTACTGCTCTGTTGGGACCTGTCAGGAGATCTTTAGACCTGTATGAACCCAAGTTTAAACTTTTTAAATAGCAGAGCTGATGTCTCTTCCTAGTTGGACACAAATGCCTCTTTCACCATTATCTCCACTGCAATGTTACTGTAAGAGAGCAAGAATGCAGTATAGCACAGCATTATTTATGGTGCCTCTTAGGCAAACTTCATTGCCGAAGGTTAAAATATGCAGGGAGAGAGCCTGAGCCTAGCCAGCCTGAACCATGAACTGTTACTCAGATGAAGTAAAAGAAGTGTCACTCTTAAGTGGAAATTTCTTTTTCTGTATTTTGTACAGATTTTTTTACCCTTATAAATGTTTATTTCTTCCCTTAACATTTTGGCCTACATGTAGTATTACAGAATGGAAATAAAAATAGGCAGAAACTATATTAAAAAAGAAGATTCATTTGATTGAAAAGACTACATGAAAAAATCTCGTCTGTCTATAGCGTTCAAGTTGGCTTTCTTTATTCATACAGCTGTAGACCCCTGGGGGCTGCTGGCAGAGCATTTCATGTAACAACCTTGTTCTACAGAATACCTATTCAGCTGATTCAAAATATCACGCGTTTGTTTAGCTCTCCTTTGTTAACTTTCCAAGGATCCTGGATCCGTGTGTCTGATCAGGAGCTGAAAGGAAAAAAACGAAGGAGGTGTGATGCGAAATGAAAGGGAGCTTTGTGGTGGAGAGATAAAAGAAGGCTGTAACAGAAGGATCTTACGTTGGCCTCAGCCTTCTAGAGAAGTGAAAATAATAATAGGTGAGTTAAGAGATGAGGGTTATTGGTTGGACTAAAGTAGAGACTGTAAAGGAGGATCTTTTTTTCACCAGGTTCTGAAATGAAAGAGAAGTTGTCAGGGCTTACGAAGGTGTGTGAAGGCACATGTTTTTGTTGAGCTGTGCTGGGATATGTCCTGTTTGTGGGCTAGTAGGCAGATTTTAAAGCGTGTCTGTGACCCATAAGGTACTGAATAGACAGGGACCTTCCTCTGCAAGAATGTCTCTCCGCCAGCATGCGACAGCAGGAGCCATGGTCCAGGCAAGGGCTGGGGGTCTGGATCCCATGGGGGGCTTTTAAGGAGAGCCTTGGCGGCAAAGAGTTCCTTCCCTGTGCAGTGCTCTTCTTGCCCGCGGGACTGGCTTATCCTTTGGCGCAGGCTGTAAACGGGGTGCGGTGGAGAAGTGAGGGAGGGCAGGTGAGAGCGGTGGCGGTTCATGGTTCTGCGTGCAGGGAGGCAGTTGATGTTAGCTGTGTCGACCTGCGGACTTCATGGCAAGATGGCACCGTGCTGGAGTGAGGGAAGGGCTGTGCTGGAGGACGTTCATTTTGTAGCTGCTGGTGACTGTGTTTTCAAATGTAGACCAAGTGCACTCAGGTGTGGAGGTGCTTTCTGATCCTAATCTGAATGAAAATAGGCAGCAGTATTAAATAAAAGCGTAAATTCAGTGGCATGAGTTGCTACCCCTGTTTCCATAGCTTTTTTCTTTTTTTTTCTGACAGCCTGTAACAGCTCAGTTTCTCTTCTCTCCTCCATCAAAAAACATTGTCATTATTTCTTTTTCATTAGTACAGGCTTCCATTTAGCTATGATTCATTGGCCATGGATTAAATTTTAAAATAGCTAGTGCTGGGAGCACCAGCAGGGAGAGTTTTCAACAAGATGTCAAGAACTACTTATATCCTTTGTTTGTCATTGCTCTTTGTGCTGGTAAAAAACAAACGTGAAACTGCAGGCCTATAGCATAGTCTTTAGTTGCTCATTGTGTCTTCACTGGTAGCTGAGTAGCTGTGAAAAACTTACTCTACTATTACTGTCTTATGTCAGATCATTTGTTTTTACTTGTGTTTGCTCCATTTTTTTCCCTTCTAATCTTTGCAGGATCTGCTTTCTTTAGATTAGAGCATCAAACTATCCGACCACAGAATTTCATTATTTAGTTCAGGCCTCCATGCAGCATGAGGATAGGTCTGTGAAGGTTCAACGGAAGCTTTTTATTCATCTCAGTTAAATTCCTGAACACTGATTCCAATGTTTTGCTGTGTTGGATTTGCTGTGGTTGATTTCCCTGCAACTCTTCCCTTTTTCATTCTTCTTTTTTCAGTGTTTAGACCTTTAACATGCATAAAGCTTGATTAAGCTGAAGTGTATTTTTCACAGGAAAGTTGATTTAGCTTTACATATCTGGGAAAAAAGATCATTTTTGGCTTGATACATACTCAGCTGAAGACTTTGTAGAAGCTACCTTTGGATTATGCTCTGGGTTTCTTTTAAGTAAAAAACGGCAGTCAGAATTAAGTGAAACATGAAATTTAAAGCTCACAAAAAGCAGATTCTCATGAAAAATATAGGATCACTTTCTCCCGCCCTTGAATTGTTCACTGATGGGAGTTTCCTGTTAGTTTGTTTCTCTTTTTTTACTCCTCGAGGGAGTGTGTGAAGAGGTTAAAAGCAGCATGCCAAATACAGCTTTTGGCACTGCACATGAGTGGATAAGGGATCGTTAAAGAGATTTTCTAAACTATTTTAGCATAATCTTTTGCGGGCCACTTGTGTTGCTACTAACACAAATTCAAGGCTTGCTTTCTTAAGGATTGTTGGTTTATAATGATTGGTTTTACTTTTCCATGGCAGTGATACCACACTATACCACACTGTCAGTTACAGTGGCTCAACTGTGGCGCAGTAACTTACTGAGTCAAAATAGCTTCATACTTGTGACCGTCTATAGTGTTTTTAAAAAAGGAAAGTGAATATAATGTTTGCAGAAGGCATGTGGTTGATGGTCCTGGCATCTTTCTTTGTTCACGCCCAGAGTAAATGCATCATGGTCAAAAATAGAACGTGTTCCCCTCTACAGCCTCAGTGAACAGATTGCTTGAGGAGTTGTAGTGCACTTTTGCCTACTCACAATGGCACAGTAGCAGTGTGAAGCAGGGACAGGTCCCTCACCCAGAAAATTTAAGGTCAGAAAAGAATCCCTAGGACCCTGATCTCTTCAGTATCACAAACGAGGGAGCTGCGCTCCAGCTGACCAGCAGTAGTAGAAATGGAAACACTGCTATCTCTGCTCTACCTGAGGCACAGGGAGCACTGCTTGATCAAGGGCATACAGGAATGTCCAGCAAAAGAGCAAACAGTTGAATTCAGATCGCTTGGGGTCCAATATGCGTAAACTTTGTAGATTAGGCTTCTGTAAGTAAAAAAGGATGAAGTCAATTGTTAGGAAGTTTATACTGCCTAGAATTTATGCCAGACATTGTTATATACTCCCATAAACCTTACAAGTATCTATACAAGACAGAGAAGCCAAACCCTGAAAGTAAGGCAGTTGACCTGAGATTTAAACACAAGCCCAGAGTAGAACCAAAATTAAAACGTTTTATAATACCCAAATCTGTGACTGTATTTTAAGATTACCTTTCGCTTTTCAATCTTATCATATATACTCCTTTTTTTAAGCAGCTAAGTGCAATGTGTGCTATCATTAGCAGAAAGAATTAACCCCTCATTTGAAATAAAAGGCGTTATCAGTAGAGAAATCACTGTGGTAAAAAATACAAGAAAATGAACATAAGAAGCAAGAAATGCTTTGTGAAGGAGCTGACAGGTGACCTGAAACAGTATAATATAAGGATTAATGGAATTGGTGAGGTGACTACATAATTGATTGAAAGCTATCAAAGATCCGGAGACAGGCAGGATCACAGGCTTCAGCTGAGAGCTCTTACTCCCCCGAAGAGTCAGACAGCGAGAGCAACAAGCAAATTCCTGCTAGAGAAAAGAGGATTCCACCGGAGCAAAGTTCAGGTGTTAGTATGCAACTGTGCATATCATTTCAGTAGGAAATGAATGGCATAGCTTTTATGGAAAACACTGAGCTAGAAAGACAATATAATCAACTAAAACTGACAGTATCTTACTAGATATTCATCATTGCTTGGGGGATTTTAATAGTTCATTAAATTTACATTGTGATTTTACTTTGTGGATGATATAAAAAAATTACTGTGCTCTGACCAGCACAAGAGCACTAACACAGCTATGGGAGAGTGAGCTGAAATCTACTCTAGCTCATTCGTTGATTCGTTGCCTAAGAAATTGCTGGCCGTGTTTTAGAGCCTTCAGTACTGAAGCAAAGAGAAGCACAGAGAGAATATACCTACATTTTCAAATCACACCCTGAGTTTGCAAAATTGGCATATGAAGAAAAAATGCTTTTCTTGTAAAGTGATCAAAATTAATAAAGTGTTATGAAGCAATAATAAATGCAGCATTCCCAATGCCACTTAGTTGTTCAATTTTCAGCATAGAATAATTATATTCTCTCTATCACCTTCCTCCAATATGATAAATTAAAGCAATAGGCTTTATGGCATGAGAAATGAAGAATGATGGTGAAGGGTGAAGAGATGGCAGTGAAGTGAGAAGAGGATGAAATGAAGGTGCGTTTGAGTTGTTCACATACATTATCTGCCCTGTAATTGGCATGGAAATATCTTGGGTGTTAGTGGATGATGTCTGCGGTCACAGAAGAAGGCCTATGCAGGGTTCCAGCACGCTTTCAACAGCCTGGTTCCTGTTGCCTTCCCTTTTTACTCTAGGGGAGGTCAGATTTTGCAATTCATGCCAGTGCCACCAGTAGCTGCCAGTAAATGTGTTTTATTTCACAAACCCATTTCTCTGGGATTTGGGCATGTTTGTTTGAAAGTTATCTGACTGAAACAGAGCTCATGTGGAAGAAAGTCCTTTGAGTTGTCTGTCCAGAGCCCTAACAGTAGCTTGGGGAGAGGATTTCTTATCAGGGATAAAGAGTATAGTTTTGAGAAGAATGGGCATCCTTTGCTGTCAGTTTGAGCATTGGACTGTGCTTTTAGATGTCATGGTGATGCTCGTATTACAAAGCTAGGTATTATATTCTTTTTACCTAACTGACGCAGTTCCCAGGTTCCTCTGTCCTTTTACCTTTCTCCTGAAATACATATTCCTCAATTACATAACTGAAATCTTCTCTGTATTTAACCCATCCATGCCAGAAAGAGGAAAGTTAGCTGGGCCAGTTTGCACAGAAAAGAAATGTTTAACAAGCCTATAAACAGTTTAAAGCAAATTGTGCATTTCAATAGTTTCCATGAGAGAGGGAGCAAAAAACTAGGCAACGTCATTCAGGCTTGGTGGCAGCCCATGGCTCCCCTTGGTTACAGCATGTTCTGAGTTAGAGGAAGAAGTGTGTCTCTGAACTGCCAGGACAGAGTCTTTCTGTATCCTTCCCTTGCCCTTTTAACTGCCTTGCTATTTGTTAGCAACTCCTTTCTAGAGTTACTAATGCGTAAGTGCATCATTTACAGAGCACTGAAGCCCACCCTTAGATCCCCAACTCTTTCTAAATTAAAGCCTGATTGATAGCCTTTAAGAAGGCTGTGCAATGTGTTTAAGTCAGCTTATAGATAGTCCAGGAGAATATGATCCCCTCTACACTATGCTTGCAATGATCTAAGCTATTCTTTGTAGTAGTTTAGGATTTTATATCCTTTTTTTTTTCAGGAAATGAATAGCACTGTGTGAAAACAATTTGTGTAAGGGGACTGGTGACAGGACATTTAAGTGAAGCATGGATGTTTCAATGGAAGTACAATGTGTTAGTCAAATGCTACCTGCTGGGCTGATTAGCAGTAACTGGGGATAATTCTGTAGCCTGTGTTAAAAAGGAAATCGTACTGGAAAAATGAATATCCCTTCCTATCTGAAATGTGTGAATCCATAAATTTCCTGTGTGTTATTATTCATTTTCTCTTTGTCTTATGATCTAGAATGGCCATGTGCTTTCATGGCACATCCATTTTCTTAAGTGTTTGGCAGAGTGAAAGGAGCAAATGATCACAAGAAAGGAAGTGATTATTTTGTTAGTTTGCAGGGGGGTTTTTTTGGAACAGAGGTGATAGTTTGAGGATGAAATGGCTCTTGAGGTTCTTTTTGGACTAAGCCTCTTCATGCATGTTTGTTAAACAAACGAAAAAGGTGTGTGTATACCTAGACCTTCAAATACAGGCTTTGCAAGTGCTACAATATCTGGATGCCTGTCACTGCTGCCAAGACTCTCCAGTGAAAGGCAGGGTTACCTAAAATCACAGAAGTACACAGTCTGAGCTTTTCGCTCTGCCTGCTCCTCTGATACTCCAGCCAGTTTTGTTTGCATACCTGTCACATACTTGCACTTTTCATTTTCACAAATCCACCTAGACCCTGAGTAATAGTTGCATTTGCTTATCAGACACCTTTATTAGCCTTCTCCTAACACCCCACAGCCCTGCTAATTTATGAATGCCTTTTCAACAGGCCTACTTCATGCAAGATTGGTTCTATTTTCCTACTTTTTCTGTGCACCAGTCCACAAGAGCACGGCACTATTAGTATTGAACAAGAAACAGCATTTCTGTATTATTTCTGTCATGCATTACAGTATTTTTTGGTTATGTTTTTCCTCAACTTGCAGTACTCTGCAATATCACAAAAAGATGCAGTCAGTGAACTCCATTCTTTCAGGTAAGTGCTGTACTTTGTGGTAAGAAGTACATGTGTGTTAATATTAGAGTAGATTTTGTCTAGCATACTGACAGTTTTACAAGAGAGAGAAGACGCGTTCAGAATACTATTGCATCATTTTAAATACAAGTCAGAGTGGACTCTGTGATTCCTTCTTTCTTAACTTTTAAACAATAAGAAACATTAAAGTGAAACGAGGTGAAAAATAAGGTGAAAAATATGTACCAGGAAACTGCAGTTGTTGCTCAGCTTTTTGAGGAGTGGATCGGCTAGGCTAATATTTAAGCTCCGGTCCCCTTACTCACAAGAAAAGCATCGTGCATGTACCTTAATTTCACTGTTGCTCCAGGCGAATGTAGCAGACTGTTCCCATGGCCTCCATTAGGCTGAGGGGGCATTTTGACTGGTAGTCGACTGATAAGGAAGAAGAGTGGTGTTGGGGGTTTTTTTAGTAATGCTATTTCAGAGAATTGATTCAACTTTGTTAAATCACAGTTGCCACCAGTCAAACAAAAGCAATTTGTTTCTATGTTGGAACTGATGTAATGAAAAATGTGTCATGGCTTAGCTGGGGACACGTGCTTTTTACCTTGTACTGTTTTGGCAATTTGTCTTCTGTATAAAGCTGGATTTTCTTAACGTTAGATATTATCTTGATCACATGTAAGATCTGTGTGATCTGCAATTGAGCACAGAAAATCTGTGCTTTCTGCAGAAGAGCTTGTAGGTTTTTTGTTTCAATGTTTGCTGTTAATATAACATGTTATATTGATCCAGTCTGGCTTCTCTACAGCTTTCCTGGTGGTGATGAGAAAGATGGTGTAATTCTTGACTAAATGGAAAAGAGCTTAATTTTCATGCAAACAGATATTCAGCAGATTCGTAAAGCCCTAGCCCTGGTAATAAAAATAGAAGCTGATGTTATTAATACATCATTTCAGATACACAGAGCGCCATTATGTGACTCATGGGCTGAGTAAAACTTCTTGTAATCACAGTGGTTGTAGGCTTAAAGCTCTGTAAAGCTGGAAACTTCACCAGATGGCCGTTGTCAACGCAGCTTCTAAAAACTTTAGAGCTGCAATGTGTTAAGGCTCTTCTAGACCTAACTTACCCAGTGGTAGCTTTTTAAAAGACAGTTACTGAGCACAACTCATCCACATTACGACAGTAATAATAATAATACTTTACACTCAGTGACCTTTCATCTGTGGACCTGAAAGCTCTTGAAGAAGACTTTTAAATATCTCCTTCCTGCTGATAGGAAGTACAGAGTGTTCAGAGGCTTGAGAACTGGAGCAGCATCAGTCTGAGTCTGTGGTGTTGCCTGCAGGCAGGCGATGCTCTCTGCAGGTCTGAGACTCGAACCAGAAGACTACTACTCTTCCTGCTCCGGCACGGACTTGGGCTGGAATCTGCTACTTCAGAAGCAGCTAGTACCTTCAGTCTTGAGTAGAGCCAGCCCGTGACTGGGATTGCTGATATAAAACGCTGTGCAGTGGGAGCAAGAATGTTGTAAAATGGCCCTAATTTGAAATGTGCCTTATTTCCTCTGTTTGTAAACTGAGGATAATACTAGACTGGTGTTGAGATCTGGGGATGAAAGATACTGAAGGCCAGATATATCGCACCTAATTTCAGGCCCTTACCTAAGGAGCTTAAATTTGGAGTGGTACATCTTATTTTCCATCTAGTCAAGGCAGATAGATAGGTACTTGCAAAGACTGACCAGGATTTTAGTCATGTCCTTTGTTAAAGTACCACATGCTGACTGTGAATTTACTGAGCTTTAGTACTCAGCCTAAAACTCACGTAATGGTATTTGTCAGTAATGGAAGTGAATGACTGTATTTGAGATTTGCTTTTGTACAGTCAGTAGTAATTTTTTCTTTTTTCATGAAGTGATTTTATTGTTGACTTTCAGGATCTAAAAAATAGGCCTGAAAGTTCTCCCTTGGTGACTGTTTTTATTTTATCTTTTAGATTGATGCAATTGTGGCTTTGGGTGGACTCGGAGGACGCTTTGACCAAACAATGGCATCAGTGGAAACTCTTTTTCACGCGACAAGTATCACTCCTTTTCCAGTGATAGTCATCCAGCAGTGCTCCCTGATTTACCTGCTTCAACCTGTAAGTGATGTGAAAAGTGTTTTTGTAGTAAACCTGACCTTCCACCCATCCAGGTGCTGTAGTTCTGGCACCATTAAATGCTCATTTTCTTAATTGCATTCTGTAGGGTCACAGCCTAAACATAAACTACAGGGAAATGGACAGCAAATTATATACCCTGCAGTCTTGTCTTTGAAAAGATCACATTTGACTTATTCAGAGTAGATTTTTTTCAAAGGGGAGGAACAAAGAAGTTAAGAAGGTAAAAAAGCTGAAATTGAGTAAATCTGAGATTTTGATTAAAATGAAAAAATCTTTAAACTTTTAAATTGGATAGGAGGAAGTTTAAATTTAGCACACAGCCCTTTTGCCTGTTGATGCGCTTGGATGTCTGCAGTAGGAAAAAGAAAACCGTAAGAGAAGGCTGTGAGGGAAGTCTTGACAAACATGTCAGGCAGGATTCTTATGTGGTCTGAGCGGTGATGTTCGTTATGATGGGAACCCAGCTAGAATCAGCGAGGGGATTCATTTTAGATATGTTGATTTTGTGGTTTTCAGGTCTGTTACTCCATTTATTGATTCATAAAATAACACATGCACAAGACCTTGCAGAGCTTCTGCTTTTAAGATTTAAATTAAAAGCAAATCTAAGCATCAGAGAGTCTTCTCTTAACAGTGATTCATTTATTTGTTTGAAAATACCTTTCCCTGATGTCAGGGTTTCTAGAAACTTACCTAGCTTTCCATTTTATCTTAGCTTATTTCGTTAAAATAAATAACATCCACTGATAAATTTGACAAACCCTGCACCACACATGCTTCATTGTAATTTGAGAAGGGCATTAATAAGTTTCTATGAGATTATAGATTTAAATCCACAGGGGCAGGTGCTGTATTAACAACTCTGAAGCACTCTGTCTGCAGGAAAGATGGTAGGCACAGGAGCTCATTTGCCAGTATGACAAGGAATGACTGTGAACATTAGTTGCACAGCTAAATGGCTAGAGGCAGCAGAGTGAGGGAAAACGGGGCTATAGGATAACCATGATTCAAACCTGAAAGTGAGGAGTGGTTGACTTGTGGGTATAGTGCTTCGCTGATCGCTGTAAAGAATTTTAGGAGACTTTTAAGAACCTGTTTAACAGTTGAAATAAGATGAAGAATTCCCAGTTTATCTTATAAAATATTTACTTTGACTGGAAAGACTTTTTATTCTTTTAATTCATCTTTTCCATAAGTGGCTTTTAAAATTCATTCTTAGGGTTGCTTTGAGAAGAGTCCTGAATGAACGATTAACCCCTTTGCAACTTGAAAAAAAAAATCGTGGTCTGTGTATTCGAATAGAAGTTGGAGGTTGCTAGCTGTTTGTTTGGGTTTGCTGGAAACTTCCTTATGTTCTTTATTGTGCTTTACAAAAAGCATTTAATACTTTTTTGGTTGGTGGGGACAGCTGCACAGGGTGTTATTTCTTTTCCACAGTTCCTGGCTGTCAAGCTGCGTTGCCAGTAACTGACTTCATACCTTCAGGCTTTTTCTAGTATTCAGAAACGAAGGGCAGAGACAGGGGGCAGGCATTTTACAACAATCGTAAAGCTAACTTTGACACAAAATTGCATTTCCTTGATGGTTTAAACTTGTCACTGTTAGCATCCTGAGTCAACTATCATGGTCCCTCCAGATAATAATGTTAATCCTTCATAGTTAAGATAAGATCAAATAAGCAGTTTACATGCAGGAGCAAACAGGGATCCTACGCTTGGAAGTACTTTTTTTTTTCCTATGGAGTTCAGCATGGTATTTTCTCTTGTAAACAGCCACAATCAGGGCATTCTCTCTCTTTCCCCTCTCCCCTTTGTAATTTAAAATCAAGGTAGGAGGGCGAGAAACACAGTGGGAGACAACTGACTTTTTGAAATGCAAGTCTGGAAACTGTGTAACAAATGAAGTAGGGTTTTTAGATTCAAATACTAATGCACATGATAAAGTTAAGAGTGTCTTGTTTTTCCTATAAAATATAGCTCTAAAGCATTTTTCTCTTGGCAAGGAGAATCTGATTTTTTTTTTTTTATTCTTTGGATAAAATGTATGAGCAAAATGTAACCATATTTTCATTTCAAAATAAAATTAGACCTCTGCTTACTATAGCAGGAGACCAGTATGAGTTCTCTATCATATGTACCTAGGCAGAAACTGAAATGCTTGGATAGGGCAGTGAACCTGGTAATTGCGCAACAGCCCTAGGAAGGCTACAAAGGGGAAAAGCAAGTCAAGCCACTGAATTATTAGCTAACAATGCAGGAAAAAAAGAGGAAGATTAAATGGGTGGATGTCTTAATACACGATAAAAATTACTAATTAATTGCTTTAAAAGAGAGTTATTTCGCATTATTGAAATGTTGATATAGAGGAGTACAGCTCATATAAGGGAAAAATATTACAAGGATAGAAGGCAGTCTGTATCAATATTGAACACACTTCTGAAGGTCCATGGTGGTGCTGGAAACAGGCTTGTATGCTTGCTATAAGTCTTAAGAGTGACAGAGGAAGGCAGCAAGGACAGTGCCATAATTGGAATCTGCAGTAGGTGATGGACCAGGTAAACAAAACCTGTTTTCATCAACCAATAAAATTACCCAAATACTGAATATAAGTGGTAATTGTGATTTTAAGTACTTTAAGTTTAAGGCCTCTCTTGGGAAATACCACAGCCAGACATAGATAGTGCATGTTTTTGAAAAGTTTTAGGAAAAATGTTTTGACATGGAAAGTGAAGAAAGCTACAAGGATGAAGCCTCTCTTATTCATTTCTGACTTGCAGAGATGAGCTCTGTGAGCAGGGAGATGGAGGAGAGAAACAAGACTGGATGAACTATACCCCATGAATGTTTTGTATGTCTCCATTGACTCTATAGAGAATCTAGGTAGTGGGATGAGAAGTAGTTTTACATTTACATGTAAATGTATAATTTACATTTACATTTACCTCTCCATCTAAATTGAGAGGCGTGAATTCCATGCCTCTGGTAGGTCAAATTACCAGACGAGTATTTAAACAAAAAACGTAAAACAAGATGCAGCTACGGAAGGGCCCAAACAGTAATGAGAACATAGTCTGAATCTATGGAAGTTGTAAGATGGCAGAGAAAGGGGATTTTCTCACTTCTGGATGGGAAGGGAAAACTGATGACAGTCTTAAGTTTCATGCATCCTTGCTCAGTCTTCAATAAAGCAAAATATTTCTTTGAGCAGATAACCAGCACAGTTAACATCAAAGCCAAAGTCTTAAGAGTCTAAATTGCTTCAGAGAAAAAGTAGGTAAGAGATTGAGCTGCATTTGATTTTGCCAGCTCCAGGGGTGGTTAGTAAGGATTTGGGTGTGCCATGCTGCACTAATTAGGATAGGAGTTAAGAATAGGGAGACTGCAGGACAACTCCAGGAGGTGATGCTTGCTCTAAAGCATTTTCTGATATGATGATTTAAGTTTTTTTTGTTGTTTAAACATACTCTCTCTGCACTGAATAGTCATATTTCTTTCTGTGGTGCTGGGGGAAGCCCTGAATTCTTAATACGGAGTAATCACTCTTTATGAGTAGGATGTTTTATGTAACAGTCCATACATTTTATGCCTGAAATTTTGCTAATATCAATTACCATTAGAATATACCCTGGCTGAAGAACATTAGGCCCTCTGAGTCATGTTTATCATGCTAGCTGTGCTCAGTATGAATGGCTTAAGGTTTCACATACATACTTTCTCATTTTCTGGTACTGTGCTTCTCAGGAGTACAGAAACATTAGCTTCTGTACACTGAGCATAAATTATCTTTTATCTGTGGGTTTTATGGCAGTTTGTAATACAAGGTAATAGGATTTATGACTAAGAAATGAGAAGATGTCCAAGAGTTAATGAGGCCTGTCTTTTACATTATACTGAGCAGAGTTCAGTGTTCCCCATGCAGGATTCCAGCATTGTGATGTAGGGGAGAAGTATTGCTACCTCTGCATGGAAATATGTTACAGCAGAGTACTTTTGTCAGTTAGCTAACTCTTTTGAAGGAGCCTGTGAGTACTTTGGTAACCCTTTCTCTTATATACAGCTTTTCTTGTGACTGTCTTTCTTCCCTGTGATAAATGCTGAATACTTTAATATGAACAAGAATCCAGCAACTAAACATGAGGAACAAGAATCAGGAGTCCCATGCCTTTTTCTTGACTCTTTACTACCATTTCATTGTGGAGAAACGGTCAAGGATTTAGTCTTTTGATCTCATAGTTGCTAGTTTGTAAAAGGAGCAAAACCCATGTTATTTATATTTATTAATATAAATAATAATTAACATAAATATTGCCATAGAGCAGTCTGTACAGCAAATCAGTTAGTATGGTCCCAAACATAGTTTTAGTGGGGACCAGCTATCGTTCTCACAGACAATGCCTGGGCGTATTTTGGGGTTAGCCCAGCTCGGTAACTGCTTACCGAGTAGTTGAGAGGGTAGCACCTTGTTTTGGGGGGGGCGAGAGAAAGTAGTCATATGGATGTGAGCAGTGCTGTGCCAGTAGGCTGGAGGGCCAGGGGACATTCCCGGCCGCATTTTACTTAATAGCACAGACACAGAGATGTAGGGTAGAGTTCTGCTCCCAGATGCAGACAATAGATATAAGTGAGTGAAGGTACAAGATGCGCACCTTCCTCTCTCTCCTGTGGTTTGTTGCTGCAGTTCTCTATGCGAGTAGTTTTTGTTTTGCTTTGTATCCCTGCTTGTATGCTAAAATGTAATGGGAGGAGGTTCAGGGAACATACCTGCAATTTCAGAGTTTTCTTCTGGCAACCAGTTCCGTGAATTTTGTAGGAACTTTGGGGATGGGTTGTCAGATCAGTCCTGCACTCCCTTTACGTGCCATAGTCTCATATGTGAAAGAAGCAGATCTGGCTCGCACTGGCATTCAGTGGAGAAAATCCATAGTGCCTGTGCCTCTTTGAGGGGATAATGTTTGAATTTGGGAAATCGCGGGGTAGCCTTTAATGCCTAAGTTTGCTGTGTTATTGGTATATTTTATGGGCAGGTTCAGTTGCAGTAAGTCCTAGTTGCCAAGGAAGGGCTGTATTTGAACATAAAGTATCCATTCCCTTCTTGCTGAAAAGCTGTCTTTCCTGTTTGGTTCCTGCTCTCCAAGAGAACTGTTGGAGCTTAAACTGGTCGACAAAGCAGTGAGTCTCTGTTCTTTGTTTTCCTTTAGGTTACTTGAATGAGCATTGAAGGAATTTTGAAGCATAGTTTATGTTCCCTGATAAATGCATCTTTTGTTACTTCTACTATACGAAGGTCAGCCATTCAGCTGGGAATAAACACTACCAGTGTCAAAAACTTAACAGTGGAAAAGACTGAGACTGAGTCCTGCCTTGAGAGCCTACTGAGACTCCTTCACAGTAATCCCAGAAACAGTTGCGGAAAAGATTTTTGTGCTTCCAGAGCGTCAGTAGCACATTTAAATAGCTTCTTACAAAAAAGCAGCAATGTCAGTAGTTTAGCTACTTTAGTTGTCTTCCTTGAATTTCCCCCCTCTTTTGGGGAGGGAAAAAACAACAACAAAAAAACCTTGAGGAGTTTGCTATGGTTCAACTTCTGTCTTTAAAATAAATGAGTCAAGACTGCTGGAGTTAGAGCCTGTCTTTTTCTCCTTCCTTGGGAAAATCCCACTGGGCTAATAATAACTCATTCTCACTTTGTGTTTCTGCTGTGGCCCTGTATAAATGGAGCCTTCAAAAGGCTCCAGGTCCCAATCTTTGACCTGGGTTTATTTCGCAATAATTTAAGGCTATGAACTGGTATTGCACAAGATCCAAATTATCAGTAATCCAAATTCAGTTCATTTTTTTCATCCACATCTTGAGAACGGGGAGAGATTTACTTGCTCTCTTTGTTTTGACTGTTACCACAGGAGGATTTTAGTGGAATTTTCTCTTAACAGCTGAATTCCGTATAGCTTAGCTCTATTCCAGCATCAGCAAGCATGTAGTATGAAATACACAAGAGTTATATAGTATCTTAGAAATAATAATTAGCTTTTGAAGCACTATTATCCTTTCATGTAGTTTATTTAACATCAATTAAAAAGTGCAATCTGCGCTTCAAGTGCAATTCATGAAGCATTTGGAACAATCCTGACTTTTTTGTGAACTTGGTTGCAGAGGGTGACATGTAATACCTATGAGTTACTTCTGTATAATGAAGATACATGCAAAATATTTTAAAATTTTATATATCTGATCCTACAACCTTTGCTTAGACAGACTGTGGCAAATTTCTAAGTCAATTTGCTAGCTTGCATATAACCACTTAAAAATACCCGTCTTTCAGGAAGGACTGAAAAATACCCAACCGTCATTGCCAAGTGAAAAAGAATTGCAATGACTAGACCAGATTTTCATCTATTTATAACTCTTAAGAAACAAGTAATACTCCACAGCAGCATAGGTTAATCACACAACTGTTTTTAAATTCCGATCTTAATGGTTGTCTTTCAAAGATGACGATGTAATGAATAGTGATCTAATTAGATCACCTGTTTATTTCTAAATTCAGATGTCATCCAGTTTGCTTCTGAATCACTACCTGGTTTTAGCTAAGTTTCAACAGTTCTGCTCTCAACATTTTTAAATCTTTGCCAGGATTTTTAATTAGTTCCCACAACAGTTTGTGCGTGATCATCTAGGAGCATCCTGAATCTAAATGAAGCTCTTTTGGGGTAGTTCCTGCTCTCTGTTGTTGCCCTTAGCTATTGTAATGTGATTTTGTTAATATGATAATATCTATTTTGTTGTTTGATGCAAACTAAGAGAAGCTTTCTCTTACAGAGCTGGGATTTTTCTCAGAGCTGAGGTTTTTCTCAGCACTGTCAGTTCCTTATGTTTTCTTTGAAATCTTAATCCTTCTGTGCATACCTACTCTTAATAAACTTCTTTCTGCAGCGCTCTGATATTTTGCATTTCTGAGTGATGTAGTATTAATAATTTTCTTTACCATAAGACATTTCTTCTGCTGGCAGATGGAAAACCTGGCATCAGTAATTTTTTAATTCACTTTAAAAAATACTGATTGAAATAAACATTAAGAAGAGTAGATGCAGCGCAAAAGGCCCATGATCCTGATTTTGGCATTTTTGTTATATTGTTGCTATATTTGAGGTTCCCCTCTGCAATGCTCCAATATTATGGTAGGGATGTTAACTGTGCTTTAGGGGAGGTGTAGAGCTGGAAGAAACACAGCTTGCCTGTGCTTCCTATAAGAAGGTACGGAACAACAGTCTGAGACAGCAGAGTGACAACAATTGCTTGCTTTATGTTGAAATGATCAGCAGTAAAAGAAATAATTTTGTCCTTGACATTTGCTTATCTCTTGGAGTTAAAACACTGAGATAAATGGGAAGCTGGTAAACTCTCCTGTGTTGGGGACAGTGGTAAACAACAGGAACACAGTAGTTTCTTGACATCATATTTGTTCATTCAAGCTTTCCTCTGAAACTAAACAGGACTAAGGTGGAGCCTGTGTCTAGGTATGTGTTCACTCTAGTTTTGTTTCTGTTTTTTTTTCCAGTTAGGACTTTGATCCTATATTGGGTTTTTGTAGCAAACTAAAGAATTCCCAGGCTCTTTGTATATAGTTTTTTTTTCCTTTTTTTTTTATGCAGGAAAATAGCAGGTTGAATGACTTAATATTGATTCAATAATTGTAACAACATGGATAATTTAGATAAGCTTTCTACTGAGTGCTGTGCTTTTTACTTCTTCTACATTTGAAATGCCCACTGTAGCTGCTTTCTGAAGGCTTACTAATCTTAGTACCAGTTTCAAATTAATGTTTCCTTATCATGAGATTTTAACAAGTTAGTATTACAATCATGCCATTTTTTCCCCAGAATTTTCTTTGAGGTTTCTCTTTAGTTGAACTTATTTATGTTTTTTCCTCATATTTTTGAGCGAACATTCTTATCAAGTAGCAATGAAAATTTCACAGTATTATCTTCCATACTGCATCTCTGCAGTTTTCTGTGATCTTCTCTCTTATTCCTCTTTCTAGTTTCTTTCAGAATACCTAGTGCCATCTTTGCCAGACTATACCTTATGATCCTTTACAGTCAAATGAGTGTGTTTGCTTTTCTCTAGTGGTTCCCAAAGGTGGTCTGCACATCATATGTTAGGAACTTACATCTTTCCAACTATCTTTACGTTCATAAAGCTTATATAAATAGTCAGTCCTCGGAGACCATAGAAAATGTGCCAGTCCTCTTTTGATGAATCAATTACAAATTACATAATCTTTATCCTTTTTAAAATAATTTCCAGAAAATTATTCAATTATCTTTCCACTCAGTTTTTCTTGCATCTCTTTTCCTTTTCTCTAGTTATGTATTTTCTCAGTAGAAATGTGTTCCACTTTTAATTTTATAGCTAGCTGCTCCTAGCTTGTTTTCTTTATCCTTACTTTTAAAAATGAACCTCTTCCTTGCTGCAGTAATGTCCATTACAGTATTCTGTGCTAACTTTCTTTGAGTCTAACTCCGTTAGCGGAATCTTCATCCAGTTCACCATCTCATCATTTCAGACAAAGTAATAACCAGAAAGATGCTGAGAGCTCTTCTTGAAAAAAATCAGTTTTATTTGATTTTTTACTGACTGTTGGCATTAAAAAAAAATAAAAAACCTTTCACTACAGCTTTTTTAACCATCAGTTGGCTCTTTGCTCCAGTTAACTTAACTTTAGCATTCTTCGTTCTCTTCTTGAAAAGTATCAGTAGCTCCAACATACGTTACCAGTTTTTGAGCAAGGATTTCCCTGAGGTTCTTCCCACTCAGAAGCAAGCAAGATTTTGGTCTCAGCGGATTCCTGCATTTTTTAGTCAACAGATTTCTCTGCCCTCCAGAAGAATAGATTTATTATTAAGCATTTCTTATAGACATGTGCTAAATCAAGGTAATACGTGTTTTCCAGCTCTATTACCAGTAATCTATTGGCTTTGCCCCTTCTTGGTGTTTTTCAAGTAGAACATTTTCTCAGGTGTGTATCCTCGTTTGTGATCTGCACTTCACTTTGATTAATTGCATGATTCCATTCAGGGTGGATTGTTTTCAAAGTACAGTTGAAATGATGTCTTTTCCCATAGTTTTCACACAAAAAGTCAGTCACAATTATATTTATTTATCATTACATTTTTCTCCTCCTCCTGCTTTGACCACCTGAAAAATGTCCTCTGGTCAATACAAAAACATGTTGTTGATTATGATTGTTAGTGTATTTTTATTTTTTCTGGCGCTCTTTTCTTCTGCTTCAATTCTGCTTCAACTGCTAATGTGAAACTATGTGAGGTTCTATGCTGGATTTTTTTCCCCGGATTCCACTTACTAGGAATTTTCCAAGTTTCCCTCCCTTCATCTTATGTAACCATTTGTTGGTTTGTTTTAACTTCTGCATCACTAAAGATGAGATTTGTGTTTCAGAGCATTATTTGTTTTGTACCCATATATCCAAAACTCTTCCGTTAGTACCAAGATTGTATCTTGTTACAGCTTTTAGAAACTTTTGGAAAATTTACATATACCTAAAAGAGGTAATTATTAACACTTTCTGTGGCTTCCCTAATCAGAGGCCAATTGCCTTTACTGATTAACCATCCTACAGCAAGATCTTACTTCTCTTTCTGCTCGTTTCTTCTTTTTTTTTCCTGATTTTTCTTGGATCCCATTGGCTATCTTTTCTCGGTGCATCATATTTTCTTATTTTTATTTGTTTAGTTCTGTGAAATATATTCTTGTTTTTACTTAAGCAGCCTATGCTGTCCTAAAGAGTTTTACAGTACTAGTCTTCTCCCAACAATTGCATTTCATATGATCTCTTTCTGTGCCCATGACCGCTTCTGGTATGAAGCATTAGTTCATCAGTGCTCTTTTGTTGTTCTGGCTTCATCTCTTCCTCTTGGGTCTCACAGTGTTCTGTCTTGATTCTGCAGTCATACCTTGACCATCGTGGCCTCATATATGTAGTACTGGAAACTCTCAGGGTGATGTCGAGTGAAGCATGCCTATGAATTATCCTTAAATATTCGTAAGTAATAACTCCTTGGTCAGCTTCGCTGTGTTGGATAGGATGACTTGGGCACCTGGGGCCTGTGTGGTTTCCTTCCAGCGTGATTGTTCTGTGCACAGTAATGCACAATAACACACCAGCCGCAATCCAGTGAGTTTACAGTGTCAGTAGGGAAGCCGGATGAAGAATAAGGCAGTTAAAAGCAGCGTCTTGGCCAAAGTTACAGTTCAGTTCAGTGGAGGATGTAGGAATGCAGCCCAGTTTTCTCAGGTTCCAGGATGTTGCGCTGCCCATTAAATGACGTTGCATCTCTCAGAGCATCTTACTACTTTTCTTCAAGTGAATTTTACCAAAATTTTGTAGTAAGAGCTTTCCTCTTTGCGTGTTAAAAGGACTGCAGTGATAGTTTGGGGATATGAGTTTTTTCACTCTCTGCCTGTCATTACAGTGAGTTTTGTAGGGAAACTGACAGGTATCAGAACTCTGTAATCTATAGAAAGAGCCTCCTCTGGAAAGAAAATGAATGTCTGAAAAATTTTATTACATACTATTAAAAATGTAGCAGGGAAAATCAATATTTTTGTTCCTAGATGAAATGTAAATGGCAGTAAAAATGGAAATGATAGTAGGTGATAAATTATTATCTACTACAAAATCAAAAAAATCAGAACGTTAAATACTTAATGCTTGACCAAGGGTTGATAGATTCCTTTAGAGGAAAAGTGAAAAATGTTGCGCTCTGCTCAGATCTGAGCACTGGATTTAGTTGAAGTTGCAGAAGGGAAGCATCCATATTCTGGCTATATTTGAAAATACCTTATCTCTTAAATTCAACCCCTCTATAAAACTGCTGAGGCTTTTCCAATCCCTTGTAGTACCGCTGTTAATTCTGTATCTGCCTTGGCGGTGGTTTCAGCTGCATTGATTGTCTCCATTTACACTTATTGTTAAAAAAGGATCAGTGCAGAAGGATTATAGTTAGTAATAACAGGTTCTGGTGAAAATGCTGTACTACCCTGATAAACAAGTTTTAGCTAGAACTATTCATCTTTGCCACGGAAAATGATTTACTTTGCAGTCTGAATTTTCTTTCTGTTGATAACAACTGGTTAATTACTTCAGCACTCACGCTCTACTGTAATAGAATATCCCAAGAAGTGCAGCGATCAGGGATTGCATCCTGCAGTGTCTTTTAAGACTGTGATTGGTGCAGACTGCCTGTCACTCTCAAGTCAACTGCAATTGAAAATACTTGCCAACAGTGTAGCTGGGCCCGATGAGCCGTGGGAGCATGGGCTTCCTACTCCCTTCCCTAGCATAAAGATATTTAGCACAAATATATTTCTGTTAATAGCAAAACCAAAAACAAAAAAAAGGGAAAAAAACGGCAGGAAGCTTGTAACTTCTGGCGTCAGGCGAAAGGCTCCTTCTCCACCCACAGATGTAAATTTAAAAAGTTGGTACAGTGCCCTAATATCCAGTGAAAGGGAACAAGCTCCTCTTAGGAGAACCCTCAGGACATGAACTGAGCAATAGCACCAAGAAGCAGCAGCAGGTAAGAATGATTGGTGATACCCTTCTTCAGGAGACTGAGGCACCCATCTGCTTATGAGACATGCTTTCACAGGAGGTTTGTTGCCTGGCATGGGCCGGGATCCAGGATGTTGCAGAGAGACTGCTGGGGATTGTCTGGCCCTCAGACTGTTACACATTGTTGCTCATCTACATGGACACCGGTGACACTGTCAAGGGAAATCTGGAGTAGATCAAGAGAGACTGTGGAGCTCTGGTGGCAAAGCTGAAGGACATGGGAGCCCAAGTAGTGTTCTCCTCAATCCTTTGGGTAAAGGGGAAAGGCTTGGGTAAGCGCAGGCATATCCAGCAAGTTTACAGCTGGCTGTAGGCTGGTGACACAAACAGTGTTTTGGCTTTTATAATCATGGATTCTTTGAGGAACGAGGACTGCTAGTGAGAGACAGGGTTCATTTAACAAAGCGTGAGAAGAGCATCTTTGCCAATAGGCTGGCCAACCTGATGGGAGGGGGTTTAAATTAGATATATCAGGGGATGGCAGTGACAGCTTATAGTTAAGTGGGGGAGTGGAGGTAAGTACAAGTGACAGGGTAACGGGAGTGAGAGCGCCCTCAGGGAAGATAGAACAGGTCAAAAGGGAGCCCACCTCAAGTGCTTGTATACAAGATATCTACACGCAGCCTAGGAAACAAACAGGAGGAGTTAGAGCTCTGTGTTTGGACACAGAACTGTGAAATCATTGGAATAACAGAGAAGTTGGCAGGATAGCTCGTATGACTGGAGTTCTGTGGTAGATGAAACCAGCTCTTCGGGAGAGACAGGCAAGGGAGGAGAGGAGAGTGGTTGCCTTTTATGGGAAAGAGGAACTCGCAGTAGATGAGACAGAGACCAGCTAGACAGAATGCTAATCAGCGTGGTCTGAAGTCAGCGTGGTTGACCCTGCTTCAAGCAAGAGGCAGCACTAAATGGCCTCCCAAGATCCCTTCCAACCTAAGTGATTGTGTGATTCTATGATACTTGCGGAGATGCAAATAGATTCAATAGGAGCATTAGAGTCGTACAAGAATCTGATGAGAAGAATCTGGAATCTACTGATACGCAAGACTATGTGGCGATACTCAGAAATACTAGTTCTGTCCTCTCTAATCCCAGTTCATGTTTCAGATATCTTGTGAGGGGAGACTTGTTTAGTCTTTTGTTTAACTTTGTAAAACAAATGCTAAAATGAGAAAGGATTGCTGTCCCTAAATTCATCGAAGGAGTAAATGCCTAGGGAGATAAACAGTCTGTTTAAGCTAAAGGCCAATGTTAGAACAAGAACAATTTGGTTTAATCCGATGATAGATAAATTTCTGTTGGAAATTAGAAAAAAAAAGTCCATAATCATTGGTTTGATGAGTTTTTGCAACAACTTTCTGAAAGAGAGCAACATAGAGGAGGGGGACAATTAGAAATGGAGCTCATTATGTAAATTTTATATTGCATGATGTGTTATCTGCTCATCCTGGAAACTCCTGTTAGTTTTTTTTTGAACAATAAAATGAATTCGCCGTAGTGTTCAGTGGCCGACCTTTCAGCAGTGGTGCAAATGGTTAGTGTTAGTTCTAGCTCCAGCAACGGAGGCTATTTCACAAATGTGGTTAATAACAAGTAAAAGGGAAGTGTATCCTGAAAGGTAGGCATCGCTTTGGTGTGTACCATAAGAAATCATAAATATCCAAGAGTAGCTTAGCAATCAGGGAAGTTAAACTAGTGCAGAAGTGTATACCTTTTGGCTAGGAGTGTACAAGTACAGAATAAATTTAAGCACATTGCAAAACGGATTAATGAATTCTAGGCATTTGCTTAAGCACTTTGTTGAATTGCGGTCTACAGGTTTAAGTATAGTATCTCCTCTGCTCTGTAGTTCTAAGTTAAGATGTGTCTGTATTTTCCCATTTGTATTGACACCCAGTGATACTTCAGTGGAAATATCTGCATTTCCATGGCATCAGCATCTGGCTTGGAATGGTTACTTTTCACTAGAAGTTCCCCTCCATTGTTAATTGAATTATGGCCTTCAGTTTCAGCAGTGTCGGGTACCTGAGGCACAGGAAGGAGCAACACCCAGAGGGGAATCTTTTTGTTCTGCTGAAAGAATAAGTTATCACATTGGATAAAAATGAGCTTGCATAATTCTCTTCTAGTAACCAAAGTGTTGGCAAGAAATGTGCCCTTGCTCTGGGAGTCGGAGGTCTTCCTACCTCTTAGCAATTTAAAGATTTTTAGATATATGCATCTAAAAGCTGTATTATAGCAGTATCTCTCCTTAGGCTATTAATAATGAGGTCACCTTGTTCACTCCTTTCTCAGATCTTGCATTGCTTTGGGGGCAGGGAAATGAAGAAGCCTCTCTAGTGAAAAAGATACATTTTTTTGCTCTTTGTAACCACCAGCAGTTTTTCTTCAACTGGGGAGGTACTTCAGAGTGAAGTAAGAGCAGCTGAAGGTCTGGAATAAGTCTTCTGTGGCAAGAATGCTACAGGGACAGAGTCTCATTAGCTGTTAGCTTGCTGAATGTCTTTAAGGAGGAGCTGCCTATCTCCTTTATGTCGGAAGAACCTGGGAACTGGAAAGAAAATTGGTAAGGTCTTCACTGTACGTAGCAGATCGGCTGAAAATTTAAAGCAATTGAAAGAGCACCAAGGTGGGGCCCAGCAAGTCTCTGAGGGAACAGTAGATCTCTGCGTGAAGTTCCAGACCCTCCTGTCCGTTCAGGATTGCTTGGGAGATGTTTCCATGTGTTGTAGATGTGCATGCTATTGCATGCAGCCTTAAGTTACCCATGCTCACTGGTTCTTGAAATCCCATGGTGACTGTGGAGAGTCTGGAATAGTCGCGCCCTGGAAGATAGACGGCCCCAGCGAAAACTCTTGGGTAGCCTGAGTTACCATAAAAAATCCAGCTATTCTGTTGTGCCAGATGATGTATGTCTTAAGGGAATCTCTACTTCAGGACCTGTACAGTTGAAGGAAATATCTCACTATCTCTTTTATGCATATTTTATCAATTTTCTGTGAGTTCAGTGAGTTCCACTGAATTAATGCAGTGTCATTCAGCCTCTGTCACTTCTTGGTATTCAGGTTTCTGACTCATGGGACTCCTTTCTCTCTCTTTTTTTTTTTTTTTTTTTTTTTTTACTTAGTACTAGTTCCAGGTTACTCTACTGAATGCTCTGTTATGTGTTCTGTCTGTCCTTGGAAGTATTATGAAGCTGTGGATTTAGAAATAAGTTTTTCAACACTAGTCTAGAAAGTTTTTAAATGCTTCCATTGTGGAAGCACACTGAACTGTCAAACGTGCATCTTTTATTCCTAGTCACCTGGGAAAGTGAATCAGTTGTAGCTCTTTAGTGTAATCTATTAAAAAGCACTAAATGGTCAGAAATAACTGTCAGTACTATGCTGAGCAGACTTTGGCAATACAATTCAAACGTGCAGCTATGAGGTGTTCTTCCTCCTAATTTATTCTCTTTTGCGGCAAGGATAGAAACATTCACAAGCATCAACCCAAGCCATGGTCTTCAGATAATGAGGAAAATGTAATTGCTCATTTATGCAGCACTGGGAAACCTATGCATAATGATGTTAAAATCTCTCATCTTGAAAGACTGTAGAAGCCTCTGTTTTTTGACAAAGACTGAGACACATGTTGCGGTTAAGTGAAAATGACACCATGCTGGTCTCTCCTCCTAGAAACAGAGAGGGTGTCTCCTAGTTAAAGCCTGCATCTGATTGCTCAAATGCAAACTTAGCTTCCAGCTTGGAGAGGTAAGAAGATCTTTCCTTGAGGTTTGGTGGTGTTTGGCAGAAAGATTCTGGAAACGTGGAGAGATTGTAAGGCCACTATTTTATAATTGGACATATTTTCCTTTCTTATAGATAAAAATCCAGTGGTGAGTCATCCTGGGTCGAGCTGAAGGTACTCTCTCGATTCTGATTATTTTGGTAATCCTACTTGATAGACATCCTGGAGAGGGGGAGATAGTGGTGAGTCTGAAAATAAGCCTAGCATTTAGACCTCCTTGACACTGGTCAGTACAGTTTTATACTGGAATGTGGTACTGCAGTACCACCATGTTTTCTTTCATTCAGCAAACAAGAATCATGTATCTAAAATCAGTTTATTAGGGCTATATGTATTCTCAAAATTGTTGATCTTGAGGGGCAGCTGACATGCAAAGTTTTTTGGTGGAAATATTTTTCTCTTAAAGAGCCTGTAAGAGAAGAAGTAATAATACACCTAGCTTTTCATATAGGCTCTGATCCTGCATTACTGAATCTCAGATTCCATCTCCTTTCATACTCTTTAGCTAGCTCTCTAAGTATATTACTCTTATATTACAGAGAGGGAGACAAAGGCATGAAGAAGTGAAATGATTTGTCCAGCTACCCAGGGAGTCAATAGCATATTGAGAATAGAATCTAGTTTTTCAGGTTTCTGTGCAGTGTCTCTAGTGTCCTGTCAGCTGGGATCTTTTGTCCCACTCCTCAGTGCTTGTGACTTGATTAGGAGTGACCTTTAGAGATGATGGAAGTTTTTACTGAAAGCTGTTACTCTTCTCAGAAATTCACAAAAGCTCACTTTTCTATCATAGTCAAAAATTCATCACAAATTCCTCGGCAGAAGTTGTGAAGAAGGTAGATACGTATAAATTAATCAGTCTTCATTCTTAAGTAACAAGAGATAAAACTCTCACATCAGTAGTTTGTATATTCTAAAACTAAGACTGCTGTGGCTTAGCTTGTCCAAATGTATGTATATCAACTATAGCAACGTCTGATTATTTGTTTTGAACAGTATATCCAGGAAGAAAAAAAAAGGGGAGCTGGTCAAGTTTTGGCAAACAGTTATTAGAAAATTTACATCTGTCAGCTTTCTTCCTCTCTGTATGAGCAGTAAGTGTTCTGCCATCCAATAAAATATTTGCCCTCTAATCAGAATATTACGAACTCTATTTTGATTGTCAAAACAAAGAACAATTCACACGAGATGTTAGAAGATGGATGTTTGTGCCCTTCTGCCTTTTTGAATGTGTTAGAGATGTGTAGGTTATAAATGAAAGAGGAAAAATAATTATACATGAGCCAGTCTTTTTTAGGCGACTGAGCAAAGAAAACCCTAGGATATCGCGTAACAGATCTCACAGCAAGATTTGTTCACGTTCTGTGAGGTTTCTAGGAAATGTATATATCATGTCCCAGTGCAATGAGTTGTCATGAGCACAGACTGCTCAAGCATAGCAGTGTGTTGCTACTCCTTTAGTATGTAGTCAGATAAACTTTTGTGGGTAGACGGGCAAGCATTTTCCCCCTTTCTTAACTTAACTAATCTGTAACTGTAGATATTGTATAAATCCCTAAGCAAGTAATTGATCCTTTCCCTTCTCTGCAGAGTTGATGACCTGTGTTTTTAAAGAAAGGTCAGTTTTCTTAAAGTCAGTTTAAGAATATTGGATTTGATTGCTCATTTACCACAGTTTTATGTTCAGTGAATACAACCAGCATATTCTTTTCTTTTCCCTGAAATTAAGATACCTCTCGAATATGTGTCAGGTAAAGTATTTGAAGCCTACTGTTCAGCTAGGAGAAGGGGACTGAATACGCTCTGAGAAAGTCAGGGTCATGTCTTGTAGTTTTGTAGAAGGAAGGCAGAGGAGGTTTCTGAGTATGAGGTCAGCTGTGTAATCTAGTCAAGTTAGGCAATAACCTTGGAAGTGGGGAAAGACATTTGTCCTTGATGCTGTGCAGGACTAAAATTTGGTGGAAAGATACAAAGACAAGCAGTGTGTCTAGCAAGATGTGATTATCATCAATAATTTTAGCCAAATAGTGTGTGAACTGGACAGGCTAGAGAAGGAGAGGATGCAATAAATGACAGGGGGAGCTAACAGAGTATGGTTATGTTATTAACTATGAGAATAAAAAGGTGAAGGGTTTGTTGTCTGATTGTATTGTCTAGGAAAAATGTTGAGAGTTGATCACGGTCTGGATGCATGATAGATTGAAAAAGAAATGGAGGTGAACTCTAAAGTCATAGCAGAAGTATATGTTACAAGTCTCATCTGTGCCTGAGCTTCAGAGGATCTGAGTTCTTCCAGCCTTGCTGCTGTGACCCTTAACTGAAGCTGCAGTAGCTCCTGATGTGACCGCCAGGGTCTCAGCCGTCTCAGTGACGTTGTTAACGTCAGAGAAGTATTGCCCCAGTCAATGTCTGAATGCAGTGGATTTCCTGTGAGCAGCCCAAGATCTGTGACATCTGTAGCAATGGGGCATGTTGGTTGGGTACGCTTTAATTAACGTTGTCGCTTTTCCTACACACGCATCCAGACACACAATCGCTTACTCATTCTGCTGGTGGTGTTGACTGGCTCCAGGGAGTGTTTATTCATGTAGGAGAGGAAATCAGGGGAGAGGGTTCTTCTGGTGTTCAGTATGCTGCGGGTGGACGGAGCGGTTCTTGGAGATTTTTTACTTTGTTTTTTGGTTTTGATTTTATGTTAAACCAATGCAGTTATTCGCCATCATGCACCACCCTGTATACAAACCATACTGTAACTGACTCTAGCTCAGTAGTTGAAAAATCACGTATGGATGGCATGGGTGAGCTATATTCAGAAGAAGGTGGTTCTTGCTATATTTGTGTCTCCTTTTCTCATTACTCACTAAAAGCCGAAATAATTAAACACTTGTATACATCTTTATCTCTAGTCACCTGACTAGTCCCATTAAGATTAGTGGAAATATTTGTCTGAGTCTTACAGCATAATCTGGGCCTCACATTGCAAACTGTACCGGAAAGGAGCAGAACGTTCTCATTGGACCTTCATACATAAGTTGGCGTAACGTGCACTCTAGAAATTATGAGCACTGTGCAAGTACGTGGTTAGAACCATGTGGTAGGTGGAGACATAGCCACCTGAAGAGACCGCCACAAAAAGTCACTGAAGGTAGTCAGAAGCAGAGGGAGGCCCGCTGCTAGGATGAGCATTTTTCTTACCTGACCCATTTCCACATCGCAAAGCAATGAATTTCCCAAATCAGACATCAACTAACTCTTCCCTTCCCAAGGACAGAGAAAGTCATGCATGGCATGTCAGTCTCTTCAGAATTGGCTCTAATTGGCGCTAGCATAAGCTTTAACAATCTTTACCGGCAACTGAGTGGCACTCAAAAAGTGACTTCTTTTTAACCATCCTAAGAAATCTTCAAAGGAAATGAAGAGAATTACTTCCAGTCTGCTCCTTACAATTCAGTGACCTGGATGAAAATAAGTGTGGGCCAAACAGAGCAAAAGATAGGGCTTCTGGAAATTAATTTCATCTCTGAATAGTTAAGGTGATTATTATGAAGAAGAATCACTTATACATGATATATCATGTAATACGTGATTCTTCCAAAATTCCAGTGTTTGGTTTTGGTTTTTATTGCTGTGTGGGTGTGTTCATACATTCCTGGAGTGCATTACATAGTTTAAAAAATGGAATGTTATCCAATAAAGAACATTTTGCTGTCATTCATTATTTAGCCATATTGTATTCTCGAAGAAGGGAAATTATTTTTGAAGAGGAACTTATTAACCATGGTGTTATAACTGCTGTGCACTTAGTAATAAGGTGGATGAATGGAAAAAACGTGCTTGTAAGTCATTTAGGTACAGTGTTTTGGGCCACTAATTTATTTTATTGTGCAAAAATAAAACAATATAATTATATTTATTGGAATTTATTTGAATACTACTCTATTTGAATTGATCAGTGTTTCTGATGGTTAAAAAGGGTATTTCCATTTTATGATATTATGACAATTTACCCAGAAACTGAGTAAGTTTTAAAATGTGACCCTCATCTGTACACAAGTAAGAAGAGGGAGCTCTTCAGTCTTACAGTCTTCTCCAAAGGCCCACCTTGCTGTGCGGACCTTCACCATTTTTAAAAGGAAGAATGGCTGTAACATTTGCTTTATGACGGGAGTATCCCAACGACACCTGTCTTGGAAGTACACATGCAACTTGAGGATTGTGTGTGCTGCCCTTTACTCCAGTGGAATTTTAGAAAGGTTTAGTTGTGCAGTGTTTAACATTTTTGGATCTAAGGCGTTGCTTGGACTAACAGAAATGTTTTATGCATCAGCAGGAAAGCGCATGTGCTTATGAAAAAGCTTACTGGAAAGAGGAAGGAGACTATTCAGTGCTATCCAAAGTTATATGCCCATGTGAATGAGAACTCTTGCATTTTTCTGAAACACTTGTGCTTATTGTGCTGTCCAGAAGACTGTAGGGCTGTGTAGGGACGAGACCTCATTTGCAAGAGCTGATTTCTTAAAAGGCTGCCTGAGCCCCCCTATCAAACATAGTTCCTGACCCCTCTCTGGTTCAGTTTACCGAATTAGAAATGCTAGAAATGAGAACCTGCATTTCTGTATCTTTGAGTATACTCGGTGAAAGTGAGGTCAGCATAATTTTTGACAATAGATGAGGGCAAGATTTGGCTCTTTAGTTTTCTCTGGATTAATATTTATGATAGGTGGGAAATATGTTTGTGTACATAGGTAATAAAACCGTAGGGACTTTCATAGTAGGAACTGAGTTTAAGAGTAAGAATATTTGCAAGCTCATTACATTACCCAGCTACTTTTTGGGCAGTTACAGGCAGAACACATCCTGGTAGAAAACATCCTAAGAGGCAGAAAACACACACTGTATATATAGGGTATTCTTATTATTGTTTCCATATTCATTAAAGTTTAAGGGCTTAAAAGACTTGTCAAAATGTTGTGCCAAGCTAAGAAACATTGTCTTGACCTGTCTTAGTTTAGCAAGTCTTATTGGCATTGCTGGCACTGTGTCTGTGCAGTCAAGACAAAAATTATATTTTACAAGTCACTTGTACATTTGTCCCCAGTCTGTGCTACTCATTTTTCTTCATTCCTGAAATATTTTTCAGAATTTTATACCTTTCACATGTCACTCTGGTCTGAAATGTGATGGGTTTTACTTGTATGTGTGGACCGGATCATGGAAGGTCAAATCTAAAGTCAGGTCTGAACTCTCTCCGACTTCTGGGGTGTTCAGATTGGAGTTTTAGTCCAAGGCCATCCCTACTGTTCTTTTATTTGTAAGAGCACTTCATGTAGGCTTAAATTCATATGATTAGTGCAGTATGAACAGTTAAACTGAAACTTACGGTTTAACTTACATTGCTCTCAGGAGGTTCAATCTGATGTAGAGAAGACGTAGAAAAATATTCAGAGCATAAAGAAAATCAAAATAGAACAGAGCAAACAAAGTAAAAAGTAACTAAAAAGAAAAAGGCAGAAAAGACAGTAGAGGAGCAGGAAAAATGTGCTCTGTGTGTTTGTGTTTAGATTATATGCACAGATAGGACTTGAGAGCCGTGTTTAAGAGCTTGGGATTGTATAATGCTTTATACAGATGTTACACTGCAGGTAAGCATCTGCTTCTGCCAAACAGTTTGACTTTGGCAGTTACTTTGTTTCTAAAAAATATCAATAAACGCTTAAAGGAATTTTGATAGGCTTGAGTTTGGGGTAGGACAGGATGGGGAAAGAGCTTTACAGACAGGATGGTGGTGTATCGTGCCTTTGCTTATATGTCCTCTACCTGTAATGCCAGTTGTGTTGCATGACACCCAAATTCTATGCATTTGAGTGTAAAGACAGCTGTTCTTACAGTTATGTACAAGTAATTGTGTCAGACCAAAAGGAAGACCAACAGTTTAGATAGCTGGCCAGTATGTCTGAAATAAGAACAAAAAAAAAGATAGGAGGAAGTGGGGAAATGTCGGCATTAGAAAAATGAGTGCTTCTGTGGTTAAACAACTGTTGTATGTGTAACTCATTGCAACAGTTTTTCGGAAATGTCCAGTGTGACTTATATCAGGTCTCACTGAGCCAGTGGGAATTTGATGTTGACGTTAGTGAGATGAGAGGCAGATGAGTGCAGAATGCGCTTGAAAACACTACGCTGAAATTTCAGTGACGTGCGGGAGAAATGTTACAGAACATGACCTTCAAGAGACATTTATTTCCAGTGACACCTTTGGTCTGTGAGAGTATGGAAAAGGGAGCATTTTGTAATAAGAACCCCTCACTCCTCAAAAAAAGCCTTTCTATCAGACTTTTGCCTGTTTTCTGAAGCAGCTTAGACCTAAAGTAGACTTCAGAGCAGTTGGGCATCTTTACCCTCTGTTTAGTAAAACCTGATTTAAAAGTAAAAGCTATTTTTACTGACTTGGTCATGTCAATGACTTAAGAATGTCCAAATGGCTTACATGTTATTATTCTGAATAGAAACTAAGAACATTAACTTGTGTTTTGTGCTTATCTCTGCCTAAAGCAAATTTTTATGGTTATGTGCTCTTGAAAAAAGGCTTTTATAAGTAAATACTCACACATGATTAACCGTCCTGAAATAAAACTGTTGTTAGGTTTTTAAAATGTGGTGCATGAGATAGAAGGTATGGATATGTTGAACTGAAAATTAATTTTCTGCATTTCAGTGCATCTGCAATGGTTAGTGAAATCAGGGCTCTTCCAAGGGCATAAGCGTGTTTTTTTTTTTCTTTTTAATTAAGTTGGGTGTAGTGTTTGGGATTAAAAAAAAAATTTGTCAGAGTGAAGTGATTCCATAACTTGCAGTATGAAGGAAGGATGTCTTAATTAAAGTAGGACTTTAAAGACTGAGACTATTTTTTGACAGTTTAGGTGGACCAGACATTATCTGACAAAATGAAACCTGAATAAACTTAGGGAAAAAAATATGCATGAGTCTAAGGAAAATATTTTTAGATATGCTATACTATATCCACTAATACTGTATGCACTGTATATATTTAATGCTAATCCACGTATGCTAAACTATATCCATCAATCTAGTACCAATGTGTTGCTCACTAGTTGTGACTATAGCAAAAACAATTGGGTTCGGGCAATTGCTTTTCTTAGCAAAGCACGCAGAGATCTTAGTTTCAGATAAGTACCTCAAACAACATGGCATTTCTTATTCACTCTTATTTCAACTGTAATTTGCCTGACGGTATACTTTCTGTTGTAATTAACACAGTGGACTTGGTTGAGTAACTTTGACGGACAAGAGGCAATCCTTTTTGACCTTCATTTTAATATTTCAGAATTAGGCAAAATGAAGCTATTTCTGCCAATGAATTAATGAAGGATGTTTTGAAAGGCATTCTACTTCAATAAAATAACATTCTGTTCGATTACCCATTAGTCACCAATAGTTGGTCATAATTCTTTAGAGGGAAAAGTAAATCATTTCTTTTATTTCTAGTCCTCTTCTAATATGAAGAGGATCTGAATTTTTTTAATTCTTTCTTTCTTCTGCTTTAAAAGTATTAAGTTTCCCTCTCTCCTTCTTTCAGTTCTAATTACAAACTCAATTTTTTATAGTCCAATTTCATGAGCCCTCATGTTTTTACTTAAGAGTAGCATGAGAAGATGGATATTAGGGGTACATCAGGATGCTGCAAGGGCTCTTCATGGCAGCAGGGCAGGGCAGGGCCTTGCACCAGGGCCTGTCCCACCCCCCTGCAAGGCAGTGGGGCAGCCCCAGGTATCAGATGCCTCCATGGGGCCACGGATGGACTGAGGCCAGGCCAGGCAGTCACCCACGGGTTGGGAATGGGGGTTGAGGTGCCTGGGGCTGGGCAGGGGCAGGGCTATGGTGGGGCTGGAGCCAGCACCACTGCAGGGTTGCGGGGCTAGGACCGACGGCGCCAGGCTGGGCTGAAACAGGGACCTGGGGCTGGGCAGGGTGTGCAGAAGTCCCAGGAGAGGCTGGGCAGAGCCCTTAAGGGCCTGTTAGTGCCCTCAGGGCCCTGCCAGACTTCTGAGGATGGGATTTGATGTTTCAAATAGGTGATGTATTTATCAATGAGTTCACCTGAGAGGGAAGCTCAGGTGCTTTGGGTTAGGCCCTCCCAGAGGCATACACAGCTTTGCAGAGAGCAAGCTTGTTGCTAGCTCCTGGCTGGTGTGCCTGTGGGCTGGCTGGGTTTATGGCTGGCTTCTTGGCTCAGCTCCTCCTGACCCTGGAGAGAAGGTGCGGGAGCGTTGGATAAGAGATGGGCGTAACGTGCAGAAGCTGCATGCCTGCTGGTGAGAGGTGTCGCATTGCCTTGACAACAGACACGTTTGAAGGCTGCTGATTGACACTTTACTCTTCCCTTGCTTCATGTTTTACTAGACCTGCTGGTTTGCAGACAATGAAAAGAGATTTCCTCAGGAATGCGCCTCCTGTGTCAAAAGAGTTATTTATATGGGGGAAAAAAAACGAACAGACCAGTATGCTGCCTGGAAACGTAAGGTTCATCAGCTACAGCGTGGTCTCGGCATGCAGAGGCAATTACCAGTAATCTTGTCTGGATATGAAAATGAGCAGAATCATTCACTGTGTCAGAGTGGGTTTTTAAAGAGGGTGAGGGAGCTCTCCCCATCAGGCAGGTATTGTGGAGCTGATCTTTAGACAGCTACAGAAAAAGCCTCCTGGGGTGCCTTTTTCTGCCTTTTGTTAATAGCTAATCTGAAAGTGGGAAGGAGCTGAATGGGTTACCTACGTAGCTGTAGTACTCGTAGACCAGCTGTCTTTCTTATTTATACAGGGATCTCTGTGAGACTCTTTGGAGGGTAGGAGATTTGTGTTTTAAGTTAAAACAATGAGTAGCTCTGCTTAGAGCTAGTCAGGGACTGTCAGAAGTAGAAGTGTAAATGGCTTTTGAGGATATACGAAGCATTGATTTCCTCACTCTCCTTTAAAGCCATTTGAGTTTGCTGAAGCCTCTGTAGCGTATTTTGGTAGTGGTTCAAATCCACAGTTGTTGGATGAATCTGTTGACATTTAAAAAAAAAAAAAAAAAGAAAAAACCATCTTCCAGTCATTGAAATTTATGGTAAAACATTGCCTTGCAATGAAACGAAGATTTGGCCTGTGGCCTGCTGGGTTTGAGATGTGCTGCATAATTACATGCAGTACTGTTCATGCAAACTGAGACTGACTGCATGCCAGTAATTTGCAGAAGTCATTAACTAGGTTTTTTGGGGAAATGGTGAAAACTAAACATTATGAGCTGACTGGTTAACGGGCATTTATTGTATGCAGTGGTAGTCACTGAAACCTGTAATCTTTCATTCACAAAGTGGAAACAGATTTATTTGACTTTTCTGTGGCTCTGCAGGTGGCAGCGTTAGGTGGTTATGCATTTTTGGAAATGTCTTGAAATATTTTTGCATGATGATGTACAGGCAGGCAGTGAAGAAAAGTTCTTGAGACAGAATATGAAGATTCTGTTTACATATAGAGCAAAAAGTGCGTTAAAGTTTTGGGCTTACTTATCTTTAATAAATCCCTTTGGTGAACTCTGCCTTTGGCTGCTGTCCAACCTCTCAGTCTTACAGTCACCCAGTTTTTTTAATGGAAGTCAGAAGCCTTTGTTATGAAAGCAAAAGTATGTGACCCTTATTTCTCCCTGCTTGAAAGAATAGGTGCCTACAACAAAAAATTTTCATCTCTCAGTTATGAGGTATGATGAATTAGTGGCCTGTTTCAGTATCAGTACTATCCTCCTAAATGTCATATTATAGATCTATATGTAGGCAACTTACTTTTCAGTTAGACCACATCATAATTTCTCTTTTTTTTTAATCAAGGATTTTGTCCTTTGCATCATGGGCATAGTATTTAAAAATGTGTCTAAGGTGAATGAAATTACAGCTATATATATATTTGTGTGTGGATCTGTGTAATATGGTCGGAGGCTTAAAGAATAAAGACTTCATAAGAATCTGAAATGATATTTGAGGTATCTTTAAGTGTTTAAAAAAAATCGAATTGTCTTTGTGGTTAGGGTACCATTTATCACATAGGTACCTTTCTGAATATAGCAGAAACTGCAGTATGAGACTTCATTGTCTGTTTACCAAATGCCAACAAAAGATGCGTCCGAAAGTAGTTCTCTTTTGGTTTTAGAGAGATTGTCATTTCCAGATTTAGCTATATTCAATTTACAGAATTTGATGCTGAATGTTCAAAACCATAGAATACCATAAAAAATAATTTAATGCGCTATGGGGACTTATGCTAATAAACATCATAAGTGATAACAATTTTCTATGCCGTACCTGCAGACACTGTGGAGAGAGAGGCACTTCAGCAAAAGTGAGATATCATCTCAGGTAATGCATTGCTGTAGATGTGTTTACCTCTGATGATGGAATATGGGGAAGGAAGATAATTATTTACAAAACCCTTCTGCTTTTAGGCAGAGGAAAAAGACAGATGTGTACTGCATGATTGCATGTATATACAACCCTTCCAATAGAAAACTCAGTAGTAGTTGTCCAGAGTCTTGTATATAAACTGCATTACTTTTAGTAACATTTGGGTTAGGTCATAAAAATATATAAAGGGCAGAGGTCTGACCAGACCTCTTTCTGGTTCTTCTCGTTTTAAAAACAAACATAAGTTTTGTATGTTTTAAACACTTCATTGGACCTGAAAGTGAGATACATAATGTCTGAAATATTTAATGTGTATCTATGGTATTTATGTCTACAGACTTCTAATTACAAAAAAAGAGGAATGGAGGGCTTCAAAAATGTGTCTTGAAGTGCTTGGTATTTCAAACAAAATATAAAATTGCCAAACCTAAGGTGGATTTAAGGTGCGTCAGCTACAGAAAGTCAGGAAACGGGATGGCGTTCTTAACTTTACCCATTAGTAGTTTAAGATGCAATATCCTGAAAGAAAGCTTGCTACTTTGAGCATGAAGCTTCAAGTATTGACACGTTTCTTTTGAAATGTGCCTGCAGTAACTCAAGGTTGGGGTAATAACTCTCATTTAAGTTTTGCTAGGTCTCGTTCTCTCTTTGTTTTCTAGCCAAAAGGTGAAGAATCCCTGGAGTTCTTAAAATCCTTTGGGAAAATCACTAGCTGCTTTGATCAAAACTGCTTGCAGAATATGTGTTGCTAGCCAAAATCTAAGGGTTACACAATTGATAGCTGCAAAGGCAGCAAGTGCGGGGGGAAAAGATGTGAAGCAGCTATTAATTTTGACATTTTAAAAAAAAGACAGACAGAAAATTAACCCCTTTGCAAAACAGAACTAACAGCAAATTTATAGCTGGCATTCCCAAATGCTAATGGATCCTCAGAGGAAGCATTTTCTATAATGAATGACATCTAGACTGAAGATAATTCAGCCTCTCCAGAAATTGCAGGGCAGCCTATGTAGTACAAGTCTTACTTCAGTAAGCAGCTATAAGTGTTTAAAGAAAGTGAAAGGAATATTCATACATCCAGCAGATAGGCAAAAAGGCTATATATGAGCAAAGAAGATACAGCTGCAACATTTCTGTTTGTGCACAATCCGGAACACTGAAATTTTGCCACTTTCAGTGTATCTGTTACATTAATTTACTAGAACTAAAATAAATTTACATATCTTCCTTCGATAGTTCTTCTGTGCTGGTCTGAGAGCTAGTTTCTGTGCTAAGTCATGTTTTGGAGTAGTACAAAGACCTGGTAGAAAATGAAAAACCTATTTCTTAGCACTGAAAGTTTGGGGAAAGCTTGGATTTAAAGTTGGATCTGAACTTTCTGGTTGTTCCATATCTCATTTTGTCATGCCTTACCTGTGGCTGTGTAACTATTTCCTAAGAGAATTTTTTTTTTGTTTTCCTCAGAACGGTGCAGGTCAGTGCCATGTATACCCCAGTTCAAAATTAAGAATCATACACGATTCTAATTCAGAGGGGAAAGGGAAGGGGAAGGTTTGCAAAGTGAGAAGCTATTTTTTTGTTCTTTGATTAGTTTTGAGTTCTTTAATTACAGTCAAAGTTGTATTGGGGGGAAGATTTAAACAGTAATTATTTTATTGTTTAAACCCACCCAAACACTTGTATGTGTGGCTATGGTGGTTACTTTCTGCAATATGTCCTACTAGTCTCCATGCTCAGCTGCTCAGCTGTAGTCATAAGTTTGAGAAGAGCTGACCTGGGTAGTGGAGAGATTGCAGACCTAACTGTGCCAGTGGTGCTTCTTCTCTGAGCCAGAATGCTATTTTTTTTATTAACCTAATTTTATATCAAGCAGGAAGTTTACATAGAAAGGAAGAGAAGAGATCAAACGAAGCAGAAATACCCAAGTGTCTAATTGTATGCATTAGCTTGTAAACAGGTGCCAAAGTGCTGATTTTCCTAAGTTTGCTCTAAAAGTTAAATGTCTTCCCGGGAATAAGTCAAGACTAGCTTCTTGTCTTGTATACTCTAGAGCTAGCAGATCCAGCTGGCAGTTGAGATGGTTCCAGGGCTTGTAGCATCTCTGATACCTTTCTGGGAGGCTTTAATGTTTTTCCTCATTTGGCTAGAAGCCCTTTTTACAAAGTACAGTTCTGAGCTCAGGTGCTTGATGTTCCATTACTTGCTGCACCGCGAATCTGGTGCAGTTCTGCACCTGAGATTCCTCCTTCCAGAGTCTGTGAGCAGCAGTGAATACAGTGATCTGACACTGCCCTTAAATGAGCCTAATCTGCACTTTAAGATTGAAAGGAAAAAAAAAAAAAGTTCAAAGAAGTTGGTATGTTTGCTACTTCTAGCTCTGTCAAATCGTTATCCTCTGGTGGTGTGCCAGCAGACCTATCCTCTCCCTCAGCAAATTCCTTAGCAAACAGCTCCTCCAGAGTCCCCCTCCTCTTTGCTGGAGTGACAGGCCCTTCGATACATCCAGAAGCAAACTATTCAGCTCCGGAATTTTGCCTGGCTTCCTCCTAGGCAATATTGTAAAGTGTCTGTTGTTAAAAAGTAAATTCCTCACAATTATTAGTCCAGCCGTTCTGTTCCAGCGATCCCAAACTAACTTTTCAAGAGGAGCTTATCCTGAGCTGGTGTTTAGTGCCTGCCTGTTTTCTTAGAAAATTGCTGTCTAAAATAAACCGCTCTATTCACAGAGCGAATGTGTCATGCCAATGTATAGCATTTACAAATTGTTGCAAAGGGCATCACATAAATGGTTTTAAGACATCAGGAATTTACTTCCTAAGTCTTGCTGAATGTAATAGTTTGCCACTTCCTGTGCGTGCAGATGACATTACCGTCTAACTATTATCATATTTAATTGCCTCAGAGCACGTTCATCTCCAGACTCTGAGTCTAAGCCTGCATTGACAAGCAGCACAGACCAATGGTAGGAGGTTTGTAGAGCTAGAACAGGTGGTGGTGAGGACCTGATGTCCAGACTGTACACACTTCAGGGTGTTTTATTTTGGACCAGTTCTAGTTGGGGTCTGTGATTCAGTGAATACCCATTAGTGGCTAGAGTGCTTTAGGTGCTATTGGGAAGGGTTTAGTTTTGTCCAGAAGGAATTCGATTTGAGTGTTCCAACTCATTGTGAATCAAGGCACAGTAAGTGAAAACCGTCAAGAAGTTCAATTGAAAACAATACATTCCTGATCTAAACTAAAATGCTAATGTAGACATACTATGAATTGCCCCTGCTAAAAACCTACTAATAGGTATGTTTCTGTTTTACAGCTTTAATCCTTTTATATTTGCCTTCATTCTCTATAGGCATATTTTTATTTAATTCTTTTATTACCCTTTGGTGGATTTTTTTCCTCTGTGGAAATTACTTTTGTGATTTCAGCGTATACCTCCTTCATTTCAAATCTAACTTTTTGACCTGTCCTCCACTATCAGATTCAAAGTTACCTTCGTGTTACTGAAGTCCCTGGCAGATGTCTTTGTCTGACCTGAGTGCTCCTTAGCGCCTGCCAGCTCACTCTTACTTAAATTCTCAAAAGCTTTATCAATTTTATTTGCCAGCAGTTTCATTCCAGTTTGATAGGAGCTCTGCTGCCCCAAAATTTTGATGCCCCAATAAAACTTTGCTTTTATTCTATGTTCTTACCTGCAACATTCAAATGGTCGCTTTGCTGTTGTCTAGCTGTGTTTGCATTTGCAATCGGAAGCTTTTTAGAGATCTGAATTCTTCATTCTTTTTTTTCCCCTGGAAATTTAAATTCTTCCAGCTAGAAGAACATGAAGCAGCTAGGGGGACAACTGCATCTCCAGTTTGATCAGAAAGACTGAAAGATCTTATTGACCAGAAGTTTGAAAAATTATTTGTCTGAAATCGAAGAAGTGTGTATTTCAGTTGCATTTTAATATGGCACTTGAGGATGACGTGGGGCAACAGAAAATCCTGATGCAGTTAAAAATGTACTTTGATAGGTTTTTACAATGCCTTTACCAACAGACAGGGGAAGTATTTGATCACAGAAAAGGAAAATGTGGCTGGTTTTTGACACCTGCTTGGCATTCGTAGAACCTTGTGGGGAATTCTAGGCTGGTGGCTAAAAGCAAATGAATGGATGAAATGGTTTTCTCATCAAGTCCTCCTGATAAGATAGTGGCACCTCTCTTTTATCAGAAGCAGTGTTTTCTTGAAGTCAGCCAAAAATACTCATCTCAAGAATACGTTGGTCCTTAAGGTGGGGAAGAGGCTGTCCTAAAGCTATCAAAAGAAAAGCATAGGAGAGCGAAAAGAAGAAAGGAGAAAAACAAGCTGTACAAATTTAGAAGGCAGACCTCAATTTTTTTCTATCTTGTATCCCAAAAAGACAAGACCAAAACTTTGATCTGAAGTAGAGATTAAGTGAAGCCAAGAAAACTAGTTACATTTTGTACAGTTGTTCGGAGCTGCACGTGTTTCTTTTCCGAACCTCATTCTAGCTGAGAGTTAAGACCAGAACATACAATTTGATTGTACTGGCACAGGGAATAGTAATAATAATAATAAACATCTTTCATCTTACTTGTCATTGTCTCTGATGAACTTCATTTGAAAAGAAAAAATGCTGAAACATTGCGCTCTCATGTTAATTACTTAAATTGACACAACTTGGAAGTTTTTAACAAGATACTGTTTTCTAAATTAACCTCAAATATCAAAAATAATTTAAGTTAGTAACCATGTTGTAGAATGGAACTTTACAGCAGTAGCTGAATGAAAGAGCATTTTAGCCAGCTTATTTTGGCTTTACCAATACTAAAGCATAACCAGTCTTACCTTGTGTATTACTTAAGTGTTCTTTCACTAAGTGACTGTAAAAAGTTTCCTGGTGCCTTTCAGCCGCTCTAGTGCTTCTAAAGTAGCTAAAAGGGGTATTGCAACTGCTTAAAACAAAATATGTAAATTGAATCAGTATGTTGTGTGCTAGAGTGAAACCAGATTAGAGAGCTGTCTTCTACCATACTATTCCAAAATAAACCTGGAGTACCTATTTTGTTAGAACAAAAACATACAATTTTTTTCCTTGGCAGTCAAGGTGAATTATTACTATTATTTTTTTTTTAAGATTATGTTTCTCTCTTTCTCTTGAGGGCATTTTTTAAATCTGATGTGCTTAAAATTTCTTGGCTGTATTGACATACCAACGTATACTTGACCAAAATCTAAAACTCTGTATTGGCCTTCTGTTTAGTGTCTTTCTGAAACCTCTGAAAAATCAGAAGAAATGGATGATTTGTCTCCAGAGAGTCTGTTTATACATTAAACTCTTTACCTGGCTTCATCCTGCCACCACATTTGCCCTGTAGCTAGAGTGCATGAGACTAGTGACACGTACAGTCTTCCTGAGGTGCCGCATGGGGATTATTGATATTAACAATTGTTTGGTATTAACAAGAAAAAAAAAAAGAGAGCCATCCACTGAAAACCTGTGAACTGCTTGTGTGATTGGCATCTGCCTGTCAGATGGCTGTTCCTCTCATATATCTGTACTGTAGGGGTTTGCTTTATTTTGTTTCAAACGAAAAACTGTGTTTAGTGGTGTGTTTGTGCAGAGCTGGAGCCCAGCCTGTGGTGGGAGCTGTGCGAGCTGCTGTGGGGCCCAGAGCACCGGCGCTTGCTGTTAGCGGTTCCCTGTCCCTGAGCCCCACCACGGTATAACCCGGCCAGCGGCAACCAGTGACCCCATACAAGAGTGTTTCAAGCTCCTGTAACCTGTCAGGACAGAGTTTGAACCTTTGCCAAAAACATCCTTCTTCTTTTTTTTTTTTTTTTTTTTTTTAACAGAGTGAAAAAATGTCTCTGTGAACCAGCTTATGCTCTTCTCTGTGGTTTGTCTGAAGTCCTGGTTGTTAAGTAGCAGATTCGGACGCCTTCGCTGAGTAGAATAGAGATGCTGGAGATGAGGGAAGGGACTGGATCTGTGCTGAAAAAGCCTTTCTGAAGATCATCCCATCCTAAACCTCTTGTTTGCAAGTAGCACTGTGCAGCAGTAATTGCTGTTTGCCTGGATTCTGGGAAGGGTCCTTAGGCAAACTCCACGTGTGCGTGTCCATGAGTGTCCGTGCACAGGCTACTTACATTTAAGCCAGAAATGTAACTGCTGTCCATTTCAAAATCTCAAGTTAAACATTTAGATTAAAGTTAGATTAGACATTTAGATTAAATTTTTTCCAAAGATGGCTGCGGTGGAACGTAGTGGAGCATGTGAAGGTTGTTATAAATTCCAAATACTTTTAAGCTTGAACTCTTCTGAAATGATTAGTCAAAGAAAAACTTAAAAGAAGTGAACCTTTTTCTGTTCTTTCTCAGTGCTGTTATTTTAAGCAGACCTCACAAAGATCGATTCTGATTTAGGAATCTATTTATAAAAAAAAAAACACTGAGGTCAAGTGTTTTGGGGAGAAAAGTTCTGTTTTGAAACTCCCTTCCTCATCAGACGCCTTTAGCTCAAAATGATCCGAAAGTGCTCTGGATGTGTTTCTATCTCCAGATTTTTACGCAACATCAGACGTAAGTAAGTTTGCTGTTAAAGCATTTAGGAGTTGTGTGTTCAGTGCTGGATAAAAAGTCCTCTCTCTGCTTCTCTTACCTTTCCTGTCCTGTATTTTATGTTTCGGAGTTTCCAGATAAGAAGAAATACTAACCATGAAGGTATACGATATCTACTTAAAATTATCTATATACTTTGCTACGTTGTCAGCTCACTTGTGCTTATTATCAAGAGGTCCGTGGCCAGTACTTTCGCTGCCACCTCTACGGGAAAGTTTGGGGGGAGAGAGGGGCTCTGGAGACAAGTCTGCTGCTGGCTTAAGGGGTCAGACAGCACCCTCAAAGGTGCTGACGTGGAGCAAGGGGAAACAGAGATTGTAAGTGCATGGCACAGCCCCAGCTTGTTAAGAAACGATGAACGTAAAGTGGCTCATTGCCAGGGGACGGTACACATGCACATATTTTAGAGGAATTTGACATTAGATGTAAGAAGGTTGTCTTTCTATTCAAGGTCTAATTTTTCCCCTTAAGGAGACACAGACGTAGACAAATTTTTATATGTTGAAGATGACTATTAATTCAGATGAATTCTCATTCCATATATGCTCCTATGAAATTTAGTTAGAATGTGCATAAGTGTACAGTGAAGTTGCAACATATACAGGTGTACTCATGTTCTCATTTCATTCATTTACACATTTGACAATTTAAATTGAGGAAGTAAGCGTATAGCATTTGAGGATCCAAAAACAGCATGAGGAAATATAGACCTAATTTGCAGAGGGTGCTAAGTATCTGCTGTTGGAAATTTGACAGGGATCCCCTTGCCCCCCCCCCCCCCCCATTCCCTGAAACACTAGCTAGTACTTTTAAAACCAGACCAAAAAAAAAAAAACAAAACACCCTTTAACCGTTCTCTTTCACACCCCCTGTAGGCCTTAGAGATTTGTTGGATGATGTGTTTTCTGTTAGTGGGGAAGTTCTTCCGTTCTGTGAAATTCCATAGTGGTGGTGGTGGTGCTGCTGTTTTGGCGAAAGCAATAGGGTTTTCATTTTGAAATCTTAGATGGCATGAATATAATTCTCTTCTAGTACTAGCCCAAAGGCATCTCAGTTCATGGAACAGAAGCAGCAATTAAAGCAGACGATTGCTTTCTGAGAGGAAGACATAGCTAGGCAAGAAGGAGGAAAATCTAGTATTCAAGAGCAATACACCTAAATCCATAAATGTTCCTTGATTATACACTATTTAATGAGAAGCATGGATTTGTAGTTCTCCTGAAGTTTATTAGTACTTAAGGTGGCTTGGAATTATTTGTTGAGGTTGTCAGCTTTTCATGGATTTGGCCATATATTTTCCTACTAGTTTGTCTTTATGTTTCTCTTTTGATACTTCTGTCATGCAAGAACCTAATTTGACTTTAGCACAGCTTCTGTGTTATTTGAGGGTTCTGCTCCTGTTCTAGCAGATGCGTTCTGCCTTCCTGTTGTGTGAAACAGACTGAAAACTTTTCTATCCAGCAAACAGGTGTGTGAGTGGATGGGTCTAAATACAGTGTTGCATTTTCTAGCCCTTCTGCATTTGGTGGGTTTAGCAGTGTATAGTTTCTATAGCAAGGCAAGATTCTGTTGACCCCATTTTTACATCAGGGTCTTTCAGCGCGTTCTCCGACTCTGTAATTGGTCTAGCATTGTTTGTTTTATAGTGCTCCCCTGCTTTATGGGTGAAAAATCTATTTTATTGCCAAATAGTAAGTGAGGTGGAATATCATGCAAGACTGAATGTGCTGTCAGCATATTCATAATTCTGAATAGTAATTCTGGGGCACGAGAAGTTTGTGTAAGTCTTAGCAGGGCAGAAAGTAAATGTCCTTTTCTTTGGTTATTTTTATTGTTTTGCTATCTATAAAACAATACAATTTCTTCTATCTTTTGCTGATATTTTAAATATATCAGTATAGTTCTTCTGGGATGATGTCTCACAATTACCGCTGTGATGACAAATGGGATGCTGGAAAGATGTATTCAGCTTTCAGAGCTTCAAAGTCTTGTGAGAAGAGATGCCATGCTGACTGCATTTGTTTATGGCAAGATATCACTGTCAAAGATTTTGGACTCAGGTTGGCCTACTTTAAGTGATTTTTAGTGTGCTTTTGAGTATTCTCTGTATTAGGAGGAGCAAAGCTGTTGCTGATGACACTGGTGAGGTAGGTGCGGTTCCTACTGAAATACAGTGGAACTATAGCACTATCTGCCATAAAAATGGTTGAGCAAATAGATTCCACACCCCTATGCAGGTGAGATACAGAAAGGAGGAAATCCGAATTCAGGATACTACGATACTCTCCTCCTCCACCCTCCCCCCAAAAAAAGGATTTTTGTGTGGACTGTAAAGTCCATCTGACTACTTAGCTACAGAAGAAAATGGGGAGAAGTAGGGGGGGAAAAAAGAGAGAAAAAATGTTTGGAGTGGACACCCTAAAGATTCTTTAATTATTTTCATTCTTCCTGACCTAAACAACAGGTCTTTGAATTTCACAGGTGTGAAGAGAATCAGTCAGTCATTCCTAACCCGGGGACTGAGGCATAACTCTTCTTCAAAGCGTGCTGGTATAAGGAACTGTTCCCCTATATACTGAAAATAGATACAGTTTCTTATCCTGGGTGAATGAATATCCTTATAATATCACCAACTTACTCCTTCCTGTAACACAGAGATCAAGAAGGGGTGCTGAAAATTGTATCTCAAATGTTCATTCTTCCCTACCTCAAGCTTATCTCTTTCTTCCTTGGAATATAGAAATGAAAAGAGATTCTCCCACTCAGTGCAAAGAACTCTGCCCGTCGGTTTATTTGCACCAAGGAAGAAATTGCAAAGGCCAGGCCTTTATGAAGCCCACACCTAATATAAAGCCACCTCTACGTAAAGAGTGGTGGTAGAAAAGAGGGCTAGTGGGCTCATGGTATGCAGGATCTTATAACGCGTGTAAAACAAAGGACATCGCATCGATAGGGGTTGGGGAGCGCAAGAACTGAGAGAAGATACTGACCAGCAGACTATTGATCGTTCTTCTTACTCATGTAGTAAAAAAGGATTTCCAAATGGGGTTTTGGAGGAAGTGAACTAGGCAGAGTTGCCAGTATATCTTGGAAGACTTGTCAAATCAGATTTGAACGTTAACGGAAATTACAAAGGCACTTGTTACAACAGCCAGCCAAGATTCAGAGCATCAGTCATTGATAAAAGGAAAGATTGATCTCCTTCCACTAAAGAGGATACGATAGGTTCCATTTCAGGTTGGGCTGGGAACTACCACGTGAAAGGGAAGGCACATTAGCTGTAATAGAGAAGAGTAAGCCAGTGGTGGGGTGCATGGAAAAAGCAACATAATCAGAGGCAACCCAGGCTAGAAAAATGCTATATCAAATATTGTTGTGTGGCGTATGTTAGTAAACACTAGTATGCATTAGGCTAGGTAACTCTATTCTTTTTCTCGTGCAGTAAAAGAGCCTAAGCACTCTCAAAAAAAGAAAAACAACTTAGAACTACATACTCGCCCAAAAGTTTGGTGTATTCTTACATAGTATAAAGCTGCCTTCCAGCCATACCTAGCAATTCAGTGCTTTGAGGAAGAAAAAATTGTTTCTTGTTACAGGCTAGGTGAACATATCCTGTCTTTTTAATTGACTCCCACACATCTCTAGTGCCCAGGAAAATAAGAGAATGAAGCCTACGTAAAAGAGACTCTCTGGGCTCCTCCATGTAGAAATGCATGAAAACGAATGAACAGTGGCACTAAATGTGTATTACAAGCTAGTAGATGGTGAAAAGGACTATGTTGTAATTTTCATCACTTAGGAATTAGAGCATATTAGTGTCCTTAGTAAAGGCCCCTCTAGATGGACAATTTAACTGCAGTATTGCATAATAATTATACAAGCAATATGAAATCTTTAGCAGCTTGTCTACTTTTCACCCTTATCTGCAATCTGTTATACTCTGTAGTCTCATAAATGGATATAAAGAAAATGTTTTTTTTTTTTTTTAAGGCATCACTAAAAATGCTAATACTTGCATTAAACCTATAGTGATGGGTCTGCTGAGGATAGGACATCAAATCTACAAGCTCAAGGATAAAATGTCACACTGGGTGAGCGTAAGGCCTGTTTGAATTTGGAGAAAGACCAGACAGTTCTTGATCATCATAGTTTCGTGTTGCATTTGTGATGTGTTTTGCGTTATTTTATGGCAGACTGAAGAAAATATTGTGGAAGTCTGTGAGTGGGAAGCTTCAATAGAAGGTGTACTTCTTTAAGGTAGCATCCACAGTAGAACAAGAATTGGTGTTTATGGCATTTGTCAATCTTTAAGATATATCTGTGAAGACAAACTAACCACTCAAATTCCCTTTTAAAGTAGCTTTTGTATTCCCAGATAACTTACTGCTTGGTAAAGTGTTTTCATCAATTCGTTTGTGTGCATGGTAGCTGTGCCTTCACTGCTGGCAATTTTATCTGCTTGCAGTCTCCAGAGAGAAATATACTTTAGCTTATTTTTTTGCACCTATCATGACTGGTTTTCTTCTCAGTCGCCATGGAGGCTTGACTGCAGAAGATAGATAGAGAGCTGTTTTACTCACGCTGCAACAGGTCATGAGGAAGCAAGGGATGCAGCTAATGGGCTCTGTGAAAAATGTTATCACTGATATTACATGAGAAACGTACTTGCATCTTACTCTGCCTTTAGAAAAAAGTTCATGTGCGAATGTGTGAAAACTTGGGGATCATTTGCCCTTTGTGGATAATTTTTACATTAGGGAAACAGTAGCAATGTCTTACATGTATAACCTCAGAGTAGAACAAACCTATTCATTTTACTGGCATTTACCTCCACCGGATTTCATTCTATACCCTTCTCACAAATTGGTTAGAGGCAGACGTATTCATTAATTGAGTCTAATAATCATTATAATTTGTTCTCTCTCTACTGCCTGGGATTTTACTCACTGTAGAATTGTTGTTTTATGAAGTGCCCTTTTTGAAGGATTGGATTAGTGGGGCGCTGTCCTGCAGATAACTGATCTATTTAGGTCCATGCATTTCAGTGCAGGAGTACTGCTAAAGTTAGATAGTAAATGTTGGCAGGATTGGGTCCAAAATGTGAATGTTATTTTGAAGTGCAGTAAATTTGCTGATGGTTTTTTTGTGTTTGTTTTGTTTTTTGTTTTTTACATACGAGTTTAACCAGTCACTGATATGATACAGAAGAGCTTTTAGGTTTCTGGGTTTCAGTGGGAACTAAGGATACCTCTTTTTCAACAGCAACAAAAAGGTTTGATTGACTCTGAGAACACTCTGTGAATAGCATTTATGTAATAGCAACTTGGCACCGAGCATAATAGTTCGGTAAGACAATTGTTGATATTTTAGGATTATAATGAGATGGCTCTTCTTAAATACATCCTTTCAGAAAACTTAGCTATATTTATCAAGCTCAGAATCTCAGCATAAAAACTTTGATTACTGTTAAGCCAAGCTCTTATACAACTAATCATTAGCAGAAATATTTCTGGGACTTTTTTTTTCTCTTGTTGTCAATCACAATATTTAATTTTAAGCATAAGTGTTCTCACTTGGTTTTGTCCTTGTTCCTTTCCTCCTCCTTTCTGCTATTGTCCTTGGTGATCTTGCTAATTTCCACCCTTTCGCTTACTTTATCTGCTTACCTTTTCCTGCACCCAGATGTTTGTATACTAAAACAGATTGTGTTTTTTGTCTTTTCCCTAGATAACACTATGACATCTGTATTTAGTTTTTTGCTGATGTTGTTGTTGTTTTCAAGTGTGTGCTGCCATCTACGGAATAATCATTGAAATAAGGCTGATTCAAAAAAAAAAAAAAAAAAAAGAAAATGTTTTATTCAGAAGATCATGGAAAATAAGATCTAGCTAGTGGAAGAGGTATCTTCGGCAGTTGGCCAGATTTCCAGTAACAGCTTCTCTGTACTCCCAGATCTCACAGCAGAAACAGGTGAAAGTAAATGGCTTAGAAGATCAGACTTCTATGACTTGACTTAGGTATTTGTACTGGGCAAACTATCAGAGCACCCTGAAAATTAGAATAAGGTTGCTTCTCCTCTAATTCTGTAACTGATTTCCTTTTACTTCCCCACCATACTTCACACATCCTAGCCCTTAGCAGTTTCTAAGATCTGTTTATTAAATCATTTGGTTTCTAAAGCTTAATTTTAATTCCTTATTCCTCCCTAGCATCTTGTTAACTGCTTTAATCATTTATCTTCTCTTATTCGCTTCATACCTTTCTTCTGTGCCCAGTTTTGACCTGCCAGGTTCCAGGTTTTTCTCCTTTTATTCCTTCAGACCCACTTAGAATACAGGACTGAAGATCCGTCCCCGTTATCTCTCTATCCTGTTATGTTTTGGCTCTTTGATATCTATTTTAGAGTATATATCTATTTATTGTAATACATTTATTCAAGCTGGTCTGGAAAGTACTCTGAGAAGTCATTCTCTCTATACTTTTGTATACTGGGGTATCTGTGCATGCGTAACAGCTATCAGCTTTTATCTTGACTGTTCATATGCTTTTCAGCTTGCAAATTTTTACTAAGAATCTCATAAAATGTTAGTGTCTGCTAAGCTTTGATGTGGTAGGCTTAGGTATATGAGTTTATGGTGATCAGGCTTCTGTTCGTTTGGGTTAAGAGATGTGACAGAAAACAGCTATGTCTTTAGGGCTTTTCCTCAGCAGCCAAAGTGTTGGGTGGGGGGTATATTGAACCACTACCGTTTAAATGTCTTCTTATGGCACAAAACAGAATCAAGACAAAAAGTTTAACCTATTATGGATGAAACATTCTTTAAAAAAAGTCTTCTGACATTTTCTTCTTATTGCTGAACTTAGAAATTGATCTTATTTCTCAACATCAGACACAAAATGAAGAAAAAAATCAATGCTGACGATTGATCAAGGTTTTTCAAAACTGCCTTAATAAGATAAAAATCAATGCAGCTGTATTATTTGCCATTATTTTATCACCAGTAGCATTTAAACATGGTAATATTTGATTCTTAAGTTAAAATGTGAAAGTATTTGAGCTAGCTATTGCAGAGGCAAAACAACTTAGAAAGAAGGGATTTATTTAGTCAACTTTGGTTTTCTTTTCGTTTCTCATTTTAGAACTTTGGTTTCTGCAGAAACTGAAAACAGTCTTATGTTTTAAGTACTGGTATATAATTGTTCCTTTAATTTTAGAGATTTACATAGAACAGATGAATACTTGTATTTGCAGATTACACCTAAATAAGAGCTCTGATCCTTCTTCCTGCAAATAAAAGTTCCCTCTTGCTTGGTGAATGGTCCATACTTGAAAACTTGAAGATATGGTTGGGCAACTAATTTCTCCTGTTGCAGGCTCACAGTGTTTGACTTTCAAGCCTTACTGTACAAATGCATTAGCTTTTAAATCTTTTTCAGTAAAAATGGACAGGTCTTTTTTTTTTTTTTCTTATGATTGTTTCCCTTTTCCTCCCGCACTATCCTCAGTAATAATAAAATCCCTTACTCATTTGTTTAAAGAAAAGTCATAAAAATCTATCTTATACAATATGAGAGAACCGATCCCTAAGCCGTGAATACGACTTAACACCTGAGAAGCTTTAAAAAAAAAAAAAATTTGCATTTTAATTTTTTAGTTCCTGTTTACTTGCAGCCTTCTTTGTAGCCCTTTGGGCTCCTGCTCTCAAGCTTCTCTTAAAACCTGAGAGCTAGAAACATCCTTTCAGGGAAGAAGTTCCAGATTCTCATGTAATCACTGGGATGCATGAACTGGGGTTTTTAGGAGAATATCAAACATTGAGAGATTCTTGATTAAAAACCTGGCTATTGGCAAGACTACGATAATGAATGACATCTTTTGTTTTAGGTATTTTATTTTGTAAGAACAAAAATACAGATGTCTGCATAAATTTCTTGCTGAATTGTATCCATCCCGGTAAGCTGGACCAGAATGTCAAAAAATGAGAAATGCAAAGTTAATAGTCAGTAGGTACAGTTTTTGAGAGTACAGAATTTAATCAAGTTCTCTGTTGGGCCTATTACTTTTACCTCTGTTCTTCGTATTTCTTAACTAATTGATGAATGTAGTGAGTTTGCTCCTCTCCTCAAGTAGCTCTGAGCAGCAAGGGTACTTAAATTGATGGAGAACAAAATAGTCCCACTCTTTCAGTTTCTCCTTTATCTGCTTTATTATAGGCAACATCCTCAAGCACGTGATGAGAAGCACTTTTATTTCTCCTCTCTCTTTCCTCTTTCTCCATGCTACAGGAGAGAAATAGCGTGGCATATTGTGTAGCTAAAAGGTTATCAGGGCTGAATTTGTTACATCTCTGAACTTGGCAGGCAAGCATTCACAGCCACTCTAGAAATACATGGCTCATCACCACTTGAGCTGGACACCTTGAGGAGATAGATGATATTGCATTGGTTTGCTAGTTGCTCCGCAAACAGTCAAAAGGGCTTACGCTATAAAATGTGATGCCCTCCAATTGACAGCTCTTCCAAGGTTCATTTGTTAACTAAGAGCATGACACATATTGAAGCTGTTTTTTTCATAATGCGTTTGGCATTATCAGGAGAATCTGTCAAACACCTTAGACGCTTCATATGGGCATAAAGATACTCTGCTTCTAGTTTGGGCTTTCTGACTAGTGACTTTGTACTTGCAGGGGCGTTTGGAATGAATGCGAGAGGACAGGGCATAAAGTAAAAAGCTTAAACGCATTCCCCAAAAGAAAATTTGTGAGAAAGTGCATTTGCTGTTTGGGATGTTTACCTGTGTTTTATAATTCAATTATTTTTTCTTTTGGTATAAGACCTTGGTTCCTTGCTTAGTAAAACGCTCAGATTAATGCATTGGGTTTCAGAGGTTCCTTTTTCTTCTATTAGATTAATAAAACAAGCATATCTGATTTCTTTATGGTGGTGAAGATGTGTATAAAAGAGATACTCAAGGATTTAACTTGCCTGTGGATCCACAAGAGAATTAAAACAAACAACCAAACAAGCAAACAAAAAAACTCTTAACCTTCCCCTAGATAAAGCCTGCATTTGTTTTAAAGAATAAATGACCCATTTAGAATGATGCTGCCACTGATCTTGTCATTATTTCTTTCATTTGCTGTTTTCTTGTAGCTAGCTTTAAGAAATAGTTTTGTAGAAGACAAGTTGTGCCAGAACGCTAAAATTCTGCTTTTTTATTCTGTGAAGGATTTCCACTATATAGTCTTCACTGGGACAGTTCATGTGCTGCTGTCTAGCAAGATGCTGACCGGAGGTCCGGGTCAAGTAATTAAGGATTAGGTCCCAAATCCATCATCACTAGTAGCTGCTGCTTCCCTTCCATCCCATGAAGTTGACAGTTACAAAATGAATTTACAAAGAATGAATTTTAATTTCACTTCTTAGTCCTTACTTAGAATAAACCAATTACTGCAAGTGTTTAGGTTAATTCCTCTAGAATCCAGGTAAGTTTCTCCAAGTACTCCTCCTTTTGCTGCCTGGGAAAGTACACAAAGTTTTACAAAGGTAGTCAAAATAATGATGGCTTTTCAAAGGTTTTTTGGCTGGCATTGTTTAGGAAATGGAACACAGTTGTTTGGAATAGATGAGAAGACTGTGAAAAATTAATGAGTAGGTCAGGACGTTTCATTTCAAAGGAAGGAACAGCCTAGTTTGGATGGAAATGACTCTTCAAGAAATGTCAGAGAAGAACGACCAAAGCTAGTTCTCTCTAGAAAACCTCAGAATCACCCGTGTCCCATTTTGAAAGTGTTAAGGTCTGGAATTCAAACATATGGCTCTTCTCCGTCTGTAAATTCAGCGAGCCTGAAATCACAGAGTCAAATCTTCCTGAGGTCTTGGGGGAAATTTTAGACCTATCTCCATCTAAATACTTCCTGTTTTGTTTGGAAAGTCTGTTGGCAAATGCCGTTTGGGTCCATGGTGAGTACTGACTACAAGGGCTCTCTATTTTGCAGGGCAAGCACAAGCTGCACGTGGACACGGGCCTGGAAGGCGAGTGGTGTGGCCTCATTCCCATCGGGAATGCCTGTGACTGTGTGACCACCACGGGCCTCAAGTGGAACCTCAGTAAGTCAGGTGCCTCCAGGACAGTGGGTTTGACCTCGCTGCCTTTCACGTTGCTATCCTAACTGCACGTTTACACCGGTTCACCAGTACTGAAAGCCCTGTGTGTTTATAAGGCGGATCACGATACTGAATGCCTGCCAGACCTTTTTTTTTTTTTTTTTCCCCTTAGAAATTGAGTTTAAAAAAAGAAGTGAATTATATTTAAACTTGAGATATCCCAGGCAGAAACGTGTTTGCCATTTGGGAGTCATTGTGCTGTTTAAATAGAACATTTGTTGAGGTCATGATACATTACCGTCTTGATACATTACCCTCCAGGGAGGGGAAGCTGCGAGTGCCTCAACTCCTAGTTATAAGCCATAAAGTTACGACAGACAAATAATAATGCGATACAGATTATTAAAGCTACCTCACTTCCCCTGAACTGCTTCACACATATTGTCTATTTGTCAACTCTGAAAGAATATTTCTTTTTTCTTATTTAAAAGTGGGAAAGTGCATTTGCTCTAGAACAGGGACATTTATCTGGAGAGAAAGGAGGGGTTTTTGACAGAAAAAAATTAAATAATCTTAATAATCTTCATCCTCCTGCCTGCTCCTCCCACACAGAGTCATTCGGGTTGTATCTACTCAAGAAAATAACAGATTTTTTTGTTTTAATAAAGATTCATTAAAACTTAAAAAACAATAACTCACAGGCTCTGATCATGCAGTCTGATTTACATGGGTAGACTTTAGAGCCATCCCATGTAGAAAGGCTACATGGTCCTCACAACTCGCATTTCAGTGCCCTTCTTGACTAGTGATTAAGGTGAGGTTTACCTACCGGGCTGGCCCAAAGCATGTGCACACTAGTCTGTGGAGTTTCCTGTTCCATTGAGGATTTGAGCGTTTGTAATGAAGTAGGTGACAGGCATCGGTTGCTCCCTAATGAGAAAAGATATAAGTATGGCATTAATTTCAGGGCATGAGAAACTTTCCAGATGGGGTGTTGATGAGCTATTTGCCTAGTGATGCTTTCACTCTCTTAAACTGGAATGTAAGATCTGGTTGTAATTGTATATGGGAGCATTACTGACTCTTAATTTGAAAGAGGGTCCAATACATTCATTTGTATTGATAAGTACATTAGACAAGCAAGTTATCTGGCGCCCAGGTGGCTGGAGCTAACTTTTAGTCATCCAAATATAAATTCTGAGTCAAGTTACTGTTCAGATAGCAGTAAAGCAAATTAAAGCAGAGTTGCATCCCCTAAAAGGGAAGACAGTACTTGAAATACAGCGCGTGGGTTAATCATGAGTTGTTTGGTTGTTTTTCCCTTATAAATAAGCCTTACGATCGGATAACCTAAGTTTGCTGTTAGCTTTCATTGTGTTCATGGCTTCTGTGCTGCCTGTAGTTTTGCAGTTACTTTCAAAAATGTTAGCCCTGCAAATTGCAACGGAGAGAAGCAAAGACTTAACTTGGAAAGGAAGGGGACGAGAACACAATGAAGTGTGACCTGGGTGACGCAATGGTGCTGCTGGCAGCAGTGGCAGTTTTCCCTGTTTGGTAATGAAGTTCTGAGGATACACCTTCATACGCCTCCATGAATGAAATGGCTTTGTTATAACTTTGTCTTTCAGTGTGTAAATCATGAAAGAAATGGCATTTTCAAGCCAAGCGTGACACAGAAGACCTCTATCTCCAGTTTGCTATGAATTAATAGAATATGATATAACAAGTTTGTTTTTAAAAAGTAATTTCTGAGTCCTCAAAATATTTGTTGTTTTAAGTGCCTTGGCTATGAATTAATTTCAGTTCTCAGCTGTTCTGTTTGAACAGCCAAAAATGATTTGTTAGGTGTGAGGGGAGCCCTCATTTTTGCAAATAATATTCAGCAACTCAAAATCCAGATAACAGGGCAGTACAAGAAAGAGCTGGCTTTGCATCAGGCTTTCTAATAAGTTTAACACAGATTTGTCTGAGCACATCTCGATTCCTCTGCTGATTAAAACGTGTAAAAGCGTCAAGTGGTAGTCAAATGTTATCTTTGTCTAATGTACGGGTGCTGTCATGAGACTTCATATCATCTGAATAGAAAAAGACAAGGACCTAAGGTAACTAAGACAGAAGCTGTACTGGGGTTGAGAGTAGGCTACCAAAGCTCTCACTTCAATGGCTGAATTAAATAAACCTGAAATACGTAAATTATTCTGCCAGCAGAGAAACAAATGCACTTGATGTATTGATTACACTTTCAGTACAGCAGAAATCAGTCTTCTGTGTGTCTGTGTGAGGATGCAACATATATGTATGCTTTTATGTGTGCTTACGTGACACCAGTTGTTTACTAGCATGTGGCACAAATAGCACATTCATTTATTTTATTTCTCATCTTATGGGTAAAACCTCCGAGAAGAAGTGGAAAACTGATTAGGGAAAATATTTTTTTAACCAATACTCGCTCTTGTGCAGCACGCATTCAGAACACGTTATAAACGTATTCTTTCCACTCCCAAAGGGATACAGATCTTTTCTCTATTAAAATCTGATTTACAACACAGGAATCATATAATGCTTTATCTGATTTGACTCACCTGGCTGCTTGCTGATAACAGTTTCCATGCCTAATAAATAAATAAAGAAAAATCCAATAATGCCAGAATTACCCAGTATTGTTCATTAGGTTGTTGGCAGTGCTTTCAGGGAAGGTGAATAAGAACAAAGGTAGAAATCAGCTGTACTTTTCCTCATAGAAGAGGTTGGGGAGTAGTGGTAGACTAAGAATTTCCATTTCTAGGACATTACTGTAGAAAATATTCTTGCCAGCTGAGTTACTCCTCATCCCTATGGCCTTTGATACGCTGTACCTGTACTGAAAATATCAGCATATATATGAATGTGTGTGTGTGTGTATGTGTTTGTGCCTTCCCGATAATTTTCACGCAAATTAGCTTCTTTAGGCTGGAAGTTAAATTGCTGTAAAATGCCACCATTCAGAGGAGTGCCACTGTCAGTTCGCTTCAAAAGGAAGGCAATGGCAATAACAACAGGAGCAAGACCTTCCTCCTCTATCTCTAGCAGCAGAACATCCTCTGACTACTAACTTCACAGGTAGAAAACCAGGATCCAAAATCTTTTTGAAATTGTTTTTGTTGTTACTAGAATTGAAACGTTTGCCCTGATGCTTTCACGTCATTGAGGTTTTTTTGGCTTTGGATTGCAAATGGCACAAAAAGATTACAAAAGCAATGAGTCTGAGTGTTTTAGGAGAAATGCAAGGACTAGATCACAAAAGGGGAGTAATTCTCCCTTAGAAAAATTGTCAGAAGGTGAGGGGCTGTTTGGAAAAGGCCATACATTAAGGAAAATGGACAGATACCTATCTGCCAGCAAAGTTGTTTGTATAAGCACTCTCTAACCTTTTTCAGCATGGCTGTGCCTGCCTGACTGCCACAGTTTATATAGCACGCTTTGCTGCGCCACCTTGTTCTGACTGAGGCAAACTAAGTGGCACTCGTAGGAGTAGCTCTGTTTTCAGTGGTAGAGGGAAAGCTTCATAGCTGAACTCTTGTCCTCGTCTCTCTTCCCCTCTCCTCTGCTTTCTTCTCCTTCCCTTTCTCCTTCTCCTCAGTGTTGTTCACTGAGAGAAGACTTTGCAGTCCATCAACTGGGATCTGTCTTTAGAGCTTCAGTGATGTGTTCTTTTCTCCTCCTCTTTACAGTCTAAGACTTTGGGAAGTACGTGGTGACAGCAGTGTTGCTGCTGTTCCCAAAGCTTTAGGTGTTCTGGGTCTTTCTTTTGCCTGCAGGACCTCGGCTGTCTGCTTTTAAGGGTCGCATCATTTACTACAAGGCAAGGCCTGCTGAAATGCTTCTCCAACAACACAGATGTTCTGATGGTGGCAGCCTGATGTCCCACTGACTTACTGCAGGTCACCAAAAGCAACAGTGAGGGCATTGCTTAACACTGTTTAAAATTATTTCAAACCAAAAAGACCATTCAGTACACATTAAAGAAGTGAACACAGAGCTCAGTTGTCCCAAGCCCTAAAGCTGTATCTGCACTTTATCCTGAGCAGCAGTTAGAAAACCTCATCAAACTTTGTGAAGGGGCCTGAGATGAGGATTTGAGGATCCCCCTGTTGCAAATTGAATCCATTTTGATAGACTTCAGTTGAATGTTTGGATTTAGTAGGAGGGAAATTTAGTTCCAGCTCTTCTGTAGCAGGGTCCTGGCTTTCAGTTTGGAAAGGCCACTGTAAAGTGGTAAACAGATGTGCTCTTCCAGATCTAATCATGCTGTTTGGAGACATTACTGCTGTAGAGCTCCACTAGTGGAAAGATTCATATGAGTACTTCAATCCTGAAGTAGCTCAAATCACTTTCAGTGGTAAGTTTAGCGAAGCTGGGTGAACCTGTTCAGCAGGAAGTAGCCTAGCTTTGGTGTAGACAACTCCTCATCCCAACAGTTGCAGTGAAAATCAAAACAACTTGCTGTTACTAAAGGATATGAATTGTAAGCACTGAGCACCTTTCTGGGGAAGAGAGAGATATGAAGGGAGCCAGAGAACTATCACATAGATTAGTGCGACTCCAAAGTAGTTCTACAGATTTCAGCAGCAACTCTGAATTTTCACCAGTGGATGTGGGAGCAGAACTTGTCCAAGAAGGAAACCTTTGAGTTTATATTACAGGCATTTAACCCTAAAGGCGTTCTCATCAGTCAATCTGCCTGCATGGATTTGGGGAAATCAACTCACTTGGACAATTGCGGAGGCAAAACTGAAACATAATGGTGTACTTGAATGAAAGTCAGTGAAAAATTGGCCAGAGTACAAGCGATCGTTTGTCATTTCCCTTGCAAATATACTTTAATTGTTTTCATATTTAAGTGCCCAGAATCAGCTATAACAAATGTAAATGTCACATTGCTGAGAGATTTCCAAAAACAAGAAAGCTCTCTGAGGCGTGTGGTGAGTTATTGCCAGTTCCTAATGTTCTCTGCAGAACCACAAAAGGGCAAGGACCACTAGGAGGACAAATCAATCATGTCTGGCTAAAGTCTCCCTGAGTTTTTTAAAAAAAAAAAAAAATGAGGTGTGTTATTTTGTGGTGACTCAGTTAATGAACAAATATGATATTTTAGATTTTTGGGGTGATTCAGTTAATGAACAAGTGTGCTATTTAGGTTTTCAGGGTGACTCAGTTAATGAGCAAATGTGCCATTTAGGTTTTGGAGGGTTGCTTAAGTAGGAATTACAGTTAAGAATTGACTCTTGCCTAGCAATTTGCATATGGACCCCTTTAGTTCTGTTTATTTTTTAGTAGAGACGAGTGTATGTGATTGGACTCTTCTCCCCCAAAACATAACACTAAAGGAAATTTTCCTCTGCACAGATCTTTTCCTATACCTTTATCATGAAGAGTTCTAATTATTCCCTGTAGGGTATCTCCATACCTTGTTTACTGCTCCCTGTGTAAACACTTCCCATGTTTTTTCTAAGGGGCACGTACAGCCCCCTATTCTCTTCCAAGTTTTGTCACTAGATACTTGCTGAAAAGAGGAAGAGGTGGATTTTTTCCCCTTGCTGTTATAGGAAGTTTTGGAAAGGACAGAAGTCTGGTGGATGTCATCACTGGCTTTTGTTGTACACTTAAAAAAAAAAAAAAAAAAGTTATGGCTTGGCTGTAAATTGTTTGTGTCCTCCCAATGTGTAATCAATCAGCCAGGAACAATGAACTGAAATAAGATATTTTGGAACTGTTAATTTTAGGTGTACGTGCCAATTACAGACCACTAAAAAAATCTATTGTTTCCAGGTGAGTTCAGAAATGAATACATCTGGCAAGTGAATACATATCTTACCTTGGAAGTGACTGTGACTTATTATGGGCAGGACATATATATGAGGAAATCAGGGCAGCAGCAAGGAGGGGAAGAAAAGAGAGGCAAAAATAGAGGGGGGAGACTGGAACATGAGATCATGTTTGGGATTAGAAACATATTCTGGAAAGAAGAGAGGACAGATAACAAATCAAAATATGGGAAGATAAGAATACAGAGATTGAGAAAACGAGAACAGAGGCATTTCTAGTTGACAATTGACATCTTTGCTTTTGAATCAATGAACTGAAGCCAAGACTTCTCAGTCTTGTTATTTCTCTGCTGTTAGCAAGTATTCATGATACCCTGGCAAAATGTTTCGTCTCTCCTTTTCCACTGCTGTCCAGTGATGACAACCTATTTTTGTTGTCAGTAAGCTGGTCAGCTCAAGTGACGCAGGCCAGTCCACAGGATCTTCTTGGATATTGATCTAGGAACAGAAGATGGAATTAGTCATTTGATTTAAAAACAAGAAGGAAAAGTCTCTCTCCTGCTTGCAATCTTATGGCTGCCAATTCAAGACTGAAATTAGGGAAAGCCAGAAATAGAGAAATAGAATTAAATATGGTGTCTTAGGATGTAATGAGCATCTGGATTCAGGACCCCTGCGTCATTCCGTGCACGAGACGGGTTCTCTGGGGACAAATCTGGAGACCGTAGTTGATGGTGCATGTCTGTACAACCTCTGGCTCTCCCACTGCAGAAACTGGGACCCCGGAATGATTAAGGTGAAGTACTGTAGAAAGATAAAAGACGGTCTTGTGGTTAAGGCAGCTGAGTGCCTTGAGTTTTTACTTACCGCAGAGTTTGCTGCAGATTTGCTGCAGCACATCATTTCCTCAGTACTCAGTCGTGGCTCTGGAGATGGGCCGTGACGTTCCTGAGAGCTCTGCCTTGGTCCTAGAAAGCACAGGATACTCAAAAAAAAAAAAAAAAAAAAACCTGTGGCATCATAGGTAAAGTGCCCACTTCTGACTTTAATCTCTCTTTGCCTTTGCTCTAGAACAGTTTAACAGTTGCACTATCATTATCAGTTCTGTTGTAATGAGCAACATACAAAAGCCCCTGAGGAATTTAATATGCATGCAGTCAAAGCAGTTTAAATACCATGCAGTAAATAAAGCATATAACCCTGTTTTGAATGAGGGCTCAAAGTGTGTCTGTTAAGAGGCTGCTGCTCATTGCAGGAGTCTGGGCTGCTTGGTTAATGGGGCTGTATAATGCATGATGAATGCTAAAGAACCTGGATTAAGATTTCAGAGGCAAACTTCAGGTCTGGCATTCAATAACTTTTAAATGACTTTACAACTTTAGCATTCCTTAAGAGTCATTTTCCATGTGGATTGTATCCAAGCAGATGTGTGTCTGTGAAACTCTTAATAGATTAAGTCTTGTGCGGCGTGGCATGTTGCATCAGTACAAATCCATGTCAGAACACAGTAGTCAAGTTTCCTGTGCGTCTACATTTTGAAGCTTTCCCTTGTATTTAATAAGAAAACATTGATAAAACCAATGAAACCTTTCAAACAAGTCAAACATTTTAAATGTATTTTATGTGGGTCATATACATGTATATAAAAGTCATAGACCAAATAGTAAATCCAGGTAATTAATGATGAAACACGTATCGAGTTCTATATAGCTTTCCTATGGTAGGTTCAGTTCTGCCTAGATCATTCCTGACAAACCTGAAAAAACATTCCAATCTTAAGAGCTTTCAATAATGGAGGTTCCTTTGTAACAGCTTCTTTAGCAAGCCTGTTTCAATTACTAATTTTCTCTTCCTTTCTATATTCTGTAAATACAGCATGTAATAGATATATGCCCATGTTGTTGAGCATTAGAACACAGCATTTATAATCTCATTACCCGTTAAGAAACTCCAGAAACCTACGTTTCCCAAGCGTAGGGCATTACTCTGTAATTTCCACAGGTGCCAGCAATACCACTGGATCACTGCTGATTGGCATGCCACTTAATGATGCTGTTTATAAGACAATTTTCTAATCAGCTGTGTGAACACTCATCAGGAGCATAGTTCTTGATTTAAAGGAGAGGAGTTGGAGAGAAAGATATGCTTTGCTCACAAAAACAAACAAAAAAACCTAAGTTATAAAGGGAAACATCATATTTTTTCCATCATATAAAGCTTTGATATAGTAAAAAAAATCAGCACAGTTGTAGAAGTCTTTTATATCATAAGTCTAGATTAAGCATTTAAAAACTCAATCTCTGAATTAAAGCTGCAGCATGAATGAGTCAGTATTTTTCAGGGTATTTCCTTAGTGTATCTTGAAATTAGGTGATATTAGCTTAAAATTTAACATTCTCTGTTATAACTGGTGGTGCATTTCCAATCATCATTTAGTAGTAATTAAATGTTTTGATGTTGTAGATAGTATGATGGGCCTAGGCAGTCAAAGCTGAAGCATGGTCAATTTTCAAATTGTTTCACGTGTCAAATTTTGATTTTTATTCCAGTTTTCAGATGAGAAATTCAGAAGAGACCTGAAGATGTAAAGTTATAGTTAACTTTGTATAAACATGGCCACCCTCCCTCCACAAAATCATGTCATGTCTTCTTCCTGTCTATTTTATTCTGTTGTTGTGTAACAGATGCAATAACCTGAATTGAAAAAGTGTTATCTAAAACACTTGTGAGCTGGGTTTCCCATGAGGTGTGTCTGGCATGGAAAGAATCCGTTATATGGTTTAAGAGGTTTTAACAAGATGCGATTGAGATGACCTGCACAGTTTTTGAATAGCTTTGACATATATGAGTAAAGTAACTGTTCCAAGTTTATCCCCAAATAATTACTCCAAACCCCTTTCAAAAATGCTTTGTCATCCTGTGGTCTGTATATGCAATGTATGTTGAAGAATTCACATTTTATGAAAACTTTAGCGTTTAATACTGAGCTTGTGGAATTAACAGGAAAATTTCACATTGACTTGAATATTAGAGGAGCTAGCGGTGCCTCTGTTCCTTTCTCCGCTAAATTAGGATAACGTAAGCCCTGACTCATCAGAAGATTTAGGCGTCTGTGTATTTTTATACATGTGACTAGTTCCATGGACTTTAATGGGATTATTCAATGTGCAAAGTTAAAGTTAAACATGTGTAGAAGTACTTACCACAAGTCAAACTCTGCAGAGGGAGATACAACCTTCAAAAGTGCCTGAAATGGCTTTTCTATATGTAAAATAAGGTGGTAGTAACTTTAATCTCAGTCCCAGGGTTAGCTGTCAGTGCGGGTTCCTATTTGAATATCTCTGCTCACTCACTAATGCTATATAGCTGCCTTTTTTTAGCGTGGCACATTTTTTACGTGTTGCTGATTGGCTGTAGTGATTTACATGAATTTCTCCTGATTGTACTATTGAGTGTCTGGGCAAAATATGAAGACGTGATAAGACAAATGACTTGCAAATATTTTTCACATGTAGCTTTTTTACCAGTAGTTCAGCAGATGTAGTTTCCTGCTAATACAGTTGTCATGTCCATGCATCAAGTCAACTTTGTACAAAGCAATCAGGAAAAAAAACCCAAAAGGTTCTGGATGCATACCGGGATTTTTGTAAACAATCATAAAGTTTTCATTAAAATTGCCAAAAGCATTAGAATATTGTACACTTGTGCAGAGTTGCAAAAGAACAAAACACTCAGGATTTAGTGAGTAGAGTGTAGTAGGTTTTTTTTTTTTTTCTTGTTAATGACGCTAAAAATTTGCCACGCTTTTGTGACTTTGTCTCCTGTATGTGGAGTAAGATTTTCCAATCCAAACTAAAATTGTTTATGCTGCCAATACGAGGCACTTACTAGGGAAAAGGAAAAATTTTCTGCGCTATTTCATGGGCCAGGAATATATAAAATACTAACATCAACACAAATCTTAGTAGTGCCAGAGTAATTAAATATTGTTCCTTTTTCTTAAATATTTTCTTAAAATATTGTTCCTTATTGTCTTAAAGTATGAAATGTGGATGTGTTTCCCTTGTAACATTCCAGAAGCCTGCAGCAGTTTTTTGACAGCTGCAAATCAATGCTGGCAATATGCTGAAAGACAGCTTTTTGTTGTGAGCCTACGTAGGGATTTATGTTGTTCGTTTGCAACATGCAATAAGACGACTGATTGGTTCTTCAGAGTTTGTGCATGCTGCTTACTCTTTGCTGCTGTCTTTTGTTACCCAAACTGTTATGTTAATACAGTTCTAGAATAGACCTCTAACATTTAAAACTTGTCTTTGTCTTTTGGGAGCTTTCCTGCTAGCAATTAATTTCAGATCCTGTATGCCTCAGACAAACACTGAGGTCAGTGCTTATTTATATGAGCTTGTATAACACGTCCAGAATTATTTTAGTGTTGCAGCTGATTTTGCCCCAGAAGAATTTTACCAACTATTGTGAAATTTGCTGTCCTGTCTTATGCTGTTCTCTAACGTCTGGGATACTGATTCCTGACAGGTTTATCAGTCTTGTTTTGGTGCCACTATTTTCTGAATTTCTTTACCAATTTTGTGCTGTGCCTCCTTTGATGCTATTTTTCAGCGCATCTTTCAGAAGTCACTGGTAATGAAGATAGTTCAAAAAAAAAAAGAAAAAAGAAAAAGCATCTATTAATAGTTAGCATGGCACACAGTACCACTTGCAGACTCAGTGGGTAGCACAACAGGCTGGGCATCCAGCAGGAGGAAGGGAACACATCATTAGCTCTCATTAGGTTACTGTGCTACTTCTCCTACTGTTCCTCTTGTTAACTCTTTGCGGCATGGGCTATCTACTACGCTGGCTTTGTACAGTGCACCCTGTCTTGCTTGGTAGTCAGGTACTACAGGGATAAATGTAATTAGTCGCGACTAGGAGATGTCTTCTGGAATTAGAGTGGAAAGTTAATATCATGGAGTGATTCCTGATTTTTAAATGTGTTTTTTGCACTGTGTTAGAGGTTGCATCTGGATTATTATCCTTAGAAACTGTGGAGTGGAAAGAGAAGAAAATCATTGTTTAACGTACAGTGCCACCTACAGAATAGGTTGTGCAGCCTGTACTGTGTTCGTCATACGTTGTTTTTTCTGTCCGAACATAGTTGACATTTGTGGCTGGAGAATGTAGTCAGAGTTTTTTAGCAGCTACATGCAGGACTGGAGTATGAGGATGAAGAGTATGCATGCCAAGCAGTCGGAGAGCCCTGGGGGCTGCCTGTGTGCTTGCCAACATGCTGGGCTGTAGGTCCTGTTGCTCTCAGCTGTTGCTGCCTGAGAAGCTGAGCCTGTTTCCCATGATACCTAAAAGGGGAGGTGTACTCCACAACACTCATTATCAACTTTCTGTTACAACCCTAAACTGTTTTTTCTGATTTGAACAGCTATTTGTAGAAATGCTGCAACTACAGCTAACTTTCCTAGCAAGAGCGTGGTGTGCTACAGCTGTCTGGCAGGCACATAGAGGTAGAAGGAGGAAAGGGATTGGAGAAGGAAAAATCAGTCTGGGATCGTGTCATGAATATTAGTTATAGTGAAGCCTCCCTGTAACTAGTCCTCTTTATTAAGAGTCAGTTGGAATGAAAAAAAAAAAAAGGGAAAAGTCCTCTCATGTCCATTACCTAGGGCCATGCTGTAGAGAAAACCGTTAAGTAGCAGTTGCATGTTCAGCTGGTTGGTTGGTGGGAATCACAGTACTGGCGCTGCAGGGAGAGCTGGATTTCATCTCCAAAATCTTTACAATGTTCTTCAAACAAACATCAATATTTAGACTTGGTGCTGAAAGTTGGATATTGTCAGGTTACAAAAGGACATGAAAAGTAAAAGAGCACACAAATATCGGTCACTCCACTCTCAGGGGTCCATTAGTTATGTTATACAGCAAAATCCGTCTGAAAATTAAGTTATTCTAGTCACTTGCAGAACAAACTTTTCTGTCCTCTCGAGTGAAGCTTTTCAAAGTTGGAAGTTATCTGACGTTTAAGTTGTCACTAGTCCAGGACTTGGTGTTTAATATCTTCAGATTAGTGGAGCTGAAGAACAGAAATGAGAAGGGAGGGCTGAGAATGAGTTCTGCAGTCCAGGGAAGATAGGAAATAGTTTTCTGGCAGGTGATCTTGCAGAGGAGAAGGGGGAGGGAAAAAAGAGAGAGGCCTTGTTTTTAATGGATAGATGTGAAATTCATCGTATTTAAAGTGCCAGCAGAGAGAGACTACTGGGCTGAATGTCTGAGACAGCTGAAGTTGCACATTAAATACAGTTTATCAGACTCCTCTGCCGTTTCTCACTTGCACTGTCACAGTCAGTACATGTGAGCATGTAGGTGAGTGGGGGTGTATGTAAATAATAATTCCTCTTTATTTAATATACATTAACCCTGAAAAGGGACAGAAATATGAGTTAGCAGAGTGCTACAAAATGTGAAGGTAATTACGTAGCAGTTATCCTCAACATTTCCATCTTTAAAGTGGTTTTGAACCGCTTAAGTGCGGCAGTTACTGCAGACTGTGATTAGATAAATGGATGCAAATGGTAATTGTAACTGATGAATGATTGATGATGGCTTTATATGTTTATCAGTATATACTGTTGTAAACACTTTCTTCCTCAGCAAGGATGGAGCCTGCAGGCAAGACGATGACGTATCGAATGTGAATTCAAACTGCAGTATTTTAAGACTATGCACAGCTGGCGTTGTAGGGTAGGATAACCGCAGAGCTGTTACCTGAATAGCTGGTGAACTGGTGGCAACGGGCTAAGCACAGAGTGCCTTCCAGCTAAGGCTCGGGGCCTGAATGTAAGGGCAGCCAGGAAGCAGTATTAATAGGAGAGAGCTTGAAACTGCCCATTGAGAAACTGAGCACTGCTGGGCGATGGCTTTGGGTGGCAAAGACCCACCAATCCGCTAGTTAAAAGGAGAAGAGGAGACGCTGATTCTCTTTGTTCTTACGTTGCTCTCTCGTGGTTCCTGCCTCTCTCCTTGACTTTCCAGCGTCCTGTTTGCTCAGATTAAAGTCAGCTTTTGTGAATTCCCTCTGCCCTGTAGATCAGTAGGGCCTGCAAGGCATTTATAATGCAGTATTTGATGGCCATGGGAATGAATGCAGTAGAGCCCTATTGTAGGAACCACTTCGTACAGAACAAGTTTGTTTGGATAATGGGAATTTGATGGAAACAAGAAGATAAACGAGCGAGGTGGGATAATGGAAAAGCAGGGTGGGATAATGGAAGTTCATATCATCTGAACGTTGCTTTAATTCTGTTTGATTTCTCACCTGCCATTTGCTAATTACTCAACAATCACATTAACAACATTTGATAACTAGATTAATTTAAAGGGATTTTATTGCAGCAGCTTGAGTTTAATATCAGCTCTTTGTGTATCGTACAATGCAAAAAATAACCCGTGGTACTTAAATTACAGGGTAACTCTTCATTCTGCATAAATTGTTCTATTAACTGAGGAAAAAGCAAGCAGGATATTCCCAAAGGAAAGCCCCTGACCGTTGGCAGCCTCTGCTCCCTGCTCTGTTTCTTTACATCACTTCACCTGTGACGCTCAAATCTATCTGTTATTTGTCCTGTGGTACCATAGAACTGACTGAACTTGCCGGCTTTTTTCTCATGTGCGGGCCCTTGTGCTTGTATAAGAGAAGTCAATTAGGCTCTGTTTTGTTGACCTTTTAGATGCTAGTGAAATGGTAGTCCTGTCTGGTTACACATCAAAGTGCCGCCAGTCTGTTGTCTGCATTAACCTTTGTGGAGCACCCTGATGTGATTGTTACCCTCGCACCAGCAAGGCAGATGCCAGAACGAATTGAAAAGGGATAAACTGGATGCCCTATGCAGAATAGCTCAGCTAAAGACATTCTTCTTGAGCGCTGAAGAAAACGTATTTTGTATATGTTTAAGTACTTAGCTGGGCTCTGAGTCCTGCAATTTGCTTAGCCAAACAGAACTTCAAAACAGATGGTTTCTAAATTTGGGGAAAATAACCATTTCAGTATTTTCTCCCTGTGCAGTCTGCTGTTATGCCTTAGCACTGAAATTATTTGAAAATTAAACCAGAAAATAAAATTGGGATCTTTAACCACTGAATACTAATTTCAGGAGCATACAGTTTTTAGTATGTGCTAGGTTTTCATCTGCGCATTTAACCGAAGATTTGTTTACGTTCTGATTTAGTGTTCCTTGCTGCTTACTTGCATAAACACTACCAAATCAGTCAGTCGGAGTCACCAGTGTATTTAGCTCCCAGCTGCATTCACTAATAAAAGGAAGAATGACAAGTTCCCTCCTTTGCAGAGGAGGAAGCGGAGAAACATAAGGAAATAATTCATTGCACTTACATAGCACCTGCCATCAGCAGTCTTTATAGGTACTTTACAGAAAGTAAATGCATTGCCTAATTTGAAATAACATTTGTGGTGAGAAAATGCTACATTCCCATTTTCTTCACTGGGGAACCTAAGTCACAGAGCATTTGTCTGGTTTGAGATCACAAGTGAAGCTAATCCAAAACTGGAATTCTGGTGTTCTGGGGTCGTTCTTTTATCCTGACAGGAGTAAATTAGGACCAAGTAACTGTTTTTTGATTTTTCTAAAAATTCATTTAATATTTTGTACATAGTGAAATTATGTTCAAAAACATTGCCTTCCTCTTAGAACTTATGTCTGTAACGTACAGGTTGTGTAGGTGTAAGAATGGAGTTAAGTTCGATTTCCTAATAACTCAAGTGTAATAGTCTCCACTTTAACAGCCCTTTAATTTTAGTTGTCAGTGTGAGAGCAACCTGTATAAGCAGGTAGCCGTTGAGCTAATTGACTTCCCAAGAGATGAATTTGTTTTGGGTTGGGACCAGCAGGAACTACAGGGAGTTTTAGGGATTTCGTTCGTTCAGTTCAAGTCTCCCAAGGAAGCGCGTTCTGCAGTCCCCGGCCAGACTCCATTGTGTAATCCATAGCAGTGAGTCCCGCAACTGGGCTAGAGTTGTGTGGACCAAAAATATAAATAGTTTCAGAAGAAACGTGACAAATTAAGAGCAATCCATTATACACAGTGATACAGTCTGCAGCTCAAGAAATCCCTAAGCAACACATGGCAGTCCTTCGAGGTAGCGTGGGCTGAGGGAACTACCACTGTGTATTACCCTGTCTTTATAGGCCTTCCCTCAATATCCTGAGGCAGGACACGGCGATAGATCTTTGGCATGACAGTGTGACTGCCTTTGTGTTCTTTTGTCCCAAAAAGCCTGTAACTCTCTTTCCTCCTCATAGAGCAATGATATTCCAGCTTTTAGCCTCCTTTTCTAGGTTGTTTTTTTTTCCTCTGCCCATCTTAGGGACTCATCTACTTCATTTTAAATCAATGTTTCTTGGACAGAGGACTAGAATTGTATGCCCTTCTTCAGAAGACATTCCTTAGCACAATGTACGCCTGTACCATGGCAGTAATATGTGTTTATCTCCACTTTTAAAGCATCTCACCTGGTGCCTCCTTTTTAAAATCTCTAGACTCTTTCTGCTAGTGTAGGACTGGACCACTGTGAAATAACAGCCTTGAATAGCTTACTGAGTTGTCAAATTCAGCTGGCAATTGAGAATCTGCCCCAGCATTTTAACAGGCTTTGTTTTTCAGGATTCTAGAGCAAGATTTCTGCTCTTTCCCTTGAAAACCTACACCCTAGATGTGATTTCTAATGGTGGTGTTGCGGATCTGCGGGTTTCGATGGATCTGGGTTCATGGCCCAAAGCATGAAGGCTCAAGCAGAGAAGTAGACTCTCCTCTGTGTTCTTTTTTGAGTATTTAGAATTTTTAATTGAGCTAGTATGAGTATAGATTCCCTTGCAGAGGCCGTGGAGTACAGGCATTTGATGTAAAAGGGTTTGCAACTATTAAGAGAATCCAAAATCTTGAGCTATAAGAGTAGAAGGATAGATAACTGAAAACTGTAGTCGATATGGCCTAAGAAGGTTAACCACACTTTTTTAAGCCATGGTTACTGACCACAAGTGTGTTCTTAGCAGCTCACCTAAAAGGTGGAAATGCTTTACTGCTTCCCTTAAGCCCTCTTTGAAAAAAAATTAACTTTGAGTTTTCTTCAGATTCAGCCTGTCTGTATCTCCTCTGATGTATTTGATCTCTGCTAGTTCAGAGGGAATGCTTTAGAGCAGGACAGAGTCATCAGCGAGGCTTCTGTCTAGCCTGTGTTGCTTTTAGAGTTGCAGTTTTTATGTAAATCAGTTTTAGGACTGAAACTGCAGATGGGATATTCCATGGGTACCTTCTTGGCATGTTGCATTACTGACTTGAAAGGTGAGACTACTGTATAATAGCTACTTGATGGTGCTTTCTAAAGGTTGTAATGTCTCTTTATTTTGCTGCAGATATGCTAGCAGCTGGCAGGAGCATAAGGTTTCACAATTCTTACTGCAGCCATTTTAACTTTGTGGCTTTTATGCTACTACATAAAATTTATATACATGGGTGATGGGAAGGGAAGATGAGTGAAACGTATTGCACGTTCCAGTAACAAAATCTAACTTTGATGGGTTGTATTTTTTTCTGGAAGAAATGCTGCTTTCTGATGTCACAGTTTTCAGCTTGATTGATTGTTCTCATGATCATTGGCCGGTTGTGTAATAACCAAAATTTCAAGATCCTATTTTGTCTTGTACTGCCTTGTCTTGGGTTTACATCTAAATCTGTAAAATATTTCAACTTCAAATTTAGAAAGGTAATTGAATTTATGCATGGGAAGCAAAATGTGGTGTTTTTCACACCTCTATAAAAAAGGTATTTTAACAACATGCCTCCAAGTAACATGAAGTGGATGATATGCTTTCCTTCCCTATCGGTAGCCATCACCATGCAAAAGAAAACCTGTCTGGGTTCTTTATATGGGCTTTTCCTTCTCCCTTGCCTTTGATTTGCAATTAGATGCTTTAATTAAAGCATTGTAGAGCTAAGGTAGAAAATGATTAAAATAATACACAACAAAGGGTATGGCATTGTGAGGTTTTCCCATATGCAAAAGAGAAGTATTATGGACATTAGTTTTGCTTTTTTTCTTTCCCCTGGGTCTGGGACTTGTGCAGCCTTCTGTCTCCAAAAAAAGACAAAAAGGAAAAAAAAAGATGGAAAGTCACCACGTGGATAGAGACAGGATGTAAATACAGATGGGGCAGCGGGTTCAGATTATCAGAGACACTTCTTTATAAGGTAATCAGAGGAACCTACACTCCAGGAATTAATGTTGCATTATGTTTTTAAATGTATCAAGCCTCTGTTTTGTTCACACCTGCTAACTTAGGCAGAAAGAAGCTTATTTCCCAAAGCAAAGCCCATTAGGGTAAAGACCAGATTATTGTAGATGGCCCATAGATTGACCACAAGCAAGTGCTGTCTCTAGTCCAAAAGCTGTGCTACTATCTTAACTTTCCCCTGTTAAACTGTTATTTCGTATTCCATGAATTGTGCCCTTCGCAAAGGTAAGTTTGCCTTTTTTTTCTATGCTTCTATAGCCTAATTAGTTCTGTTTTCGCACCATTTCGGTATGAGGAGTCATTTCTTGGAAGAGACACAGCCCATGGCTTGAAAGTTACAGAGGTTAAAGGTTGTCGGTCTTGTGTCCTGTGCCCTACAGAGTGGCAGAGAAACTGCTGATTTTTTTTGAGGTTAACTTTTGAGACAGCACTGTACCTGGCAGGACAGTGAAGAGCATTGTCTTAAATTCCTGGAGTCGAGTTCCCCCTGCTGGAAGAGTGAGTGATATGTAATGAGGGAGCTGAAATCAGTGATTTTCCCAGGTTCTTCTGGGAAAAGATTGTCTATGTTGTAAATTGAAAATCGGATGGGAAGAGATGATGCTGAAGCTCCTACCCCCTAACTGGTGGTTCAGCTTATGTACCAGGAAATTTCCAAGCTGCTGATTTTAATGCCTCAGGAAAAGAAAAAATATCCTATTGCTTGAAAATGTAATGTTTTGTCTGGGAAAGAAAAATGCATCAAATTCTGGTACTTAATATTTTAGGCCTTGTCAGATCAAGGTTTGCTGGAGCTAGTAGATGATGATTCAAATATATAGTTTGTGCCATAGCCTGGAGAGGATACTTTAGTCTCCACTGCTACTAATCTGGTTGGGAATGAAAATGACGGTGATAATTACCTCAGATTCTGGACTTCCCACGTACTAAGCAAGGGAGCTTTTTCTCTGTGGAGAATTACTTCCTGAGCAATCAAAAAGAGCAAATCAGACTCTCCTCTGTCAGTAACGGATGCAGATCATCCGATACAATCAGATCAGATTTTGTATCAAAGCAAAACTAACTATTAGTACAATTGCGTTGCCTTGAATACCTTAGTTTCAGAACATATACATATTCATTATTCTGTCTGCTCTTGAACGACTTAGCAATTGGTTATTGCTGCTAGGTAATTACCGAATACATCTTGTTCTTCTGGAACTTGGATGAAATGCAGGCTCAGGAGCCAGTAGGGAATACTCGGCAGAACTGAAAGGAGATAAATTGAAAACTGATGAGAAAGCGCTGCTTTCTGCAATGCACAATTTCACTTTGGAAGACATGGGGTTGAGATGGTGCCTGGCTTTGCTCAGAGTTGTGCATTACTGTGCCGTGCTCCTTCAAAGCAAGTGGCTGGGCAGCAGCCTGTAATGCTGCCTGATTGCCTTGTCCTTGGCCACCATAACACAGTAACATACAACATGTAGTGACCAAAACAGATGCAAACCGTCGCAGATGCGCTTGATCCAAAGTTCTTGGTAGAAGATCCAAAAGACAGGATCATTTATTTGAATAATGGGGTAAACCATGGTTAAAGTAGAAAAGACGCAAAGATACCTTTGAGTATCTTTTGTGTTTCACTCCGTGTAATCGATATCTTTTGGGTTAGCAAAATGTTTTCCTGTGGCTACCTATGTCTAAATAGCCTAAACTTGGGGCAGGGGGAACGTTTCTTATCTTTGAATTTGTTGTAGTGGGTAGTTACCAAAAGGGAAAAAGAGTCTACCGCTCAGATTAGTTGCCCGTTGCTGTATTCACTCCTAGTTCTGGTTTGAGGCTTGTTTTTCAAGACACTTGTGCAGAATATTGCCTGGTTTTGTTTGGTTATGTATTTTTAAGTCCTAAATGAGTAAATGCATGTGCAAATATAGGTGCTGTGAAATGTGGCCTATTAAAAACCGAACCCATAAAAACCTGTTCTAAAAGTAATAGACAATCAGCGTCTTCTTTTATAGAGGAAAATCAATTTAAAAAGAAACAACCTGAATATAATTAAACACAGTAACTCTGGTTTATGTGTGTTTAATAGGTATAATAATACCTACTGTATCTCACAGGAGCGTTTTGAAGTTTAATTAATTAGTGTTTATAAAAGTACATTGAAATCCTAAGATGAGAAGAAGCTTCAAGTACATTGTATTGTTCCTGTTTTATGAACAGATTTGAGAAAAATCTGGCACCTCCAGAGATCCAGAGTGCTTTTTAGTGTTTCATCATAATTTTACATTCACCCAAAGTTACTCTTTGTTTTCTTAAGATTTTCTGCTTCTAGAACAGCCACGTAATGCTATATTTTTTTCCTAAAAGCCAAAATATTTGCTTAAAGCAACTTTTAGTGTCAGATAAATACCATTTCTTATATAAACTTCTTTTTCTTTTAATTTCCTTTGGAATGCTCAGTCAGAAATCCAGTATTTGAGGCAGGCAATCTCAGCGACAGTATTAACATTAATTCAAACTACGCAACGTAGTAGTATTCAGAGCAATTTCTGAACTAATGGGAAGACTGTTAGAAGTTTTGTCATGGAAGGTCTCTGTAATTCATATTTCCTGATTAGAGAAAATGAATCCATCAGCATTTTGTTTTACGGAAGGAAGTTTTGCAGGAAAAATAAGTAAACAAACAGCTGCAGAGCCTCAGTCGTCAGTGGGAGTGGAGATTTGGGTGTGTGTTCCAGAAAGAATGGCATCACAGCTGGATCATTAGATGTTTTAAAGACAGCTATTAATCGGCTCTGAAATTAGACCGTGTTTTTCTGTTAATTGGAGCCTCTAAAACCTTTCTCTGCATGTGTAGGGGGCAGGAGGAGAGATGTCAGGATAAACCGGCTTAGAAGTAGGCGAGTATGTTTTGACTCGTGTTGGATAGGCTGCTTTGAGGAAGGTGCTCATTTTTTCCTTTGGCTTCACTTTTGTGACAAAATATTTTTAGAACTAGGAATGCTCTTTCAGATGTGTAAACGTTCTTAATGTTTTTTTCCTCTTTATAGCTGCATTGAAAAAAGGCCATATCTGGTTTAGCTTATATGAAAGGTTATTATTTCATAGGTTAAATAATCATACTTCTTCTTCTTCTTCATCTTTATAACTGAAGTCCCTCTCTTTTTTACATGGTTTATATTAGGATAGTCATTAGAGGTAGGTAGTTTCATATACACATCCTTAAAGAAAAAAATCCTCTGACTAACAATAACGAAGGGTAAATTGTGTCCCCGGTCTACAGTCTCAGGAAAGAGGAAGGAATTATCTACAGGATTAACACATTGAAGATTTAGGAACTGCTTGATGGCTCTGTCACCTCAGAAAAAGGCCCAACAATTCTTCGTATTTATTATGAGTTATGGAAGACCCTTATACTTTTAAACAGCACTCCTTCCAACACTAGGCTTAAGTGTTTCTTTTCCTACAAGCCTCTTGCAGTATTGTGAAATGGAGGAGGACATAGGCCTCATTAGCTGAAAAACGTTTAGCACTTCTGTGATTTTTTTTTTCTTTTTTTTAATGATCAGTTATGAACACAGATGTTTGTTGCCATGAATATCCACTGCCTGTGTTCTGGATAGTGGTTCCAATGTTCTCTCGAATTGAACCTCATAAGAAAAAGATTTCTTAGTATACTCCCCTTAAAGGCTTCCACTATATTTTATTTTAGAAACAACATAATCCAGTGGATGGGGAGTTGCACTGGAAATCATTAGACTTGGGCGTTTTCCCATATCTGCCGCTGCTTTGCTGGGTGAACCCTGGGCCACTGCAGCACGCTTACCTGTGCTTCTTTTTCCTCACCTCAGAAACAGGAAGAATGTCACTGACCTCCTTTAAAGGATCAGTAGATCCTTTGAGATCTACTGATGAAAGTTTCTATATGAAAGCTGGTGGTGATGGTGGTATTCTTGACTGGGTCACTGGATGTTCTGTGTAACCCTGACAAAAGATTGCACTCCTTGTTTCTTTGCTTCTCTTCCTGTCTTCCAGCTCCTTGGTTTCTTTGACGAGAAATTTTCTCAGGATTTGGACTGTCAACTGCCATTTGTTTATACAGTGCCATCACAATGAAGTTTGAAGGCACTGCTGCCACTCTCATAGATAAGGCTGTACTTAGTGAGTTGGGAGGATGGTTATGTTTATTGCCTTTTAACCCCTCCTGCACAGAACTGGATTGTTCTTGATTTGTTGAATTCCTCTATAGTCCTGGCATTTCAATCTTATAAGCTTTCCCACCATATGGAATTTAAACTCCTGATTTTAGGCAAGTTGAAATATTTTGAGAGAAAACACAGCAGCTGACGGTCAGTTTTTACAGTATGTTGGCTCCATTGGTTTCACAAAGCTGGTCTTCTGTATTCATTTCTCTGTTTGTCTTGCTAAAATTACAAGCTTCATTGCCTTTTCTAGTGAAACTCTTCAGGTCTTGTAATCAAACCACAGCCAGCTAACCCATTCTGTATATAATCTACAGGGTTTGCATGGGCAGTATTTCCAGCTCTGTCTAACTTAAATTCTGTGGCAAAATTGCTGCTGAATTCTTCAGGTTGTAGGTTTGGGTTTAGAGGTATGGTGGCTAGGAAAGAGTGTTTCTGTTCACTCTGTGCTGTGCTGTTTAGGCAAGTACTTTAATGAATTTAAAATCTAATGTCTCAGTTCTCATCAAAGTTAGCAGTACCACTGCTGAAAGGCTCTTGCCTGCTTTAGAACTTGGGATTTTAGCAATGTGTTTTAGGATAGAGGGAGAAGCCCAGGAGAAATGCGGGCAGTAAAACTCTGTGAATAGACCATCAATTTCCGTAGCCCGGGAGCTACTTGGCTGCCCTTCCACTGGTTCTGTACCTACAGGGCTTGTAAAAGAGCAGCCTGCACAACCTTCAGCTGACCCTGCAGACCCAGGCAGTAACAGTTCTCAGGCACTTCCCCAGTCATTTTCTTGTAGCAACAGTTAGTGCTGAGGACTACTGAAAAAGAAACAGGGAAAGAGGGATCCAGGTAGAGCTGCTGAACGGTTAGAAAGTTTGCCTGGCTCCAATCTGTCCTCCCTTGCCCAAAATCCGTTAACATTCCTTGCGACAAGGTTGTGATACCCACAGGTTTTTCTGAAGTTTAAGGACTGTGAATATATCAAACTTTTTTACAGATACATTGTCATATGCCAATCAAAAGTATAAAGACATCCTATCCTTACCAATAAAAATAATTGGAAGCTAATGAGCGGCCTATTTAGAGAAATTATTATTGCATGAGAGAGATTCTACGTAAGTGATAGCTGGTGTGGACAGATTTATTGAGGTGGCTGTAACAATTCTATTACTTAGGTGAAGCACTTAATCTGCCACTTTTATTAGCACAGTTTTGCACACTCTTTTCATGGTAATTTGAGCTATATATATATTTTTTATCCTTCATGTGACTTCCTGCATTGCAGAGACATATTTAAAATGCCCAACGTCTTCCTTTATGCTCACGATAGGCAGATTGCAGTGACATGGTCTTCACACAGAAGCGAGCACCTTTTTCTTGTCCTGCCTGTGGCTGTACTCCCCCCTCCATCTGGACAGATCTGCTAATTTTTTCCCCCCCCCTCTCTTCATGCCAGAAACATACTGCATATCTAACATATTTTGCTCAAAGAAGCCGAATTTGCTATTCTGATACAAGCTCTTATCTCTTACCAAGCATAGATCTACAAATACTGTACTATGTCCCCCACAGCTATTCTCTGTTTAGAGATTCTTCATCATGTGTTGGACAGATGGCACAATCAGTGGGTTGTATCAGAGCATTAAAAAAAGAAATTCTTTCTCGCTGCTTCTACCCAGACTGTTTTGAATTCAGTGAGATGCAACAGCTGTAACACAATCTTTCAATGACAACTCTGAACATGGCGGGGCGAGTGAGGGTTATTTGTTTCATTTGAAAGTCAAAGGATGCTTAGCAAAAATAACATTAAAAATAAGCACAGGCTTTAAAAGAGCTGTGAATATTGCAAGATTAAGGACCTGACTTTTAGGAGTTGTTTATTCTCTCAGCTGCCCCAGATCACAGGTGCATCTCCACTTGTAGCTGCTGATCCAAGGGATACAGCACTGCTCTTCCTTCTGTCAAACACTTCTTCAGACTACTCTATCGTTTGTCATTAAACAAGGTATTCAGTATTTATAGAAACCTTGCCAAAGCATCTAAGACATTTGTGTTCCTAATAAACATGAGGAAGAAAAAAATAACAACATTAATAATAAAAGGGGTTGCTGAGAAGACAGCCCTAGATTTCTCTATCTTGGGGATCTGTTGCACCTGACCGTTACAAGCTCTGGAGGCATGAAATTTATTTTTAACATCAAAGAACCCAAAATACTTGATAACTATCCAATGATGTTAAAAAAGGGATAGGCCTTGTACTTTACCCCTCATCCGGTACTATCCGTAGTCTTTGTAATGCTTTGTTCCCACCCACCCCCCTGTCACTTCTACCCCCAAAAGTCAGGGCAGCTAATGTCACTGGTCCCAGCTTCCTACAAGGAAGAAATACAGTTCAGCAAAGCTGCCCGTATGCTTCAGGGTAGTGTGCATAGTCTTGCTCAAAGACTGGAAGAATGATGATGGTCTTCCAGAACTGGCAAGAAGCCGAGCTGCTGGGATGAGCCTGCTCAGAGAGATGAGGGAGGGATGCTGAGGAACTCCTGCCTTTGGGGCGTGCGTGCACGGCCCCACATCACCCTGAGGGAGGAGGCTGGAAGGTCCCCAAGCTACTGCTCTTTTACAGCTTACTTCTCAGGAGAAAGGCTGGTCTGAGCTTTTTAAGAGAAGCATTCTTTCCTTTTGCATCTCCAAGTGCCAATTTTATACCATATGCCATAGAGAGGACATATATTTTCTATCTTGCTTGTGTCTTGTTATCAACTTTCTATAGGTCGTTCCTTGTCATTTCATATCCTTCTAACCTCTGTCATCCCTGGTTATATCACTGCAGTTAAGCTGCTCCTGTAACACTGCTTTAGGTGCTTATAAACTACAACTCTCTTAACTAGTCTGATACCCCTGGCAAGTGAACTTGAGCTATGTCAAAAGGCGCTCTCAGCTAATGCAGGGAATTATACCAGAATAGCTACATCAATTTAAATTCATATTCCATTTAAATCTGTATAATTTTTTCACGTTAGCAAGTCCCGAAAAAGGAAGTTTTTAATTTAGTCATTTAGTGAGGGGGAAAAAAAGGGTGCAGATTTGAAACAGCCATTCCTTTTGTGTTGTTATAATATTAAATTCTCTTCCTGGAGCTGTGTAGGAAGCAGTTTGGATTGTGGGACAGGCTTAATATTTCTGCTGAATGATCAGCAGGGAAATGGTTGTGCTGATATTTAATTGTCACCTTTTAGGTTCAATAGTTTAACAAGTCATTGTGACAGATGAAGTGGCCGATGCATCTCAAAGCCATGCAGGTAGTAGCGTTTACTTTGTCTCACTCTGCACTTTTTCAAAGCTGTCTTCATAACCATGAAGAGCAGAGATGGGAAAGAGAAAAAAGAGAAGGATTCTGCAACCATGGGTACAGTCTGGCAAATGCAGAAAGCCCTGATAAAGGCTCTCTACCTGTGTTTTAACAACAGAAGTATGTACCGCTGTTCTGTTTGGTGAAACTAATGCCACAGCTTACTAGGGTGGGAATCCAAATCCCTGTGAAAACATCAACCTGCAGTTTGACGCCACACCGCTGGTTGCCATTGCATTGTCCTGTTTCTGCCCTTAGTCTGATTATTCCAAGCACTTGTTTTGTCCTCCTGGACAGTGGTTAGTTTCTGACAAAATTCTGCTACATCAGAAGTGGGTGAATTTGCCCTTTTCTAGCACGTTCAGCAAACTTGACACTTTTTTATTGGTCTGTGCATTTTTTTTTTATTATATATCTTTCCCCAGGACAACCTGAGGTGGTAAACAGCTGGCCAACTGCAGAAAGGCTTGTGCGCGCAGAGAAGGTTGGGAGAGGAAGGGGAAGGAGTTTGGCTGAGAAATACTTGTTGGCTTTACTGCAGAATTACGATGAGAATGTTTTGTTGAAAGCTTAATATTTGTGCATGTGAGAGTCAGTGAAACAGCTTGGGCTGCCTTCTGTTTCTTTCTCTGTTTGTTCAGTGTGTGATTTCTCAAACTTCACATTTAAAGTAGTAACTCTCTTTTCATTTGTATGATACTGGTCTGACTTTTAACTCTTCCTCCCGTTGCACTTTAAATGAGCTCCCAGTGCAACACCAGATGTGAATGTCTGATTTACACCTTCCTTTCCTAGTACTGATTCCCCATCATTTCTCATAGACTTGTTCTAGGTGGGCAATGGAGTGAACAAACAGCAATGACAGTGCTACTGGAGAAGCTCTGTAATTCTTAATGCAGGTTAAACCAAAGGGCGCTCCAGAAACTGCAGTCGCTCTTTTTATTAAGATTCCATTCATATACAGCTCATAAACTTAGTAGCTCTTTGGATGTAGATCAGTAGCTATAGATTACAATACCCAAAGTATTGCGGGCTGCTTATAATAGTGTTTTAGACATTTTCTTGATGTATGTACAATCAGAGAGAATACTATTGCATCCTTGCCTTCACAGCATAATCCATCGCAGACAGTTTTGATGTAGGTGCTTCAGAGTTATAACAGTTATTGCATTACTCTGAAATTATAACTAGGAAAATATGTAGGAAATTTAATGTTTACGAAAGGAGAGGGGATGAGAGATTATGGGGGAAGCTGCCTGCCCATAGCAGTGCTGTTAGGAAAATGTAGATGCCTGTGCTGTGATTCATCTTACCAAATGGTAGAGGTCGGCAGCTAGCTATTCACCTGTGCTCCTTTTATGCTCAGTAGACAAGTGGGCAGTTTGAGGGTATCATTTATTTGATTTACTTTAGATGTTTACCTTAAGATAAGCTGAGTCATGCCACATCTAGAGCTGCAGCCTTGGGACATGGTAGATGTCTGTGTTCACTTGGATGAATCTCGCCTCCCATTTCCTTCCCTGAGTGAAACGTTCTTACGAAATATGAATTTTCATTATTTTTATTTCTGTATGTTTTCAGAGGTTTTTCATTGTGGCTACGAGTGTGTGCATTTGTGAGTGCACACATTCGTTTGAGATTTTTTATGTACAGCATATAAGGTCAAAACGCTTTGTCCTGGAGTCTTCACAGAATTGCAATTGGCTGTGTGGGGAATGGTTGCCATCTCACTCCTGTGAAAATCTCTGAAGGAAACCATTACTGTGCTGACAAACATTAAGGAAACGTTTTCTTAATGTAATCGACTTTTTAAAGTGTTTTATTAACAACTAGTGCAACTTGGAAACAGACAAACGAGAGCTCTTGTGATGTTTTCACGCTACCAAAGATAGAGAGCATTTGCTTTTTTTTTTTTTTTTAAATTGGCTGTGAATCAGAACATGTAATTAAGAGTACTTATGAAAAATCTTAAAGGTCACTTTTGCAAAAGCAAAAAAAATCCAATTCCTCTGATTTTTTTTTCAGAACAGAAGGCCAATTAATTGCCCGTGCTTAATAGTAGCCCTGCTTGGGCTCCCCTCTGTTCAGTAATCGGCACTGCGTGTTGGTTGAGTAGTTAGCAAAGTTGTCAATTTTTGAGAAATGCATTTCTGCATTCAGAAGACTAGTACACCCTGAAATCTGGGATAAATGTTCAAAAATAATTAAATTATTTACATGAAAGGGGCAGGAGGGAATGTCATCGTTCTTTCCAACTTCTTTTTAACCCCTTTTTCTTCTTTACTAAATGTTCTTGCTTTTTGTTGTTGTGATTGTTCATCTGTTAAACGCCTGCTTGTGCATAGGCTCTTTTGTTATGTTTGTTTTAATACAGGGCATAGCAAGAACCTGAGTTAGAACAGGGAATTAAGATATAACTCAGTGAAGTGATTGTTAGCTCCTTCCTCACTTTCAACTTTGCAGGAAAATAAGGAACATGGTTTGGTGCCTACTACACCTCCTTCGGGTGATCAGGAATAGTCCTCAAAGTTAGTCTAAAGTAAATGAAGTAATTTGTCCCTCTCACCCTTTCCGGAAAGCTGGTCTCTCTGGCATCTTTATTTATTATTCAAAATTTAAGAGCTGATGTAACATCCTGGCTGTTAAGTAAGCTTTCCATTTCCAAAATAACAATAGTCCTGACAGAGTCAGCTTCTCTCCCTGCTGAGAGCAATGTAACCTCAATCATGCTTTGGTAAGACCTCTCCTATTACTAGGTGCAGTATTGATTCTGGAGAGGTTTTCAAAGGCATGACAGAAAATGAAGTACGTGAGTCCTGTTGTATTCTGTGTCTTGGCACATTGTTAGCGTCCTCGGGAGCCTTGGAAGTTGTAGTGACAGTCACTTGCTCTTCCACTGAGATTTCAGTGAGGGCAATAGTTGTGGTACTGGCTTTATGAGGTTAATCTGGACTGAAAAGAAACCTTACTTCACTAAGATGATAGGATGGTAACAATTTCTAGTCAGGATTAAGCGATGTCACTGTATTCTTTAACACAGGCTTTTTCTCTGTTCTCCATGTGATAACTTGGAGGTCCCCCTTTCTTAAATGCCTACTTGACAAATCCATATCCTTAAGATTTCCAGGTCCAGGTTTTTCATTTTATATGAAAATGAGTATGTTGTGCCCCAAGTCTTTACCAAGTCTTATTATTTGAGCATATCCACTACCACAGAGGCCGCTGTATGGTTTCTGCATGTGAATGACAGCAAATACAAAGATGACATTTAGGATCCTGAGGTTAATTTCTGATTGTGCATAGGACAATAATTTGACAGAACCTAACCTCCTATATCAGCAGGTTATCCAAATAGAGCGTTTGAAACAAATTCCAGGTTGACTTGTTTTCCCTTAATTCAGCAGTTTGGTATTAAATTGATTTAATTTCCAGGCTATGAAACTTTGACACTTGAAAGTTTCTGTTTCTATTACTATTTTCACTTTGCACGTATTCTCCTCGTGGCCCAAGGCCACCTAGCTTGGCTATTCACCCCAGTTCTCTGTGTTCTTACTTCCATGTTTTTCTGATGGGTATCAGAGCACTCTGAATCCATATGCAAGTTTTTTCAATAAGTACTAGTAATTAATTTGTTCACTAGTAAAAATGGTCCATGGTTTAGGAGCCAGCACACAAAAGCACTGAATTGTCGGTGCACTTTACAAACTAGGTGGTGTTCCTGCAGACTGAGTAAAAACCATTCATGTGCATGTGTATGTGGCTGAAAAGTAGCTGATGTTCTGCATGGGTTTCTAGAATATGATAAACCTCTGTCAGAGACCACTGAGAGATAAAACTGATGCAAAGCCTAAAAGTCTCAAGTAAGTAGAGCAGCTTGGTTAGCGGGAGAATCCCTACTGCATGTAGGATGAGGCTGCCATGCCAGGAGCTACCGATGTGATGTGCTTTGCCAGTATATGCATTGGTGTGTGAAATGTGAGTCTGAAGCGTGCCATTTACAAAGCAAATATTTCCTCAGTCAGAGAGGTTGAATATACTTTCAGAGTGGCACATATTTACAAGGAGTCTATAAACTGATGGTTACAGAGGTGACTGTACTCTGGATCAGATTCCACTTTGCTTTAAACTGGCATAAATCAGAAATGACTCAGCCTCAGTAGGGTGCCTGCTGATACACATTGTAACTACTAGGAGCCTGGATGAGCTAGATAACGATTTTATGCACTTTTGAGCAAGAGGTAGTGTTTAAACTGCAGCATTTCAGAACAGCCATGCTGGCTCATACAGACGCCTGTGTCTTATGTGGGAAGATGTTTGATTCCCCTTCCCTCCTTTAGATGGAAGAAACTAGTTTCCAGCTTATACATCATCACACAAAGTGACAGTCAACGTCTCCCTGTTTATCTTGGAAGCTTTGGCCTCTGAGTGGGTTAGGAGAATGCTAGGTAGTACTTGCCCCCCCCATCTCTTTCCCAGGAAATACCTTTGCATTACAGAGTGCTGTTTTCTTATTATCTATTAAACATATAATCCCTGTCAAACTCTAGGCCTATGATAGCTATTCTTCGAATCTGGACATGTATATGTTTAATGGTATTTATGAATTAGACCCTTTCTCATGCAGTTAACTTAAAAAAACAAAAAACAAAAAAACCCCACTTGATTACACAAACCTGTAAATGCAACATAAAACCAAGGGTAGCACTAGAGTGAAAAATCCTGCTTGGAGATAGGTGCCTACAGCGGTGCTCAAAGACATGGGAATCTGAAGATTTCCATCTTGGAGGAGGGACTTGGACTGACTGTTCTAGGATTCATTCACGCAATCTGAAAGAGCTATTTGCCTGTCAGTAACCTTGCAATTGAAAAAAGCTTTTTGCTATGCTCTTACCTATCCAGTGTGGGATAAAGTTTGCTTGATTGGTATTGAAGTGGTCTACATTTTCATAGAAGGAAATAAGCTGCGAGTGAAAGTTTCCACATCTACCTTTTTGCAGTGACTTTTGGCCCTGCTAAATGCTTCTGACAGTTCTCTGTGCTTGCAATATTATTTGCACATCATCAACAATTTATACTCTATGTCAACTTTTAGATAAGCTAATGATAAGTTGGATAATATATGAGCTCATTTGCACACACATAAAAATATCTTGAATAAAGAAGTATAGTAAACTGCAGAAAAGTTGCCAAATACTTTATGGTAACTTGTGCTTTATTGCTCAGTTGACATCTCAAGAATAAATTGTCTTTATTTTGTAATAATGAGAAACTTTTCCTTATGCCTCTGTAGTGTCTTTTCTCTTGTGGAAAAAGTTAAAAGCTGTGAGAAGGTCTGTATGGCTTTTTTTAATAACAAAAAGCACTTGCACAGTGTTATGTTGTAGGATTATTTACATATATGTAAGTGGATATTTACATACGTACAAATGCACATTCAGATGTCAGTATCTGCGGGTGTATTGTACAGTCCATTGTACATATATCTTGGTAGCTAAGAAAGTATGATTGCATGCTCTCATCGTGTCTTCGGAAAGACTTTCAACAAGACGAGTCCTTTAGTAACGTCCTAAACCCCTGGGAAAACTATGCAAAGAGCCCATTTCCAAAGCCATAAGTTTGTTTGAAAAATCAGACATACATATTTTCCATCTTGAAAAGGAAAACAGAAGCCTCCCCCAGCTTGGAGCAGTTTAAGTGTTTAACATAAGAGTGTTCTTTACTGCCCGCTTGGCTCTGGGTCGTTGCATTGCTTTGCATTTTTCACTGCAACTTATCTAGTTCCTCTGTGTTTGTGCATGTATGCAGGAGGGAGAAAATTCCTGTCTGCCTCCCCATGCCTGCTAGTGGGCTCATGGCGTTACAGGGCAGGAGTAGTGAGAAACAGCAGCTTCAGTAAACGTTCACGTGGTTTGGACAGTCTTGGCGTTACAAGGCAAATCTGTGAGGCTTGACAGGTCGGTAATTCTATCATAGGTAGCTTTACTTGAGAGAGTTTTATAGCAGAAGTACACTCTATATTAATAATATCTAAAGACATAGCTGCCCTTCTGGCGCAGGCAGCATCCCAAGAAGACATTAATCATGTTTTCCTGAAGCAGTTGAATTGATTTCTTGGGAGAAATATTTCCTTGTCTACGCCCTGGCCATTTCTGAAGCCTTCACCAACTAGCAGTGATATGAGCAGCTAATCAACAAACAATTATTGCCTGTTGTTCACTTCAGAGAAAGGGTACAAATATTTCTTTAGGTTCTCAGTGCAAGTCAGCTTCTTGTTTACCAACATACAGTGCCCACTTTGTTCTGTTGTTGACCACATCTGTGTAATATTGGCTTATGTACTGTTCCTGAGACTGCTAATACTCTCCTTAACTTGAATCCTGAACATTTTTACACCTCCCTGTAACCTTCTCTCTGTTGTTCCCCCCCCCCCCTTTGTTGGATCCTTCAGTTACGCAGAGAGTAGTGTTATGTTTAGTAAGTTAGGAACAGCTTATGTTAATCTATTTTAGATTTGAATTTAATACCTGTTTTACCATCCTATGTAAGCTTGTACAAGCAAATATGAAAACTGTTCAGTGTTTGTTCAGTTCCTTTGTGTTTGTGCAGTTCTCCCCAAGACGTACCTGGGTTCTGCACAGAAAGTGAGAGGACTGCTAAAAATGGAGCCCATTAACCTAAGTAGGAGCCAACGCTCAGGCTACTATAGAGAGAGGGGGGGAGAGAAAAGCAGATGGGAAGAATAAGAGCAGCTGAGATAGTCTGATGTGAACCTAGAGAGTTTTGAAAGACCCCTTCATTGCAGGAAACGTGCTTGTTGTTTTGTCAACAAGGATATTTGTAAAGTGTAATCTTAATTGCTTGAAATCGTAAGTATTTGATTAGTTATTCTGTTACCTACCTGTGTATGAGGAGAGGCCTGCTGATCTGAGTTGGAGCTGCTTGCTTATGTACTTGCATGCTTTGTTGACGAGGGAAAGGATTTCACTTAAGGCTATATACATGCTTTAAGCCTTTAAATCAACTGGAGCTTTAGCGGAGACCTTAGCCCGGTCTATTTTATAAAGGCACTAAATGCAAATACAGAAGGAGGAATCTTGGAGTTGTCCCATCCTAATGGATTACCATGGCAGGCCCTTGATGTAAATCGTGATGTCTTACCTTGAAGCCTTATGTCCCTTTTGTGGTCCTGATCCAGCGCTGGGAGAGGTGCACCCCTACCTCGTCCTCCCCCGGGCAGAGTTGCTACACCATTAATCTGCTGTCAAAGCAGTACGTGTGCGCGTTCCCTGGTTTGCTTCAGGCCAGGTTAGCTTAAACAGTTTCAATTGTTGAGCTGAGCTAACTTTTTTTTCTTTTTTTTTCCCCAAAGAAAATAAGGGACTGTCAACATAAAGACCTACTTATGCCAAGCAGACGTAATGAGCGGTTTGATTTGGAGACATGTTTGCATCTGAAAGATGTCTGCCTGCATCTCACTTGCTGTGGAGCTCAGATCTAAACGTCTGGGTCTCCCACTACTCAGAAGCTGGATGGGTTGAATTTTCATTTGATGTTGGTTTTCAGGTTTAGATCAACTCAAAACGTTCACATACCGGGTTGAGCTAGCTTAAGTAAGTCCCTGTAAAATCACACCATTTATACCAGCCTGCTTTGATTGAGCTGCTGTCTGCACAAAGGAGACATGCTCCTGGTGAGCTGGTTATTACAGTCATGATTCATTGAAACGTCACTTGTGTTTGGCTGTTTCTTGATTTTTTTTTTTTTTTTCCCCCCTGCACTCTACAGGATGTGCAGGTGAGGTGGCAAGAATGAATATTGGCTGCCATTTCTTACAAAAAGCTATTTAGCTGCTCTGCCTTCTCCTGAAACTCAAAGCTATGTTTGCTTCTACAGAGGACTCCAAACTGAATTCTCTTGAGCCTGAAAAGGGTGAGCGCCAACAGAGAATAAAATATCCACCTCTTCTCTCCTGGTCTCTCCTTTTGGGGAGCACGGGTTTCAGTTCTGTTTAAAGGGCTTACCAGTGCTCACCGCATCCAAGAGAGGAAGAGAATTAGTTCACTTTCAGAGCAGACACTATAATTAGTCTGTAGGTCTGAGCAGTGTCTTTCAGAAACCTCTTTTGGGAGCGTCTCCACCATCAATTCTTAGTCACGTAATGCTTCCAATATAGGTATGATTTAGCAGCCCATAGTCAGGCAGGTCATTTCCTCTGTGATGGAAGGCAGCGTGGGATTATTCTTTGCATCTAAATTAGGAGTCTAAGGAAAATTTTATGGATACCTACTTTCAGGACCAAATTTCTTGTTCAGAGAAAATTTTGTTATTCAAATGTGCTACATTGGGCATGTTTGTGGGGTGATGGCAGCTCATGTAAACAGGACAGAGCTAAAGCAGCGTAGAAGAGTTTATCACCTTTTTTTTTTAATATTAATTTTTGTTGGCAGTGGCTGGAGCCTTGATGTTCCTGCTTTGCTTATCTCCAAATCTTCCTTGGCCAAATAAGTGGAGGCTGAACCATGAGTCTCACAGCAATTGGAAGTAGGTAGCTTTTCATGGCTGATGCTAACCATCTCTGAAAACAGATTGCTGCATGAATTATGCAAATCCTTTATAGGAGGAGAACCTTTATAGGAGGTCATACCATTTATACAGGTCTGATTCCCTGTAAGAACACCTTTGTACCACTATGAATGGCTTTTTGGTGTTCTTTTCCAGTATAGCCTGCAACTTGAAGAAAACTTTTCCCCACTTTTATCCTGGAAGCATACCCAATATGTAATACTGATATGAATAGATTGGCTTTAATTATTTAAGAGGGAACATCTCTTTTCCATGCAGTCTAGTGTTTAGTAGTGTGAAAGGGTTAGATTCATTGTTGATTTTACTTTGCAGGGACACTTTGTTTCTCTGTTTTATTTATAACATTGTCATTACTTGAGTGTGAGAAGTACCTTGTGGAATTGCAAGTTAAGTAAACCTGCGAAGTGATGCTGTGCAAAATTTCTCTCTTCTTCATTCCCACCTCTTCATATTCACATCATACAGGATTGATTTCCAAAAGACAAGGTAAACATGGCAACCTGACAGCCGAAAACAGCATCAACTGGGAACTGGTGTCCTGATTACACTGTGGAGAAAGTGATGTTTGTTTTATTCTGATTTATGAACAGGCCAATGTCTGGCCAGGTGCCAGGCCGGCATCAACTATTTACTTTCCTACACAAAGAATGATGAAAGGCATCAGAAAAAAGGCAGAGAGAAATATTTTTTGTGTGCCTCAGCTAAGTGGATCACACTGCTGCTTACAAGCAGCAATCTGTCTTCAGTGTTCGCAAGAACATGGTAACCTTTCTGGAGACCACATCTCACTGTCGGTTTTTGGCCTGAAATTTCTCTTGTCTAATAAAAGTCCTCACCCACGGTGCCTGCTCAGTCAGGAGTGAAAAACTGCCTGAATATCAAGAAGAAGCGAGCTCATGCTGTTTCTCACCTTGTAAGGCTTCTTCAGAGCCTCTCAGATATCAGGGCCAAATTCAGCATCGCCTCAACTTGAGCTGCGCATCGGATAGGAAACTTTTAGTCCGCTTGGCATAAACACAGCACTGAATTAGCTTCAGAATATTGCACAGACAAAATAATTAGCAGAATCTTAATTCAAGGGTCTGATTCAAAACCCATCGGTGTCAAGGAGGCAGGAAGCAGGAGGGGAAAAATAACTTCTGAACAAGTGATTAAAATTACATCTTAATGAGCACAAAAGAGGCAAATAATTCTGGTCGGCATAATTGTTGGCATCTGTTGAAAGTAATAAAATGGTTGTTGACAGTGCTTTTGGGTGGTTTGGGTTTTTTTTTTTTTTAATGCATATATATATTGTATGTATGTATGTGAAATCCAGATATATGGAGACTGATACTAGGAAGAAAATACTTCAGCCCTATATCAGTGAACAGGTAATCATCTACAGCATGTGAACATCCATAGTGTTGTATCTTTTCCTCCACCATCTTTTATTTTATGATCTAGGTCAACAACACTTTGAAAATTAACAGAAGATGTATTGATGTAGTTCTTCGTCTGCCTTATGTTTTATGTAAAGTAAATCAGAATGTGTAGTGAAATACTTATCAGTACTATCTCAGGTTTGTTTAAAAAAATGCTAAAATATATTACTTACAAGCATAAGGACTTCCTTGCACAAGAACTGGTAATTGCTTCTCTGAGTCTGGCGCGCTATTTTTCATGTGCTTATAGAAATTGAATAAGTTTGGCTGATTTGAAAAAAAAAAATTATATTGTACAACTTTAGATTTCAAAAGGTATTTTTCTCCAACCATGCAGTTTTCATGCCACCATGACCAAAATGTTCACGCTCCAAAATTTAGCCCCAGATTAATGGTCTCATTTTTCAGAGATGTTTAATAAATTCTCTCTGAAGAAAAAAATGTGGTAATCATTACAGATACAATCTCTAAAGTTCTCAGAAATAAAGAAGACTTCTTTCCCCCATATTTTTAATGATTCTTTGATCTGTCCGTAGTTTGATTAGGTCTAGCACAGATGACTAACTTTTAGGGAAATATTTGCATTTATATTTTTGAAAATCAAACTATACAATGGGGTATCTGCCTGAGTTACATATCATATGTCATATTTCTAAGTTAATGCAATTTCTGTGTTCAGTTATTGCAATGATGTCTGGAAACTACAACCAAAGCAAAGACGTAGTGTATGAATACATAACATACATACAATCCCTGCTTCACAAAGCTCGCACTCTTATAAAAAGCTGAAAACACTGATGAACAGGGGAAGAGAAAGCAAGGAGGGTGTGGAAGTAGAGGCAAGTGGATTTGCCTTCACCAAGGGTCACAGCAAGTGCCATTCTGTTCCTATAACCATGCTGTTTTGGGAAGGCCTTTTCCCTTAAAAAAGACAAAGGAGGAAAGAAGGAGATTCAACTTTTAGAAAAAAGTAAAATGCAGCTAGACGCAGTGGTTTAGACAGTGCCTCCAGAAATGAGCTGATGAAGTACCAAGGTAATTGGAATGGGGAAAGAGAGAAATGGAAGACAGAAAGGACTGAGGAAATCTAATGTACTGCTGTTTTCTCCCTCTCCCAGCTGGTACAGTACTTTGACATAGTGGTAGGACGTGTTGGTTCTTGTTGGCCATTTTTGACCACGAAGTTTATCTGTAAAACTAACATATGGTTGTTCTTAGCTAAGTGTTGCTCGTGTACGTGTGGCACAAGGTACATGGCAGTAATCATGTCTTCCTGCGTTTTCTTTACTCAAACTCAAATTTCAATCCATGGCATACAAATGTATCTTTCTTCTCTATTTTGTATATTTTTCTAGGACAGAAAGACTGTTTGAACTCTGTCTTTCACATCATATAATCTCTTACACACCATCTGTTTGGTGAATTAGAAATAATAATAATTACTAATCTTCATTATAAGGTTTCACGGCTTCCAAAGGTGGACATCCATTTTTCACTGACTTTTGCAGTACCAATTACAGCGTGAAATATTTGCTATGTTTGCTCATCCATTTTATGGCAGAAATTAGTATTTGCTTTCAAATTCTGTTATGATTTAACACACCACATAGAAGAAGTTGCAGTTCTGTACAATGGAAGAAAAAGGAGTAGAAAACTTTGGCCGCTTTCTCAGTTGTGATGTATTGGATTCGTGGGGTAGGCTTGGGCTCATGTTTGAGATTAAATTTTGTCTAGTGTTATATACTTATAAACACACTTCTTTTGCCAGTTCTGCCTATTAACACTAGACTGGCAATTGCCAGGAAATGCGTGTTTAGAATTGAATAGGCAGCTCTTCAAAATCAGACGACCTGATTTTTCCCCAGCTTTACATTCAGTTCAGTTATTGGTACTAGCTGAAATAATCTCTTGAGACTCGATAAAACTGATCTGCATGACGGTTAGTGACTATGTTAAGTCCAAAGCTGAGTACAGCCTAGGTTGATTAAAAGATGCAGTCTTAATTCGTTTCTTTGAAATGTGTCCATTAAATGCGAAGGCAGGAAATTATTATTTCACCAGTTGCGTATTATTATAACAGTCACATTATACTAGGCCCTATCTTGGTTCGCTCATCTATCAGAGCCTGAAATATCATGCATCTTTTCAGATTCAGGTCTTGGCATGATCTACAAAACTAGCAAGGAATGAGGCAGGTCTTTGTGGATGATGTTAATTTTTAGGGATGGTGAATGATTCAGAAAGCTTAAACAGGCTGTTTTTCTGCAGTTCTGGACCAGTCCTCCTTCCTTCCCACTCTAGGTGCTGGGTAGCTCTGAAAGCGCAGGTTGTTATTCTGTTAAGGGAGATAGTACTTGTAGGCGTGTGGAAGGAAGCATGAAAGGAATGAAATAATAACTGGATGGAAAAGGAACATGCCTGCCAGTGCTGGAGAGAAGGCATCTCTGAGGGGGCAGAGGAGCAATCAGAAAATCACAGAGGCACCATAGTGAGTATGTAGGGGTGCCCAGGACTGATGCAGTCAGGTGAGAGAGAAGGTTGCAGACAGCATGCCTGTGAAATAAAGTAGTGTGCATTTAAACAGAAATAACATTGGTATTTGCACTGTAGTAAACTGGTGTTGTTGACCTGTGTTTAGGAAGTCCTTCATTTTTTCACAAGTGGTATTGCAAAAATTGTGTAGAACATAATATCCCTCACAGATGTTGGAGAAACCTTTCACTCTCGGTAGGTGCCCTGTCAGCCTCAGGTGCTGAAGGGCAGCACAGAGGTTCATGTCCAGCTCTGCGCCCTCCAGAGATAGGGAACGGTGGTGGTTCCCCTCACTGCAGGGGAGCAGTCCGCTGCAGAGCGAGGTGAAGTTTCGCGGCTCCTTTCTTAGCCCTGCCCCTCGAAATCAGGCCATGCTCTGCTCCCTTGGTGGGGCCACACCTGAGGACCCAGCCCATCTCATCAGTCATGCTGCTCTGGGCAGAGCGGGAGAGAAAAGGTGTAACTTACAGACAGAACATCTCCACACATGACCTAATATCACTTTTGTATATGTAAAATCCTCAAGATTTTAAGTCTGACATCTGTGGATCATCCTTGGCTCTACACAAATGCTTTATAATCTGTGGTAAGCTGATAAGTTCCCTCTTTCAATTGGTAAAAAGCTTACATTAATAATAACTATACTGGATCTTACACCTATCGTGGGTCCAGACCTGACTGTTAGATTTTCACATCAAGGCACTTGTATAGAAAATGTATTTTAAGTCATTTATAGAGCCTTCTAAAATTTTACTGCATATAGTCTTTCTCTTTCTCCGATCACTGTATGGCCTCAGTGATGGCAGCTTAAAGTACCTGGCTTTACGGACTCAGGCTTGCAAACCATACCTTCAATAAAATTTTGTTAAACTCCTTTTTATAAAACGGTGCTCCTTCAATGTGCAACAAAAATCAGGGAACATGAGTGTGGTAGGAAGGTTTTATTAGCCTTTCTTTAGGATGATCTGCACCATGTGCTTACAGCTTTGGCATGTGGAATTAATACAAGCAACCAAAATCACAGCGAAAGTGCCACACCACTCTGTATGTGTTTAACATACCATACATTTGTTTGTGTGGTGAGTATATGTATTGTCACATGTAATTAGAGCAAACATGTACATGCATACCACACTACTCTACTGTATGATCATAAGAGAAAAATGAAGGTAAATGATGATTTTTTTTAATAGTTATCCTGACTTCTAATCCTGTAATCATTCTACACAAGGACAAAGCAAGGGCATTTTTCTGGGGCATGTATAACAGTCATTCCTACTGCTGAACTACAGTAATCTGAAGGTAAAAAGAGAAGCTTTAATAACACAATAAATTTAAACCTTTATCTGTGCTTGACAGAATTCTAACCATAATCTGATTTGACCACATATACAATATATGTTTTTATTTAAGTAATAATGACTGAGGCACAGAGCATTTCCTGAAAATTAATGGCTGGCTGCGAAATTTTATAGCCCAAATGGAGCCAAGGGCCATTAATTCCAACTGGTCAATTCTCCATGAAATGCCTTGTGTCAGGGGTCATTTGTTACATTGCCTTCCCTCCCACTCCCCAATAAAGAAGTAAAATTAAATGTTACTCTACTCCTATGGCATCGTCGAGCCTTGAAGCAGCCACTGGAAGCCCCTGCTGGAAAGCGCTGCTATTGCTGCCATAGCAATGAACATCTCTTTAGTGCATGAGTGATGGAGAACCTTTCAAGAGTGGTCTTTCACTTTCTTTCACTTTACATTTGTTAGTGAATAAAGCTCTTCAGTTTGGTTCTCGGGGCTGGCAAGGAAATCGGAAGAGGTACGTCTCTCTTGTCACTAGAAAAGATGTGGGGTTGGGAAGGTGAGGGGAGTGCCATGGATGGCACAAATCTATCTTCCCGACCATGGCTGCCACCCTCATAGTATCTTTATGTTTACTCTGCACTAGATGCGTAGGGTAGTGTTTGTTTAGTGACCAGTATGAAATACTTGCATCTCTAGTTTATCTTGCCTCAATATTTAATTCACTGTTGGTAAAAAGGTGTGCATTAGAAGCTTCACTGGAGTCGAGTGATAATTTTTCAAACTGGAAGTCTAAGGTACATGTAGTGACTACTGCAGAGAACAATTAAGGGATTAACTGGGTAACAGAAAAAGAATTGCAACAAACTGTCAAGATGGTCATTGATAAGCCTTCAGGTAAAAAAAACAGAAAAAGGTACCTACTTGCATTTCTGACATTCTTTGGAATTAGGTGAAAATACTCTTTCGGCAAATCATAATGTATATCATTATATGTGAAATTCTGTCACCAGGATCTGTCACCCAGCACTTTCCTTCTCTTGCTAGCAAACATATACACATCACTGAGGAAATAAATTCTCATGGCAAGGAATGAGAAGTAGGAGGCAAAGAGCCATCCACCTCCTGGGCTGAACAGTTGTGCAGCCCTCCCATAGGTACTATTTCAACTTCACAAAACCTAGCTAAAAAGGTAATCAACTGATTGTTGGTGTGTATGGTGGAAATAACTTTAAAGCATACTTCTGGTGGTCTTCCACAGTCCCTTCCAGTGTGTTATCAGAGGCCGGAGAATTCACCTGCCCACAGAGAGCTTTCATTGGTGATTTTCTGGAAGGGGCAACAAACCAGTGTGTCACTGTTCATTAAGCCTGAACAACCTTTGGAGATGTACATTTTAGGTTATAAGTTGTTACCTGCTTTGTTATGAAACAAATCTCTAGATGGCAATCTTGAAAGTTAGAGGCTCAATTTTAATTCCATCCCACTAGCTCCTTGTGCAAATGGGTAAGAGAACTGGGTATTTATTGTTCCTCCCATGAGATAAGAACAAAATGCTTTTCATAGTTAAAATTTTGACTTAAAATTGGGAAAAAGCATTAGAAATATTCATAGAGAATCTTATTATTATTCTATTTATTATTATTCTGTTTAACCTCTAGAGTTGTATTATTATTACTATTATTATTATTATTGTTGTTGTTATTGTTATTATTATTATTATTCTGTTTAACCTCTAGGGTTTTAATGGAAGCTCTGGAATTCCAGTGGTCGACTTTGAATGTTCAATCAATGTGTCTGTGTAGAGTACTCTGTATAGAGTAAAAAGCTTGTTATTTCAAGTGAAACAAGATTTTCAAAATATCCCAAACCATGATAGTATGTGAAGGAAGTAGTGCAGGTAGGTACCTTGTAGCTGTCCCTGGAAGCCTGCGTGAGGAATCTCGGTTTCAGAATATTAGATGATGAAAAGGGTACAGTGAGCCAAGGCACGCTTGACTCCCATTTCTTTCAGCAAAGTGACATTGATCATTTGAAACTTGTTCCACATCCATTATCTAATATATTGTTAGTAACACTAATCTAAAAAGCACAACCATTTAAAAGTGGATTTAATCCTCTAGATTTTTTTATTAAGATGGATTATTTTTTCTAATATTTTGTTGTGCAAACTGTGACTCCAGTCTTGCAAACAGTTAAACGGAAGTTGTCACGTTGTGCAGTGAGGCTCCTCGTATGCGTGGTTTTGTCCATTGACACTGGCATTTGCAGGATTAAAATCGTTTTCATTAAAGTTATGTTTCATATTTAAAGCAAAGCACCTCCAGTGAAATTATGTGAGCTTGATAGCAACACCACTGCTCAGACCAGATTCACAATCTGTTTTTTTAAATTATGGAACTTAATTATTTTTCTTCCCATGTTTGCTAGTGAATTTAATTTTGATTTTGTTTTTATCACTTAAACATCCTAAATTTCGGAGATTCTCAAAAATGTGTCACATCATTATAACCCTTATTATGAATTATTCACAGTAATTACTGAGTTGTTGCAAACTTCATTATGAAATAGTACCAGAAAATCTGGTGGTGATACTGTTTTACTCCTTGGATGTTCTTAAAATAAGTCAGACTCAACAGATTGCAAAGATATGCAATTACAAAGTTATTAAAATGCAGATTTTTGGCAGGAAGCCACTGTATTCTCCTATGTTTACAGCTGTCTATTTATAGAAAACTGCCCTGAACAGCCTGTGGTGACTTCTTGGAGCTATTACAGCTGATTGGATCAATGCAGGGGCCTCTTGAAGGACTAGGTTCAATAACGTTTTACCTTCCACGTCATAAGCATCACTTGACCTTTTTTTTTAGGCAGGAGCAAGTGACTTTAGACCGTCTTCTGTTCTCTGTCACGCTGATACAAATGCAGGGTCCCTCTCCTGAGACTGTGTGGGACGCACCGGACATCTACGACAGATGGTTCCTAAGATTAGAGCGTGAACCAGATTCTGCTGGCGGGTAGAGCAGTGTAAATTTTGAATTACGCTTTTGAGGTCAGAGTAACATGGATTTACCCTTTCGGAACTGGCTTTAATCACTGGTGCCTTCACAGCTCTCTGAGAGCAGAGCACACAGGAATATTTACGAAGCGGCAGATGCTTTGTTTTAGCAGTGAAGTGAGCACTGTCATCATACCTTTGCCCCATCCCACCCAATGTCACTGGATGGAGGTCCCAGTTGATTTTTTATTTCTTTCAGTGCAGTGACTCGGGAACAAAAACTACGACCTGCTTAGCGTGAGAAAGTTTGGAGCTGGTGTTCAGGGTGCTGTGCGCAGCTATTCTACACCATTGCTGGCAGCCAAAAGCTGCTTTGTCCATGGTTTATTGCCCAGGCAGAACCAGTCTTGCAGCTCTGCTCTTTCTCTAACTGTGCTTTTGCAAGATGCTTCCAGTCTATCTTTTGTCATTCATTTGTGGAGCTTTTCCCAAAGATCACAGTAAATTCGTTTCTCTCCGTGAAATTGTGCGACTGGCCTGGCCCCTGAAAAAGAGGGAGGATTCTGCAAATTAAGGTGTGTTGCATCTAAACAGCGCAATGAGCAAGTCATCCCTGCTGTGAAAGTGGGGGATGTTTCCAGAGTGCAGAGCCACAGACCTTCACGTGTTCTGTGCTGACACGCGCTGGAACAGCCTCCAGAGCCCTAAAGCCTTACCCGTCCTGTTGGGAGGTTGCTAGCTCTGCAAAACAGATGTCATTAATATCAGTGGGGGTCTGTAATAGTCTCCCCCAGGCCGAATGACATTTAGGGCTTCAAGACTGTGAAATAAATGAGAAATTGAACAGGACGGTTAAAGAATATATTATAAGTGGTTAGTATTATAGTGTCCCATTATGTATGGGACTACCTGGTAATAGTTTACTTTATTCCACGTGTAAATACCTTTCTTCTCGCTCAGTTAAGACCAGCCTGTGTTGGCCTGAAAATTCAAAATGCAGCCACGCTCTTTGCAAATTTTCCTAACTGATAAGAACCTGAAACTTGAGACGTTACCCTTTAAAAGTTGGGTGCGTCCTGACAAGTTTTTAATGGCAGTCATGTAAAAGAGCTCACACTGATACCTATTAAAGGAGGAATATGCAGTGAAAATCCTAACACAACCCTTTAACCTTAGAAATGTCAGTGAGTATTGCATGCCTGTGTTATGCAGGAGGGAGTATGTTGGGCCTATCCTGAGCAGATAGAAATACATGCAAAGAGCTTAATTCTGCAGATCTCCAGAGGGTGGATGTAAGCACCCCTGGGGGTTGTAGAGGTGGAAAGAAGGGGTGTCATTAAATCACTGAATCGTCCTTCCCTATGCTGATGTTCCTGAGCCATCCAGGAGCCAATTTGGATGCCAGCATAAAATGCAGCAGCTTTGGGACCGCTTTAAATTATGCTTATAAAAAATGGCTTCATACAGGCGATTCAACTGATCTAGGATTGGTGAAGTGTGTGCTCATATTCCACTCTGACATGTCGTCCCCTCAGCAGCTGAATGAATAACAGATAGTGAAAGAGGAGGAACCAAGCTTGATGGATCCTCCAAAGCTGAGTGACTGTAACATAGTGAGGAAAAGCAGGGAACTGTTTTATTCTTGATCATTTCTCTGATGAAACTCCCCTTGATTTCAGTGGCCAGCCCTGATTTCCACTGTGCGAGTGGAGAATTGTGCCCCTAAACACAGTGGTGGGCATTCCCCATGCTGCCAGTAGTCACAATTTGCAGACAATCCAGCTGGGAAGGCATAATGTAAAAATTGGGCCTGGCAATGGTACTGAAGAATGTGAGACAAAGTCCCACTGTGCAGAAAATACTTTCAGGTATGTTTTTCTTAAAGGTTTTGAACCAAAAGAACATTAAAATGCAGGAATGAAGGTCTGGGAGCGTGCTGAGACTCATTCAGAGGGCCTGGGGAATGAGGGAGGGGGAGTCTTCTCTAGCTGTAGTAACCTAGAAACTGAATCCCCGCAGAAGAAAAAGATGAAAGGTTGAAGCCTACTCACCTTCTCCTTTCCAGAACTGAGTACATTTTGATCCCCAGAGAAAACAGAGAAAGGTAAAGGAAGTTGAATAGGATATCAGGAGCCCTCAGGCAGGTGAGTGATGACACTGGAACTGGACAAATGAGCTGTGATCAGGGAAAGAAAAAAGCCGTGTCAGAGCAGGTCTTAAAGTGTAGGGTGCTTTAGAAAACGTAATGGCAGCTTGATGTTTCTAAAGCATCGTCTATTCCTTTCTAATCCGTGGCAGTCTGTACAGAGTTAACAGCAGCTTCGGTTGTTAGATTCTTTTTTGGAATAAACAAAGAGGGAAAGAGGCAAACTTGCTTAGTGTTAAGCAGGATCCTGTCTGGGTATTCTTCCCCCATATTCTCCTCAAGTAATCTATTAGCACATCTTAAGAGAAAAATGGCCCTAATCTAAAGATTAATAGAGCAGTGTGTGGATATTTCCAGTGATGTGCGTGAAACTTTTCTTTTTTTTTTTTGGCTGTATGCACCAGCGTGTTCTTTATCAGCAGATATCTAGGTCTTAAAAACTAGGATGATTATTGAAGAGGGCAGCAGGCACTTTAGGGCACCCACTGTTTTCTTATGACAGAAGCCTTGCTGCGAAGTGCAGTAATTTATGTTGATAAATTGCAACCGTCAGAATGTCTGGATCATTTCATGGGTTGTATTTCTAAGCAAACGTTTCTAGCTTGGGTAGTGGGGGGTGAGAAAGAGACATTGGTTTAAGAGACAGAGGAGGGCAGCACAAATCCTGTATGTGCCTTTTGTTGTAAAGTAATGCAAAAGTAATGTTCCTCAAATTGGCTTATTGTGACGAGGGTCACGTTAACCCAATTTTGTTTGTGTAAATCAAAAAACTTCCTAATATGATCTTACGATCTCCATAACCAAGTTTAAAAAAAAAAAAAAAAGAAGACGAGACTACCTGATGTCAAGATTCGCTAGTTTTTGAACGCAAGATCTTTCTTCACAAAACTTGTTCAGTTGTGGAGTTTTGTGTGCGTGCCAAAATGTGAAGCCAGTTTGGCTCAGATGAGGCATATGCAAGTGAAGCAAGCCTTCTACATTTAATCAAGAGACAAGAAAAATTACCGTAATTGTTGTAAGAAAAATACTCCTTGGAGAACAGAGAGGAGTTTTCATACCATATTATTATTGATGTGCTTCACCATAGTTAAGGTTATAAACAAAGAGATTAATTAAAAGTAGAAGGGCTTTGCTGGGCTTTGTTTTGTTTTGCTTGCTTTTTAAATGGAAGATTAAACGCGCTGGTAGGTCTGGATGTTGTTGCAAGAGGTTACTAATTCCTCTGTCATGATATACGGTTAAAACAATCCTTTGGACTTTGATACAGGAGAACACAAGCCAGGTACTGAGATTTATATAAGATGAGTGACATGTCTGGGTGGACTTAGCTTAAGCAGGTGCTTATGTACTTCTCTGAATTGTAGCCTGCAGGAAAGAATGGCTATCTAACCTGACTAGATAAGGCCCAAACTAGGCATGAGTTTACCCTAAAGGGGAGCGTCTGTGTCTTGGAATTGCAGTTGTCCCTGAAGACAATAGTGAATATATTCAAATGGCCTGAAGCTGTGTACTCTTTGAACTGGATACCCTGAAGGAATGACAGTGAGATCCGCTAGGTGTTTCCAAAGCAGAAAATACATTCGAAGTTCAACCTGTGGCTTAACTTGCAAATCTTTTGCAAAGATGACGCTGGCATACAACCTTCTGAGAAGGGTACAACTTCCAAGTTCTGGGATTTTCAGAAGGGGCATAAATTGAGTTAGCCCATTAGCAGTGAAGGGGTTGTGAAGGGAGGGTTGAATGTTTTAGACCGTGATTCCAAGCAGTGCTCCTCAAAATGCTGGTATGCTATTGCTACATCAAACTGAGCTGTGGCATATTGTCTGATAATAGTGCTTGATAAAACACCAGAATTTAATCCTAACAATCCCGTATTTGGATTCTACTCTGGAAGAAAAGGTTTCTCTACTGAAAGAAAGACAACTGCTGTGTTTGTAATTTCCTAGTCCTGCCTGTATGACTTTGTTATATAGAGAGGCATATATATATATGTATATATGCAACAGAAGGAAAACTGCTGCATAACCTGATCACTAGTAAAGGTAGCTCCTTTAGGCTGAATGCAAGCATGGCATTTTCTCATGAGGAACGTGTAAAACTTTCATTTCCAAATCGCAGCAATGAGTAGTGGTTTCCAGTGTGTCTCCTGGAGTTCTTGAAATGGATATTTTACTCACACGGCACTAAGAATAAGCCAGCTGGGATCGGTTCAAATAAGCTTTCCCCTTTGATGTATTTTAATGTCTCTGGTTTTGCCACTAGTGTCTTCACATTGATACTATTTCCCTTTTTGTTATTCTTTTCAATACTTCAGCTTTCCATGCCAGTGGTCCAGAACCTAACAGCTTGCTGAATATGTACTAAAATGGGCTGTCTCTGTTGGACATGTACCATCTCCTAAAGGAAAAAAAGTGAGAGACTCAAAATCTTGAGTTTGTCATCTTTTAGTAGAGGGAAATTTCTCTGGGTGTTTCCTTTTGTTTTAATACAAAAAGGGCAGATAGAATCGATGACTGCTTTTTGTTCTCTTTTCAGACCTGAAATAAGAAAGCGCAAAAGCAGCAGCACACCTTTGTCCGGTGTATGGCAGTGTAATTGCATCATTCAATAAAAATTACAATTGGCTCTGCAGTATAAGGGAAAAGGGAATCAGAACCAGGCAGACTAGTTCTGGCTTGCCTTAAATGTGTGCGTGAGGAGTGTACCATATCAATGGAAGCGTAGATAGGACTAGGCCCTAGGGGTTGTATTCTCATTACATTACCTGTTTGTACAATGTGAAAGGGGAGTAGTAGACTGGCAGAATCCTAAACTTATTAACTATCTATCTCCTGTTTGGGGAAGATTTAAGTTTTGAAGAAAAAACTCCAGTAATCGCTGGAATACTATTTATATCATCATAAACTTGTGTCAACTTAACTGATTTTAATAATGATTATTATTATAATAAACAGCAGCTCTTATCTCTGCCACTGCACACGTGCTGTGGTAATGAGGAATCTTCTTTTTTTCTTCTCCCTTCTGCTCCTTGACTTAACTCATTTTCCTCTCCTCTCCCCCTACCTCTAGCTGTCAATCACCGTCACATTACTTTGCCTCATATGCATCAAGAAGAGCAGCTTTTTCCATCAAGTTAGCCAATTCTAAAGCTGCATTCTCAGAAGCTGTATAGATTGTGCAAGTTGGAGGAGCCGAGAGAAGAGTAAACTGGACAATAACAAAGACTCCCAGGGCTGCTTCTGGCTGCCAGTCTCTCATGCATGTACTCACACAGAGCTGTATATAGGGCATGCCTTTAGGACCAGACTCATGTCTTTCAGTTCAGAGAACAGACCTCCTATCCACACCATTAATCACAGTAGGGAGGAGGGAAACGGCTCATTACGCTACATCAATGATATTGTCCATTCTCTCTTCTGCAAATTACAGGAGTTGTCTCTGTGTCGTGTTCAGCATCCCCTGACTTGATGTCCATAATTCAAGAGAGAGAGAGCAAAACTTCTTAACAAGAGTTTACCTGTTAGCAGCAGAGGTTAGCTAGCAAACTGTGTCTAGTGAGGCATCTCATCAGTGTGATAGCAAGGCAGGCTTTCCAAGGGAAATTTTTTTCTACTGTTAAATTTACAGTAGTGTTCCTTCCCACTCCCAAAATGCTAGGTTTGAGTACCACCTTTCTATACTCCAGCTTTTTGGAGAGTGAGTCTTTCAGCTGCGCAGCATTGTTGTTAAGCCCCTCTGTCCACTTCCAATATAGTTTGTGCGTGCGTGACTTCGGTAAGCCACCCTTTATGGCTGATTGGCTTCAAGTTTATTCGAGTAAGAGCTTCTTGCTGTATTTTGGCCTTTAAAGGTCCTGTGCTTTGCATCCTATGCCTATTTATGGATATTCTTTCAAAGCAGCATGCAGAGATTTATCCGCCTGGCTGCCTGTGACGTTAAAAGTCATATAACTAAATTTTTTACGCGCAGCTTTTAGGCTTGATGCTTTATTACTCTCTTTTCTACTTTTTACCCATAAATGATCGCCGTACTTTAAAATTTACATATCATCCAGTTTTCACCCTTGCACATAATATGGCGTTCGTCTTGCCACATACTGACCGTTCCCCTTCTCTGCAGAGGGCTCATCTGTGTCAATTCTTTACTGAACTTGCGTAGATTCTCCAGTTCTTCCTACAAACGTTGGTATTTTCTCCTTGATGTTTTCTAAACCCACCCTCCAGTAAGGTTTACACACAGACTTCCTTACAGGCTGATTTTGAGAATCACTGCTAAGTGCTTCCCTCGAGCTCCTGAAGTCTGCGTTGTAGTGGGCACCTGACATTATTTTCATTGTTCTTATTGTTACGCGGCACATTTTGATACTTGATCATGCCTTTAGTTGCAAAATAGATACCGTTGTTCAGTGATCACCGAGCACGGTTATTACCTGATGTTGTGTCCGGAGCTTGCGTAAGATACCTTTTGGTTCCAAGAGATGTATATGTACAAATATGCCTTGTTTAAATCTCTTTCATATCACCAGATGTTTTGTAGGGATACTCCTAAAGTTTGGGTAGTAGGAGGAATATGTGCGTATCACCACATCTTTCAAGAGGTCAAGTAGAGTTGTAGGTCTGGCTTGCTTTGAGACTTCTATGTTTGGTTAATCATGAAAAGTATCTCCTCTGATTGGAATATCCCAGGCCTAATCTTTAGATGAGATCTTTATGGAATACATTGTTGCTTATGTCTGCTTGTTTCATTAGCGCATAGAAAGAGGGACATCCGAGATTTTTCGTTTGGATGTTGTAAGACATTCAGGAGAGTATAGAAGAATTCAAATGAAAGGATTATATCTATATGACATTTTTGCTGTGAAGACTAGGGATAGATGCATCCATTTTTTGATGCACTGTGCAGGAGACATCTTGAAGCTATTGGTATGAAACCCTATATCAGTAATTAAAGAAAGGGGTGTATCTTGGAAATGTTATGATGTGCTTTATTAATGATCCGCCATATTTGAAAGTACAAATTTGTGTCTTCAGGATTTTTTCAATTTTAGGCAAACTTACCTGGTTAAAGCAAGTTGAGAAACAAAACAGGAATTAAACCCTCGCACCTATGATTCCTCCCTGAGGATAAAGAGGTGCTCGTACTTGCATCTTTTTTTAACTGTATCTGCTTCCTTCTCTAATGCTCCTGCCACACCTTTAAAAAGTCGTATTAGTCTGTTGTAGGTGGTGGGTTAATCAAAAACCTTTTACAGCACTATTTTTTCATCCTTCAGATACTTTTAGGAAAGATCTGAACAGTGTCAGAAGGAATTAAGCTGCTATCGTTGTTTATAGAACTGACAGAAATGGTTTTAAAGTAATTTTGAGTAAAATTTGCTTTTCCTCTGAGAAAAATTTTGCTTTTGATAAAATTTTCCCTATTTGCATAATAAAAAGAATATATCTGGTGGTTTGAAAAGGTCACATAGTTAATATCTGTGAAGCACTGGTAGGTATTATGTATTTTGTGAAGTGGCTGCAAAACAAGAAAGAGTGGAAAATGTTGAATATACTAAATGGCCAGGATGGGAAACAGAATGTCAAATAAGATCCAATAATATTTAATAAGTTTGATTTTGAATTCAAACTGAAATTCAGAAGGTGATTTCCTTAGCTATTGATATGAATGCTTCTCCTACAACAACAACCCTTAAACAATAATAGTTAGTGAGGAATGATGAGTGTCTGAAGATGACAGTAATTTCAGATAAGATAAGGAATAGCCCACGCTATAAATCAGATTTACTTCATGGAAGCTCACCAGAGCCTGAAAAAGAGGCTATTTGAGGATGTATTTCTGTACTTTTCAACTGCGGCTGTCATAGTCTTTCAACCCCAAGTGCTAGAAATTAGGCGGTGTTGGCAGAAACAGACAAGCTATAATGTAGTTGGCTTAGTCTTTTATTTTACAAGTGACTAGTGGATTTCTAAGTCCTTTTCCTTCACGTTTCGTGCAGCATGTTACAGAGGGGGATAGTTTATCATTAAGCTAAAAGCCAACATCAAGTCCTCCATATAGTAAAATTTGAGAGACCGCTGACATGCATCATTGTGCCGCAGTCTTGACTGTTGCAATCCATCTTGACCAGCGTGTTTGAAAGTTGAACTACATGTCATCAGTTGCCCTGTTAAAACTTTAATGTCTTAGACTGCACAGTGTACCAGTACGTTAATTTAGTGGTGCATTCGGCCTCTGCATTTGAGGGTCAAGAGCTTACCTCACCTGGCCTGGCCAGTATCTAACATGGCACTGCATGATTAATGCAGAAGCCTTTATTTCCGCTCAGCCTAGGCAGAAAGCACGGTCTGTCCCTGCTCAGGCAGTATTTCCGAGAGAGGGGAAGGTGAAGAAAACACACACCCAGAACCATTGAATCCTTAATGATCACGGGGCTAGAAGTACATGATGCGTTTCTGAATTCAGAGAATGAATTGCTAGCCAGTTTGCAAAAGGGACAAGGGGGAGGGAGTGGGGAAAACATGCTTTTCAAAGGTCAAGGGAGGAAGCACACTAAGACTAAGAGTATTCTTCTTATTGGAAATCACTATTTGAAAATCATTCAGGCTCTGCCTGAGTGCAAAACTAACTAAAGGATCCTCAGTAGCTAGTTTTCTACTAGAATAAAGTCTGTTGACAGCTGATGAAACTTAGGACTCGTCTTTAATGCTGCGTGTTTTATTTTGGAGGACAAATATTAAAAAGAAGCTGTTTGTATTCAGCAGCATCAACAAAGAATCTGAATACTGGGTCCAAAAAAAGATTGTAAAGGCAAACATACAACAGCTGTAAGTGAGCCATATGCAAGTAAAACTGACTTAAAAATTCACATAGGTGGCAGACACAGTTTGCATGTCCTCCCTGGAGCATATATATACCAGCTAGAGTGCTGTAATGGCGGGTGAAGTGGAAGGTGCTGTAGCGATGGGTGAAGTGGAAGAAGCAGGTATTACTAGCTAAAATAGGCTATGCAGTGTCTTGGTAAGTTATATTTTTTTTATTTGAAATAAGAGAAAAATTTCTGACTTTACAGCTTAGAAAAAAGAAAGGTTACAAAGACACAGTAGGCTGCACTATTTCAATCAAATTCCTTATTTTTGGAGGGCGTGGTGTGCTATCTAATCCGATTCAGTGAATCTGAACTAAAAACACTGTGATTTGCGGTCTCCTGTTGAATTCCATGTTCTGTGTTTGGGGTTGCAACAGATGCACTTTGCTGAATTCCCTCTGAGCAAGTTTGGAGTAGCTGCCGCTCCATGACTGTCAACAAATGTTGTAAGTTTACCATGTTTTGCAGTTGCAAATTTGAAGATAAGTGGAATAGAATTAAAAGCATCACTAATGCCTTTATAATTGAAATAGTGTAGAGTTACGTAGGGTGTTAGCAATCATATTAACTATTATTTGTTTAACAGAAAGACAAAGTAATAAAATTAAAATTAAAAATCCAAAAGCCTAGTTGTTCACATGCAGATCTAGGAGGGCATTTTGTAACAGAAATGATTGCTTTTGCTTCATGCTTGGGGTGATGATATTTGTGTCCAATTGTTTTTCCTGAAGAAAGTATAGCAATGTAAAATTCTAAGTAATACACAGGGTAGGGGTGCAAATAATCAAATTTCAGAAGCGTCTTAAAGCATCCCACCCCAATGCAGTGAAAGGAAGCAGTGCTGCTAGGAAGGGTAAAGATAAATGGAATTATATTTCTATTGGAAGCATGATAGACTTTATTAGTTAGTCACCTGCACTCAGACTAGATCAGCTGTCAGGGAGAGCAAGTAGATGAACAGGTACCTTGTGAGCTGTCAGTAGCAGATCAGTGTGGGTTTTTTAAATAATAATTACCCTCTTCCACAGCAGTGGTTTAGACAAAAGCACAGCTGCTTTATTGATGATGCCTTTTGAGCATAAGGATGAATACTCTAGTTTGTTCTTTTCGTTTTCATAGGGTAAATGTGGTATCATATTTCCGTAAAACTCTTTCAGGAACTGATGCAGTTTGCTGTTAAAGCTTGCACAAGGAAATTATTTGCCAGGCCTTTAATTTGATCAAAGGCAGTTATTTGTAATAAGAGTGCTAATAGCTAAGAAGGGCTGCTCCTTGCATTCAGAACTGGAGAGGCCCTTGTCCCCTGCCAGCCACTGTGCAACACGCGGTCCTGGGATTCAGTGTGGCGTGGCTGGGGGGCTCGTCCTTTTTTGCACCCTGACCAGTGCTAAGAGGTGAGTGCAACTATTAGCTTCCTTTCGTTGTGAGCGAGGAGCTCTGTGGGCACCACATCCACCATTGTGGCGCAGTCGGATGGTCTTGTCTGGTCTGACAGCTTGATTAGCGTGAGGCCTAGGTGCGGGAGCAAGAAACTCTGCAACTGGTGGTTGAGATACTCTGCTGGTGTGCAGCAACACACGTATGCTCCTGGAGGTCATCCAGGAGTCTGAATTGAACAGACTGACTGGATTGGTTTGGGTGGAGGCTAGTAGTGGAGGCAGCGTTAAAATTTGCAGTGTTGTATCCCTTCCAGAGTTTGGAAGGTGCACTCTTCTTCGCTATCGTAACATTACACGTTGTGTATAGCCACCTTTGTTTTGCCACAGATACTGGTTCCAGCCAACTGCTGTTTGGCTGCTTTGCTTCCCACCCCTCCAAAATGCTACAGAAGCTGAAGTGAGAACTGAGCCTTCACAAAGCTTTGTCAGATTTAATTGAATTTAATTTTGGCACTGTGGCCCAGTGACAGAGCAACTTGTGCGTCAGAATAGGAGCTGAGTTAATGCTGGCAGCAGTGATCAGGATGAGAAGCTAGCCTGCTTAAATTCATCTTGCAGAGCTGGCGAGGGACTGCCTTTAGATCAGCTCCCTTAGGCAAATCACACCCCCACCACAGAGAAAGGAAGCAGAGCAGCGCTAAATTCGATGGCAGACTTGACAAGACGGCGCATGGGGACTGTCCCTACACCCTGGCAGGCGGTGGAGGAGCTTGACTGGCTGTAACCGTGGTGCAGTGTCATGGCACTGCTGCTGTTCTCCTCTGCGGAGCGTAGGAGCAGGATCGCCATTTAACTCAAGCTGTGTAGATATTTACTGAGCAAATAGCCATATACCTACACTTTAGCTACAGGCTATGGTTTGGATGCTACAGGAATAATCATTTTATCTACACGAACACTTTATAAATGATGGGAACAAATAGTACTATACAGGAGCTGGGAGACTTACATTATGCATGTTTTAAAATCCTCTCTTATTGTCTCTTCTTGTGAATTTATGAATCTAAATGTGACATGATTTATCAGGATTCCAGAGAATAGAAGAGAAAAATAATTAACTATGTGTTCTGGTTAACTAATTTGACACTTTAAAAACCCACTGATGCATAGATTGGCTTCTGTGAGAGGGTGGGTTTTTCATCTTTTTATGAAGTGCTAAAGATTGACTGTAGCTAGAGGCAAGATGTTGATCAAGATCAGTGGTTCATCTGTAGTGTCGAAAAACTTTTCTAGTGCCAAGTTGTTTTAAGCCTGAGTACATGGACACAGTCTGCTAGCCCCCAGAATTGGGCCAATTAAAGAGTCTCCTTCTTCTTCCCCTACCTCTCTTCCCTGTCCCCAACAGCCAGATCATCAGGAAGGCAGAGGGAAATTCACTTTTTTCTGCAGCGTTGCATATGGCTATTTGGTGAGACCATTTGGATATCTCTTCCTCTAACAAATTCAGTAAACTTCACCATTGGATGCATCACATCACCTTGGCAGTGTAACAGCTTCCAAAATAGCAAGTATTTTTAGATTCTTTCCTGTCATGTCAAACCAGAGCTTCAGAACTAAATGCCAAGACAGAACACCATTGTTCTTAGCTAATCTCAGTTTCCTCTGTCGTACCAGGTTGCCATCCTTACCTTTGTGTGGCTAAGTAATGACTCTAAAGCATGGCAGTGTAATAGGATGATGTGCAGTATGTAATGTCTTATGAATAATTTTAGAACTTGAAAAATTCATTAACTGATGCATCTCAGCATTACTCTTGCCCTTTTTCTTATAAGAATAGCATTCTTTATCTCACAGTACAAACTAGAGAAGGACCAAAAGAGCAACAAGTTATTTTGTCTAGATTATATGCAAGATCTCTACAGTAGTGACTTGTCAGACTGAAGCTGTATTTCATCCCTGTGGCTGTTTTGCCAAGGCTGTAACACTACTACTAATGATACCTGTCACTTCTCTAGCCCCTTAGAGTTGTAGGTAGTTTGACAAACATTATTATACAAGCTTACTGGAAGGTGTCAGAAATGAAGTAAACACCTGCTTCTTCCTTGGCTGAAGTAAAATTTTTAAATCATTCGTAGCCTGGCTTTGCCTTAAGCTTAGCAAAACGGTCCTCCAAACCAGCTTGTTCCCTGACTTTCTTTATAGTTACATTTTTGGTAAATCACTTCTGCTAATGTAGTATTGGTGCAGCTTTATCATGTCTAGACTGGAAAGACACTCTTGAAAATAGTATATATGTTTTTTGTATCGGACTTTCTGGGCCACTGTAATGAAGTTAAAAGGCTAAAGTGATTAAAAAAAAAAAACACTGAAGGACATCTTGATACTAGTGTTAAAATGCTTATAAGAGCAATAGAAACTTCCTGCAGTTAATGATTTGTTGATTTTGGTGAAACAATAATAGCCGCAGAGGCACTAATATAGAAATCACTGTATTTCTTAGCTCCATTTTTATCAACATATTTTAAATCGTCATAGCTAATGTGACAGTAGGAGTTCTAGCTATTCTTAGAGTGCCACCATGATTAAAGTTGGAAAAATGCACTGGAAATAAATGCAAAAACTTCTGACATCCATTCGCATTTCTGATGGTTCACCCAAAATGAATGGTTTATACTGACACTAGAACATACAGTTCTTTTCACTTAAAAAGAGAGAAAATACAGGCACAGTGTTGACAGTAAGCGTTTTCATTGTCATCTCCTAAATTCCCTCCAAGATGAAGCCAAGCAGCCTGTGCTTCAGAGCTCCCATGCAGGTTCTTTGCAAGCGTCTGAACCTGGGGAATAACCGCATGGTGGCTCTGCCTGCGCCGTTCCACCCCAAATCCTGTCAATGCTTTTTGTGAGCTCACTCATACAAATCTGTTGAGATTACACCACCAGTGTTTTGTGTTACAAAAAGAGTTATCAAAGGTTACAACAGGCATAAAAATTGCCGAATGCAATCTCTGCTTATTTAAAACTCTGCTTGGCCCTGAGGGGATCTTTGCCATAACAGACTGGTCTGTCCGCTCCCAGAAGACTGGGCAAGCCTTTATGGTACTTCTGTGTTGTGTGAGGATTGAAAATAGTTCATGTTTTATTCTAAATTACTGTCATTTGCAACTTCCTCTCTTGCAGCTCCCACCTTACAGAGATCAGCAACCCAATTTTTCCTTTGTATACATCAGTGTAAATCAAGATTAGCATCGCTGAAGTCAGTCTAATCACAAGTGTAAAAGTAGGAAAATGAAAGGAAAATCAGGCTATAAACTATTTGCTTTTTATTTTTAAACAGCAACATTAATGCTGCTGTTCCGCAGACACATGGTGACCTGCACAGTACTAGCTCATGCATTACTTACTAATATATCCCCATTTAAATGCAGATTTTTTTTTGCTCCTAACACAGAACTTCAGGGAAATCCTCTCCAGATAATCTGTAATAGGATACCAAATCAATGTTTCACTTCAACTTGTGTTTCAGCTTATTGATCTTAACTTTCTACCATTTTGCTGCAACATTTGCCTAGGGGGAGAGCGGATTACATTAATTATGATAAGGCTTTTAATTAATTATTAATTATTTTGATATTCCAAATATCCATGCCAGCAGTGGCGGTCTGCTTGTATTCTTGTACCTATTTCTGTTCTCAGTGAAGTTAACTAGTGAGTTGTGACTTCACATATTTTAGAAAGTAATTGAGATAGGTAGATACTCTACTGGGAAAAGGAAACAGCATAGAACTCACAATACCCCTTTGTTGCTTATGGTGAGGAGGTTTTGTTCTCTTAACACTTACTTATGGTCACAGTAAGACCCTGAACTGTTGGTGATATTCCATTAAGTAAGTAAGTGAGGACCCTCGTGCTATGATACTGAATTCAAGAGGTTTCCAAAAGCATTTCATTTTGTGAAACTTCTAAGTAAACACCTAAATGTCTTTGAATAAAGACATCAGGTATGAATGTTCTTACACCATTCCCACACCAAATTCACTTTCTTCACTGCATCTACTCCTCGGTAAGGAAAGACTTGTCCTGGTAAATTCCTCTTCCACCACGACCACTAGATACTGCAGTTTAAAGCATCTGCACAGTCTAGGTTGTACTTTTTTTTTTTTTTGGGGGGGGGGGTGGTACAGATGTAGGAACTAATGTAAGGGTCCGATTTTTCAATTAACTATTTCAAGTCAATGTCATGGTTTCCTCTTGCTATACAGGACACGTATAAAATGAAATTTCTCCTCTGTGTAGGTCAGCACAAGGCCTGGGCCTTTCTCAAGTCCTCCTTAAGCACACCTCCTGAGGTGTATGTTAGATCTTAACGTGAGCTCTTTTCCACTGGACTAAGCTTTGTATTTAAATATCTTCTTAAATAGTACAATGAAGTCATAGCAACAATGTTTATAAGTCTACTGGAACATAAATATATGAATACAGTTATTAAGAAGAGTAATCTGACATTGAAAGTTAGTGTTTTTCAAGCACCTAACACACTGAGGCCCAATGTTTTAATTAAATAAAAACAGAGTCCGTGCTATTTACTGTTTCCAGTCTGCAAGACTGTGGCATAAGAGAAAACAAGTCATATGGCAGCAAAGCTTAGATCTAATTTTCAGCATTGCCAACTAGAATATAAAACTCTCAAGCATGGCAGATGTATAAATAAGATAAGAGCTTTAAAAATACATTTTCAGGGTTTGTTGGTGGTGGTGGTGGTGGTTTTGGTTGTTTTAATACATAGCTTGGTTACCTATATGGTACATTTGGTTCATATTTCCAAACTTTGTTCTGGCAACCATGAGAATTACCAGCTTTCAAAATCTTACCTCTGAGAGTCACATTTTTATACATCATCTTCAGAATGTTATATATTTTTAAAAAAAAAAGCATCAAGAGATTAGCAATAAAATAGTGGAAGTGGGCAGTCTCATGGTTAATGAGATCTCCTTTGACATATAGTTTGGTCAACAAAAGGAATATCTAAGAAATATATGTGTAAATATAATGATCTTTGGATTATGCTCCTTTCGGACGCTCATCTACTAGCCCTTAATTTAGAGAAGAAATATATTTCCAGCGTTCTGAAATCTTGATGGATTCAACCACCTGCTCTATGAAATCAAATATGTTCCTCCACTACCACATCAAAATAAGCCCTGTCCATGATCATATTTAGGTCTAAATTAGTGATATGTTGCAATTAATCAGACGGAAATGAGAATGTTATATTACTGATAAGAACATAGGCTATATAATAAGTTGTCTCCGTATAAGTTTTTTCTTCAAAAACGCAGAAGTAGCATTTGCTTTTAGTCCTGAAATCCAGAGTTGTCAAGACTTCAAAAGACCACAGAACTATTTTTTAGTTACATTTTCAGACTTACATAGTTAAAAACCCACCGGTAACCCCTGCTGCTTTCCTTGGAGGCATGGCCACCTAGAATCAGCACCACTAAGACATGCTGACTTTACAGATAGAGAGTAACAAAAAGCGCAGCTACAGTGGAAGAGCTGGGTAGAATACTTTTTTTCATGAACAGTGTATTATCAGTAGTAAACACAGGTCCAAACCAAAGCACTAAGCAAAATTTTAGGTTTAAAAAAAAAAAAAGTCTATTGGAACACTATTGAAGTAGGGAGAGGTTGTCATTTTCAAAGAATCACTTCTGTTTTTATCCAAACCGACTGAAAGTTTCTCACGAAAAAGGAAATGATTTTTGTCAGAAAGAGCAATTCTACTGCTGCAAAATAAAATTTTATTCTGAAAATAGTGGACTTTTCCATATTAGAATAAAAATGTATCATAATCTGAAATCCTTTATTAAAACTATCAAAACCCATCAAAATTATAACCATTAATGACTGGACAGTAAAAAAGGTCACTTTCATCGGACTGCATTTCGCAGAAAAATGATCTGAACAGCAAGAATAGGTTTAGGTAATTTTCCAAGGGGTAAGCTAGGACTTAACAAATCAGACTGAAAGCCATTAAAAAAAAGGAATGGATCAGGTATGAATTGATAGAGCTTCCTACTTCTTTGACGTTGTGATCTTCATGTCCCACTGCATGATGCAGTAAGAAGTTTTCCTAGATGTAGTAGGTATATATGTCTGTCTATTTCTGTTACCCGCTTAAACCTACTTTTCCACATTAATTACTGTCCATTGATTGAATTGAAAGCATGCCTTTTTAATTACACTAGCTGAAACGGTGGCTGGTTGTGAAAGCAAATAATTTGAATTTGTCCATTGGAGTCATGTGAATCAACAATACTGTTTTATAGGTTTTGCATTTTTCACTTCAGCGTTTCAAACACTGATCCGTGCACAGAACAAAATCTGGCAGAAAGATAAAAGGCTCCACCTAGTGGGCAAGAACTTTTCACTTCAAAAAACCTGCAAGATTTTGACTTAATTCCATGCCTGACGACACACTACTTCAGATTTTGTTTCATTAAGCTGCCATGTTGTTCTTAAGTCTTGCCTTCTGACAGAGTCCTTATTTCATATCCAAAGTTGAAACAGTAAGAATTATTCTGAGTGCCTTGAGCAAGAAGCAATAGATGATACTAAATGAGTGGGTTTACACAGAAAGAGAGTAGGATTTAATCCAGAGTTCTGGAATATTTTCCCCTACAGCTTCAGCATACAGCACTCAAAACCAGGTATTTTGTGTGTGTCAACAAATATTTTATACCATTTAAGGTTATTAACTACTTCAAAATTAATTGAAACATATTTGCAACTTGAGCATAAAACTTAGTTAATACATTAGTATTTTGGGAGTATTTTAACACAGGGACCTCTTCCCATGGGCTGCCCTATCTTCCTTAAATGACTTACCCGTGAACTGTGAAATCCAGATTCTCCCTGACTCAGTCTAGTGCATCAGCTTCTAGCGAGGGATAGCCATGCCAGCCTCTGCTGTTCCTTCCCAAGGGGTAAAAGCCAAAACTCATTTGCCCTGGCCTTTGTCCAGAAACCTGTCTAGTGCCACTATGTGTCCAAAATCATCCTGATAGAATCTAGCACCTTTATTTTCAGCACATGATTGATCTAGTACGGACGACTTTTTTTTTCCCCCCCCTTGGTGAAATTCAGCACTGCATTGCAGTTATGCTCCAAAATGCCAAAATATTCAAACGACAGGAATCTTCAAGGATTTTTTTTAAAGCAGTAGTGAAATTCAGTCATTATTCTCTCATTTCAAGCAAATATTGATAGCAGATGACCCCCACCCTTTTTTTCCTCTCCATTTGTTTCAGGCTAATAACTGGAACGGGAGGAGGAACAAATAGCTGCAAGTGCAAATTTGGCAGAAGAGACACCGAACCCTGTTCTCTGTCCTGCCTTCTGTCAGACTGTCCTCATTTTCAAACCACACAGCATGGCAAGATCAGTCCCCACTATGCAGTTTACAAAACCTGGTGGACAAGACAACATACATTATATTAAATACATGAGTTTATTAGCCCATGTTCACCTCAACAATTGAAATATCTCATGTAAATCCCAAAATAAAGCTTAATTGCTACATGTTGCTTTGGATCTCCATTTGCGCTGGGCCATTTAATAGCAAATTCAGAGGACTCCAGTTTTAATGCATCATTTGACAATTCTAACAGGCCACATAAGGTTGCTGCTGTACCCAAACAAATCTCCCCAGCTGCAGCTTTGCTCGTATCCTTCATGGAAGCGTAACCCTGAATGTGACATTAGTTAAGATGATTGGTCATTTGGCTTGTTTTAGAGACTAAAACAAAGGCTAATCTTGGAGTTCATACTCTGAACATTTGTACAAGCAAAAAGTCATACAGATTGACTAGGCTTAGAACGTCCATGGAGTAGTCCACCTGTTTACAAAATTCAAGTATGTGTGTGCGTGTGTGTGTCTTCAAAAGGCAGGCAATGCCAGCTATGAGTTAAACTCCTCTTTTGTTTTTTTTTTGTTTTGGGGCCAGCTTTTACCCTTGGTCTCAGCTTGTAGGAAGTCTGTGCAACACTTCTAAAACACGTCAGCTAAAACAACACAGAACAGTTGTTCAAAACTTTGCTGATAACTCAAAATTATAGTTATAGCTGCACTGCTAGCTGATGTTATCCTCTCCTACAAATGACATTAGCTATTTGTTTGAGTAACATTGCTCGGTTTCCAGTGCACATGGACACCTACCTAACCACGCACACGATACAAGAAAAGATGCATGTCCCTATCACTTCAAAGGGAAAGTTGTTAAATGCTACCACGTTTAATTGCTGGCCTGTGTTCTAGAACTGTTCACATTTTAAGAGATTATAGGCTTGCTGCTGAGCCAAAGCAAAACCAATGTTTGTAATTACAGTAAGATCCTCTGTCTCGTGTTAGTTGAAATACCTTCTCTAGTGTCACTACTTTGATGCAACTAAAGTACAGATTTCCAGATCTGAAACTTTGGGAAACATTCAACAGATACGCTTTTGTGATAATCTGCTGTAAACTCAAATGCTAACTTGGGGATTAAGTATTAATTTATACCCAGAAGAGGTCATCTGATAGAGTCTTATACAAGCCTTCTAATTAGTATCTAAAACAGCTATTTTAAGTGTTGCTTATCTGGGGTAGATTTGTTTGCTTTATTCCTTCTTTGAGGAAGGGAAGCAGTCTTTACCGCAGATAAATGCTGATAAATGTGTTTGTTTCAAGAATCCCATTAAGTCTCTCACTTATTTCTCATAGCTAACCACATGCTGAAGTTTGGAACGCTCGTCAGTACTTCAAATACCTATGACGACTCTGGGATTGTAACTATTGAGACAGACAAGCCTTTGCTGTGGACAATGGCTATCAAAGAATAAGATGAGCTACAGCTACTTTTTTATCTGACTGAACTCAAATTACTGCAGAATTGCACTGGAGGAAGAACTGTTTCTAAGGAAGTTGTCATGCACTGATTTTATGTAGTGAATGGAAAACAAGTCTGAAAAAAAAGTCAGTGAAATCTAATCAAGATGATTAGCAATGATGGGGTACATCATTCTGGCATCACACACTATCCACTCAGAAGACACATGTGCTGTTACCCAGTACGATCACAAACAGGTAAGAACGTATGTAAAAAAAACCTACTCCTGCTAGTTTGGTCAGTACAGACTATTTTCACAAATTTTGTGCAGTTCCAGCACCGAACTACTTTTTTTCCTTTTGCCAAGGAAACACAACACACAGTTGCACACAGTTCAACTTCTCTGTAAATAGGTGATAATGTAAGAGTAATTAATCTCATTTTCCTCTCCTGCTTCATAAAATATTTAGGTGTTGCTGAAGATTTCCCAGAAGACTAATAACTTAACCTTTATACTCTTAAAGCAAGCTGGTGCACTGAAGAAGCTTCAGTTTTGCTGTAACACTAGTATCAGTATCTCCCAGTATATCAAGTACTGTTAAAGACTGTAATAAAAGTAGCATTGTAATATCTAATTATTACTAAAATTACTAGAAATTTACATTAAGCTTTTTGGAGTGAAATACAAGTTTGTTAACCTCCGTCTGGGGAGGAAAAGCATTGCTAGCATATACCAGTTTTTGTAGTCTTAGTTTCTAAATAATTTAGTAACTAGAAGGGTCAATATATGCAGAAGCCTTTATAATTCTGTGTGCAGTTGTCTTACAACACCAGTATCTAAAACTGATGTTTGGGTGTATTCTCTATCTAACAATCTGAACAAGTTTATTGTTTCTCTGAAAGACTGCTTAATACCTTTGAAAAACTAAGTTAACCTTAAACTTTGAGTAACAAAGTAAGTTTGTTTTTTCCTTAATTCAAAATAAGAATCAGAGGTGCCAGTTCCTATTCTGATGGGAAGTTTTTTTCTTCCCAGTCAAGTATTGTAATACAGTGCAACAGAACTTCCAAACACAGAAAGGAACTTGGGGTAATGCTGGCGATTCTAGAAATTAATGACAAGAATTCCAGCTGCTAGCCTTTTAACTCACCACTTGTACAGTTTAAAATAGTTTTCTTGCTTCCTACCTTTGCTGGAACAATGCTGCTCACCAAGAGGAAAATTAAGCATTGGAACAGGTTGCCAAGAGAACCTGTGCAGTCTCCATCCCTGGAGGTTTTCAAGACCTGACTCGACACAGCCCTAGACAACATGGTCTGAATGCAGTATGGACCTAGCTTTGAGCCAGGAGGTTGGATCTCTCAAAAGTTCCTTCCAACCTGAATGATTCTATTACGATTCAAAGATGTAACAAGGGCCACTTTTGCTAAGGAAAAAAAAAAAAAAAGTTGTGATGTAGACAGATAATAAACACGTACAATTCAAGAGAAAAAATGGCAAGAATGTTTGAAATCCCAAACTGAGCTTGTTTAATAGTAAACAAGTTACAAAGTTGTGAAGTCTTTAGAGCAAGCATCTCAAGGTTCCTGATGAGTGTTCAGCCGCCACTGTTGAGAGAACAGAGTAAACAGTTTCAACTAATGAAGTGGTTTTTAATCCCATTTTAAGCCCAGTTTAGCCTCCCAACATTGCCTTGTTAGGACAAACGCTACTGTAATTACGGCTTGTGTTCTTTTGTCAGACACCCCTCTCCTTGCTTAGACGGTAACTATCTTGCAGGCATAGGTCAGCAGAGCTTCATGGTCACACCACAGTTATTTTACCTGATCCAGTTTTAGGAAAGCAAATACAGCAGCTCTGGAGAACTTGAGAAGTTTTAACAGAGACTGTTAAAACATCAGTTCCATGGCTGCCGATCAACTTAACACTGAAGTTTGTCAAGTTGCAACATTCACTCCAAAAGGTATTTTACAGAATGCAGTTATATGTAAAAGAAAAAGGTTTCAATTATAGCTATCTGTTTTAATAAGTGAAACAATAGAAACTTTGTTCTGTGCATCGTCTTCTTCCAACACAATCACAGAGTTTTCCGTGTTACCCTCTAGGCATGTATTCTGGATGCCCAAATTATAAACTAGAAACAGTAAGAGGATGCGAGATCCAAATAAGGTAGCTGTTCTATGCATAAACATACACTGAGGGACATGACATCAACATATTTGACATTCAGTTTTGAAGCAGATACTCGAAAAGAGACTGAAGAACTAGGGAACTAAGATTTTCCAGCATGCTAAGACATCAACCTGAAATTAATGATCTGCTTATTAATCAAGTTCTTTGAATATTTACCAAGTAATGAATGCCATATTACAATAACATGTGAAATGCACTGATACTAAAATGACATGAATCCACTAGGGATCTAAAATCCTTTGTTGTAAACTGAACTGGTAAAAAGTGAATGTAAAACTTCGTGGAACTGAAATTCCATATTTACTTACACAATAATGTTGTTGATTGGGATATGGATCAATTTGACAAAGAAGCCAATAAATCCCATTATTGCAAAGCCTATTGCTGTTGCCATGGCAATCTTCTGGAACTCTGCAAAAGCAAAAATAAAAAACATTTAGTCCAGGTAGCCAGTGTATGGCATACAGGAGATGTTCGTTACAGTGACCAAGGGAAAGACCTGTCTTTAGAAAATGGTTATGTTAACGCAGGAAAAAAATGTAAGCGCAAACCACACAGAGTATTTGTTTCTCAGCCTCATTCTCAGAAGAGAGAGAAGACAGTGAGAGAAAAACAATGCTGCTTTCCACAAAACATAGCTGATCTCCATTATTTTTAAATTAGGAAGACAGAACTGGAAATACCCACAGTCTGTAACAATTTATGGAACGTGTATTCCACGTCTTTCTTCCATACTCCTATAAGCCCTGAAAATAATCCTCAATACATTTATCAAAAATAGAAAAGCTGCAAATATATTTACCACGGGAAGACAACATCTTGGCCCCCACAACAGCAGAGCACATGAAGGGAAATTCGCAGGTTTTTTAGGACATGAATCATAGAGTGGACTGAGGAAGTCAGCAACTGTGCCAGTCTGACCACAAATAAAGTTCTTTACTGACCTCTAAAGGTGTCAGTGAACTTAATCCTGAGCACGCAAACAAAGCACCATTACTACGGCTAAGAACAACCTTCTGCATGCTGCTTCTGGTTGTAGCCTCTCTTTAATGCCCCACAGAAAGGCCAGAAAACCCTTTTGTACACCGCCAGTAACAAAGTTCTTCCCATCTCCATCAGGCAGTCACTGGAAGTCCTGGAGTACTGCATCAGCAGTGCAAATGGCAATCCTAGCTCCTTTCAAGTCTCTTTAGATGAAATGTTGCCTTCAAGGTCACAAAGCAAGCTTAGTTTTCTCTAGAACTTTCCTCAAGCTGACTGCAGCTTGACTGTCAAACCTGACTACTGTATTTTCTGTTGTAAGTGCACACAAGGTCTTCTGCTAACAGTTTACCTGATACATGAAAGTTATTACTTGCCCATCTCAAAATTGCTAATTTAAGCTACTTAGCCGATTTCATAAGGTGAGCTTTGGTACCATTCTCACATACCTGACTTAAGTAAGAACCAGAAAATGACAATATTTTATTATATCCAAGGCCATAAACTCATTACAATTTGGAGAACCACTCCAGTTGAAATTTCACGTGGGAACTAGAGAAACATTCACGACAAATGCGTCAACACAAAAGTGACATACAGAATTATATGTGGTAAGATACAAGATGAAATCAGCATCTACTTTATTACGTGCTTTACCTTTCCTGTCAGGCTTAGTGCACCTCTTAACAAGTCGTATGGAATCTTTCACAAACTGACGGCTAGGTTCCACAAACTGCATTACTTGATCCATGATTCCTGCAAAGATAAACAGATTTGGAATTAGTATAAGGAACAGCTGACTGCAAAATTTGTAAAGGCAGTATTCCTAAGATAATTTCAGATCTCATATTCCAGCCTAACCAAACTTTAAATAAAGACACTTCCACTGGGCACAGATGAAAGATACTATATCAATATATACACACCAGTCTTCAACCTACAGAAATTCCTTCTGCCTTCACAGAATTTGGGGCTTGAGGCACAGAAGAGAAGCCTACACACCTCCAACTTCGATACAGTTCAAATAGAGCAACAAGCTGCTGCTGCCTACAGAAATTATGGGGAAGAAAACAAAAAAAACCCCATGCCTTTCAGCATACAAAAGGAAAACAGCAGCTCTACCATAGCCTGCATCCAGTTCATGTCCTATACTGTTTTTTTGAGAAAGCTACTGAAGGCTAGCAAACACATAAAAGCCACCTCTTTGAAGAAATCCCTAAGCTGCTACGCTGCTGGGGGCTTGGTGAGCATTTAGAGAATATCCTGATACGCCTGGCCTGATCTCACTCTCAAAATAAGCATCTTCTAGTGGCAACCCTCACAAACAAGACACCAGGCTAGATACATCTATGGCCAAAACCAGTACAAACCCTCTGGCGTGAGGATCCCTCATACTCGACCCTCTAACGTCTCTCTCCTCGAGTGCCCCATTTTTTTGGCCAAAATAAACCGCTTTAACAGCCTCCCCCGCCGTGGCTGTGAGAACTGTGAGCCCACCAGGCCCCCAACAGGGGGTCACTGCCCTGCTGGACCGAGCCGCCCTGTCAACCCCGGCTCCTTCCCCCACCGGACGCGCAGGCAGCGGCGCTTTAATGGACGCCCAAATCTCGGCCGCGGCCCCCGACAGCCGCTCCCGGCACCGGGCCAGGCCGGCCCGCAGGGCCTAGCAGCGGAAGGCAGCACCGGAGCCCCCCTCGGCCGCCTTCCCCTCGCAGCGCAGGGGGCAAGAGGGAGGGTCCCGACCGTTACCGGTGTCTCCGACGGCCGTTACGGCTCGCTACGGCGGGGAAGGCCACGTCGCACACGCAGGCAGGGCGTGACGTCACCGCGCGCGCAGGCACGGCAGCGCCGGCCACGCCCCTGCCGGGCGACGGGCCCGGGCCGGGGGCCATTTTGGGGCGGGGGGGGGGGGGGGTCGGCGGTGCTTCTGGGGTCCCTCCGCGGGTGCTGCCCCTCGTCCTGCCTGGCGGCATCGCCGGTAAATAAAGGAATTAGAAAAGAAAATCCGTCCAGCAACAGCCCAGAAATGCCCTGGGAGAGGGACGGGCCCGCCCCCGCCCCCGCCCCTGCCCCTGCTCCTGCTCTTCCGTGGGGTGTCCTGTGGCGGTGACAGCCAGGGGCTTTAGGAGCCTTGTAGCAGGAGACGAAGGGAAGGCGGTACCAGTCCGTCCAACAAATGCTGCCCAAAGAGGGGGAGGGAGGGGGGAAAAAAGGTGAAAACCTTGTTCAGACTGTGACTGACTATGATTCAGGCATCTGTCGATTAGCAGAAGTGCTGAAGCCGTTGCCCACGGCCAGGAGTTCATCACCTTTGAAAACACCGGCTCCTGTGGCTTTCCCGTACAGAGAGAGAGGTGCAGCATAGCGCTGAAAAGTGGGAAAAGCTTTTTACGCTTCAGCCTCGCAGGTGTGTCGTAGAGCACACCTCTTCCTTGCGCGAGGGGGCACAAGATGCTGCCATCTGCCTGCAGCGAGCCCTTTCTTACTGTTTTTGAAATGAAAATCAGGTCATGTTACAGGTAAGGGAAGAACAAAGATCAGTGACTTTTATCTATTATTATTTGCTTTAAATTTTAATTTTTGTTCACAACTCTGTTGCTAGCTGATTGCTGTCTTCCTCAGTCCCAGTTTATATGGATAACCCAAAGCTTATTACCTATTCATCAATCAGGCTATGGGTATTGAAAGGACTCTAGCCAGATAGAAAAAAATTCACCTGGTCTAGACCCACTCTTGGGTGTTCAGAATATTTTAACTTCTTGCTCGCAGATGCTTTATGACAGGTAAGGCATCATCTCACCACATCAGGGGTTTGTGGGATATTCCACAGATATTTTGACAGCCCCTTTACTTGTCCTTGCCCACAGTGCAAGTCCTTCAGGACTGCTGATTTCCTTCTGGCAGGAGCTTTCCCTTTGGCTTTGGAGAGTTATTGCTTTGGGTTCCTCTACAGGTTTTCTGCAAAGGCCTGGCTTTGATTTGGATTGTGCTTGTGACCTCTCTCTCAGGCTCTGTACCTCAGGTTGGGGGCATATTTTTGGCAGCCAAACTCTGCTGGACCTTTTCCGGGCATGGCCATCAGCACAGCAGCATGGTGAGGTTGCAGAGTTGGTAAAGGCTTTCCCCAGCAAACAAGCTCATTGTTTGTTTCTCATTTTTGAGGCTGCTTTGCCATCTCCAAGGGTGCAGTCTATCACCAGAGCCAAGGAAAATCCCTAAGGAAAGCAGCTGAGGGCCTGCTAGCCACAGTGGGTATATGGAGGAGCGGAGCAGGTTGCTGGCGCTCTGAGTAAGAAGACATTTGCAGGCTTGCTTTTTTTCCTTTTTTTTTCTTTTTTCCCTTCTTTGATGCCGCAAATGGATGCTGCAGGCTTTACTAACAGAGGAAATTCACATTTCTAATGAAGCTACATGATGAGCCTTGCAGAGGGATCGTTTCCACAGCACTCTGTTCCTGTAACCAAAAGGCAATGCTTGAAAAAAAAATAACCTGAATGAAGAAGACACATACGTATGAAGCAATTCATGGCAGGCACTTCTGATTCGATTAGAATTTGATAGAAGCGCATTTGCTGACGTGATGTTTCACTCCCCCCCCTTCACTATTTTAAATTGCTTGTCCTGGGGAGAAACATTCTGGGGAATCGTAGCATGTTCTGCCTGGCTTTAAAGAAGTGATTTCGTTATCATGGGCTAGCAGAGATTAGGGTTTTCTGCGTGTGTCCTTCCTCTCCCGCTGTGAGCTCTCCTTGCCTTTCCTTGGAGGCTCCAAGCTTGGGCTTCACCAGCTTGGGGGAGAGGCAGATTTCTGTTTTTGTGGACTGGGAGCTTCTGCTGCTCTTCTTTGAACCCCTTTTCAATAACTTTTTTTGTAATGTCCTTGAACTATTATTCCTTAAAGTCTTCGGGGCAAGCATATTACCTTTCTGTATATATTTACAAAGAGTCATCAACATTTACAGGAGATTTGAAAAAGTTTACCTGTCCCAGGCATAGTATTTTCTTACAGAAAACTAGACTTATAGGTTGGGTTTTCTTCTTTATTGTCCTTGCAAGAGTAAGTAAGTAAGTGTTGTGCTTGCACATGTAAATTTTCATGACAGTTTTACAAGACTGCATTGATGGCAGTACCTGAGCAGTAAATAATCATTCTCTCAACAGAAAAAGACAGCTATTGCCATATATTGTAATGTACTCATGCTGATTTGCTTCTGGATATTCACTGTGCCTAAGCAAGAGCACAAGCAGGTGCAATATACTTTTTTTTTCATCTTCTCTCACGCACTGAGGAAGAATGAATTCTTTTGATGATAGTTTTAACTTTGCTTATTTGCATATTTTTACTTGCCATTTCCGTTTCTTGTCCTTTGGAGCACGTGAAAGATAAATCTCTGCTTTATTTTTTAACTATTGACACATTACACTGTTACACAGTATCCATCACCCTGGATTGCGATGCTTATGCTAATGTTAAGAAAAAGAAGGGAAAAAAAAAAAAGGAGGGGAGGGGCACAGATTCCTGCTTCAACTTTATGTCACGCACCTGTCAGCCTGCCCCAGCTGCTACTGTGCAGCCTGCAGCCCCTGCTGTGGGTCCGACTGCAGCCCACGGAGCGCGGCAGGGAGCGACAGGGAGCCAGAAAGCTGCCAGCAGTTGCAGCAAACATCGTGGGTGATCGTCTCAACTTGGGGGAGGAAACAGTCTTCTACGTGAAAGAGGTTCAGCCTCTGCGTTGCACTTGCACAGGCGAAAGTGCTGAGTGGTACAGGAAGGGCAGGGTTGCATCTCGGCCTGAAATGGCCTCCAGCCTTCCCAGACTCGCCACTGGAGGTTGCCCTTTTTCCCTCCCCTGCATTTGCTCTGTCCCCAGGCAAGTGGGATGAGCAAAGTGTCCCGCTCTGTCTTTTGCAGGGCTGGTTCTGCTTGGCCTCTGCAGCAGCTTGGTGGTAGGGGAACTGTTCTCTGTGTGTGCTAGAGGAGAGCAGTTCCCCTGACAGGGTTTCATGTTTTAAGGAGCACAGCTCACAGGGGCCCCTTCAGCCCTACAAGGAAAGACTTGGGCGTTGCGATCCTGGCAGGGCTCCTCCAGGGGCACAGAAAAGGGTAGGTTTGGGGTGTGTCTGGTAGAGCGATCTCCTTCCCATCCCGTGACAGACAGCAGGAATCCCGCTGCTAGCCTGTATGAAGAGCCAGAGGAGCGGGTGGGCGGCAGGCACGGGGTCTCCAAATTCCTTCGGACATCCAGGGGACAAGGCAGTGTTTGAACTGGAGGGAGGCAAGGCAAAGGGCTGGTTGCTTCCCTGGGGGAGTTGATGGGAAGGATGGATCATGTGAAGAGAGTACCTCTTGGGGACAGAATCTGACTTGCTTTGGTGGATTTGATGAAAAAGTGATTATCCTGGGAGAGAGCAAAGGAAAAGAAAGACTGAGAAAATAGCGGAGAGGTGGCAGCCTGTGGATTTACATAGGCAAGGAAAAAAGGTTACTGAGGAAAGAGTAAATCTGGATATGCTCTGAGATGCAAAACAGACAAACCGCGGCAAGAACAGAACAAGGCTACATAGCAGCAGGAGATTTACAGTCCAAGCAGCAGTAGTCCAAGCAGTCCAGTAGTGCAGAGAAGGAAGAGCAAGGGGAGGAAGAAGGATTATGGCATGGAAAAGGTGTTAGGGGACTTTCTTGTACAGAATACTGTGTTGAACAGTAGAGCAGATAGATAGATGCCTCAGGAGATTTTTCAAAATCAGCACAGCAGCTGCGATACACTGAAGTCATGCTAAAGATCCCATTACTTGGCAGTCAGTGTTGTTGGATGGCTTCAAAATTCAGTCTTTAGAAATTGCTAAGATATATAGGACCTTTTATTTCTTAATTTTACATTATCATAAATATATTTGATTAATTTATAACTTGAGAAACCTTTGGAATATCTATATGCTTCTGACATTTAAAAATTATTATTAACTTTTCATTCTTCTAAATGATCCTGAGTCTCTGTTTAGATTTGATAAGCACATGTGCATGATTTACAATGGGAAGAAAGATGATTTCCCTCCTCAGTAGCTGTGCAGATGCAGAGGAAGTGCATAAATGCAGGATTAATGTTAAGAAAAAATTATAGCTGAGATTCTGGGTTCATAAGGAAATGATGAAGTGTCTGTAGTCCACATCCTTGCATTAGCGTCATTAATTATAGAAAGGCCACTAGATCAGCCTTTAATGCCATGGTTGCAAAAGGAAACATTGCTAGTCTGTAGCAGCCAACAAGCCCCATCTCTTGATTTGTGCTGTTTCATATTCAGTTGAGATGAAATGTGGGGGTGAGGGAGGAGTGCTATTCAAATAGATTTTTACCAGTGGTGGATTTATGGTGTATAATTTTAAAGATGACCTTTTAAACAAAGACTGTATTCAATTTCATCTGAAAGACCTGAAGAATGAGAGCACTTGGAAAATTTGTGTCTGTGTGCCATTAATGATATATACAAGATCACAGAAACAAGGACTATATACTAAAATGACAGTCCAAACAGTCTGTAGATAAGGTTTTAGACAGCAAAAGCAATATAAGGAAGTTACCAGTGTGCCTCCATCAGCTAGATGACATATTTAGCTCTGAGAAGTAAATAAAGAAAAAAAAACCAAATACTTTAATAGTTTCCCTGATGCAATACTCACATTATTTTATTTTGTTTTAATGCACCTGCCACAGATGGATGTGATTGCTCTTATTTTTAGCCATTCCTCAGTTCTCTCTTTGAGGTGTGCTGCTTATTATGTCAGTTTGCAGTTTGTTTTCCTGTACCAGTTAATATCATTCTGTCTTGGTTCCTGGGCCCATCCAACAAAAATAATAAGAAAAGTAACTCTAATAAGCAATGAGCCAAAAAAGTGTTTTCCTCATAATCTTGCTCTAGTAAATAGCAATAGATGATACAGGCTTGTTCCTTCCATTGCAGTTTCCATCTGAAGATTTTTGTGTGTGGTTTTAAAAAAAAAATTAATCATAATAGCACTGCCATGTCAGTAAATACTAATTACCAGCTCAGATAAAAAAGCCAAGTTAAAATTTGAAGTCTTTTTAACCTTAAGATGACTTATTTTCCTTGAGGATAAAGTTTGATTAAAGTGCTAGCATTCTCTTTGTAGAAGTAAGGTATTTTATGTCAGCAAAGCCATTTTTCCAGCTGCTTTGTGTGCATTCAGACATTTAAAAATGGCTTTTAAAAATATGCAAAGGTTGCATGTATTATACATAAGACTCAATCATATAGCAGATACAGAAGTAGCAACTAAAAGGGCAAATAAAGCATCTTTTCAAGTATATTGAACATAGCCCCTGCCTGCTTCAAGCCACGGTGTCAGAGCAAGCAATTTATTCAGTAACTGTGGACAAGCAGTTTATCAATGCATAGCTGTAGTGTCAAAATGATAATCAGAAGTCCCACATTTAGGACTAGATCTTATTTTACTTTGTTTTGGCAAACCTTCCACTTATTTCATTGTGTAAAGCATATACCCCACCACCCCTTTTGGCATTTTACAAATGTGGTAGACTAAAACTGTATTTTCTTTTCATGGTGTTTTATTGGATCAAGCATAAGTACTCCGGCTGTCGGTTCCTTCCAGTGATGCGGTCAGTTGAGCTGGACCCCACTCCTACTATCACGACATGATTTGTCACTGCATAGCCTCATTAGCTATAAGGAAGAAGAAATGAAGGCAGTAGAGTTCACCTTTCTGGTTCTGCGTTGTGAAAGCCACTTCATGGCGTGTGATCTTCGGCACGGTCCAAAATCCTGGCTGGCTGGAAGGGTAAGCCAGAATGCCATCTTTCTTTGGAGGCCGGCTTTCACAGTTTAACGCAGCAGGACGACCAAACCAATTGAAAGGCATGTTAAACAGCTTTATCAAACCACGATCTTTCAAAGCCAATGGGTCCCATTTGGGCAGTATAGGGTTCTGCTACTCGGATGGATGGGTTTACAATTCAAAGCCCCAATAAGTAAGCAGTAAACAAATGAATGATGTATTATTTATAATAGTAGTATACCGCTTATCTTAACTCTAGAACTAACTAGTTACACCTATATTTACAAGGAGCTCCAATCGTAAATGGAAGTAATAAAAGCAAATAAGTAGTTAAATCAACAATACATACACAAACAGTGACATGTCACAGGGGTAACAGATCAGAAAGGGGAAGGTTTAGAAATGGGGGGCGGGGGGTTGCCCTGATCAAGCCACGCTGGGCAGGTGTCCTGATCCCCACAGGACGAAACCCGCACAGTAGTCAAACTGCCAAAAGTGGTGTGCTGACCCCCGCGACAGAACCTGGATGCTAATCAAGTCACACCAGGTAGGGTGTGTTAATCCCCCAGAAATGTACTGTACACATTTGTCATGTAGATGGTTCACTCACGTGACCAAATGTGAGCAATGTTAGGATCCAAAGGGTGAACCCTGATTCAGCATCCTGAGCTAGGAGGTGGGGCAGGTGCTAGCAAGTGCCGATTCACCACCTCTGGCACCTCATCCTGATGTCAACCATCCTGCAGCCGACTGGACGCTTTCCTGAGCCTAAAAGCTGGCTACGGGCCTACGTGACTTAGCTCGACAAGCCGAAGGCTCTCAGTGATTTCGCTCAAGAGAGTAGCCAGCTCTGGCTCGTTGCTACCGCTGCTTCGCTTCTTCAGGCGTTCCACCAGTCTTCTCTCTTCTGCGCTCCACTGATCTTCTCCGTCGCCTCAAACACCACTGACGCACCCAGGCGTCGCAGCTGCTTGTTTTATAGGCAAGGTGTGTGAGCGTAGTCAAACCAGGTCCTAACACTATGCCTATGACTGGCAGGGGTATGAATCCGCCCCGTGTTTGGGTGCATTTCGATTCCTTCTTGAATGTTCCATATAATTGACAGCTCGCGGCTTGTGGGACATGTACTACTCCTCCACCAATGATTTTAAAGCACCAAAGGCGGGAATGCAGGCGGGGGACAGCTAGGTAGATCAAGGGCAAGTGAAGGTCAGACATATATCTATGGGAGTTAAACTCTCACACCAGTAAGAGGCATTTGTTAAGCTTTTACCTGTTGCAAAATTGAGTCACAGTATGAAAGAAGTTGGGAGCCACTGCTTGATCCATCTGATAAGTAGGGCAAGAGTGAGCAGTTGACAGGAATGTGAATAGACAGAAAAAAAGCTCTACTGGTGAAAAGAGCCGTAACTTATTTTTCCCTGTTTTTTTTTCTATCTCTTTTCTGTAGATCTGAATAAACTTGGTTGGCTGCCTGTATTTGTTCCTGCTTTCAGATTAAAAAGGACATTTGCCTTTGGCTCAGATTAAGCTTTTATCAGTTCACGTTTCTTCATAGCGTTGGGGTCTTTTGAATTTTGCCGAGTGCCTGTGCCAAAGCAGACGCGTTATTGATTTGCACAGGAGCTGTGTGCTTCAGGCACGCTAGCAACATGTACTTTAACAAAGGGTGCCTTGGAAACATGTTCTAAATATATAATAACTTGGGCATAAGAGAATCCATAGGAGTTTTGGCATATCAGAACTGAAAATCATTTTTGGAAAGTTTTATGGGTATGGGAATTGTTTCTGAACTTCAGAAAACTAGAACTACTAGAATTAAAGATTTTTTTTAAGCTACGTTTTTTCCTACTCTTTCAAATAGATTTTTAAACAACATCTCCCTTTCTTTATTTCTACCCGCACAAATCTTCACCCTGCACGTTACCCTTAAAAATATTTTGAATAGATCTGGGTTTTTTTGTTTTGACTGTTTTAGTTTTTAGGTGCTCAGTGTGAGGGACCTTGACGGGACCCAGTTTTCAGAGAGCAGAGATGCAGTAACTCTGAAGGGCTGTAGGCCCTTTAAAGATACCTTGAGAATGACTTGAAAATGTTGGTCATTAGAGAAGCAGTTTTGCTTAGTCAGTCATTGAGTTAATCCTCCTCCTCAGGCACACGTGGCTACTTCTGCAGGAGATGAAATGTTTGGCCGATGCCAGTTGAAGCATTTCTTTCTGGGAATGAGAAACCGTATAGCCTGGAGGAGGCCAAGAGAGAGTTCTCAAAAGCTACACCAGTGATTTCCTTTGCTCTCTCCAAATCTTTATTTCCATGGCATGAATAATGCTGGTTTCTTATTCTCTTTCTTGAAGCACTTTGTTCTGGAAACCTCTTTTCACTGCACAGCTTGAATAAGCAAACTGGCTTCTAAATTACTAGGGACATGAGGAAGGAATGGCAATAAAGACATAGTAGAACTGTACTGTAGTATTCCTCTTGGGAATACTACAAGCGGAAGGGAATACAAGGGAAGGACGATTGCTGCAGGATGCACCGATGAGAAGCTGTCGGTCCAAATCTGAGGGATTGCTGAGGAAAGCTGCTCTTCACAGTGTGAGGACACGATAGGTCTTTCTCAGTGTTATATCTAATATAACCTGTATGTATAATCTGTACCAGGCTTGGTGAGTTTGCAGGTCTCTTGAGCCTACATAGGGAATAATGAGATTTTGGGGAGTTACTCTACTTTTTAAATCTCATCTGTAACCATCAGTCAAAGTCTTTACTCATGAGAAGAATTTGGGATATCTTCTGTTCATTCGGTACAAAAGTATCCAGCAGTTTTTCAACACAAAATTGCCAATATTTTCATAGCCCTTTCAGTAACAGTTGCAATTGGAGCAGGCAATGAAATATTTGTACATCTCATTTCTCTCGCTTCCTTTTCCTATAAGATAAAAATCAATTACTTGCATCATTGCAGAAAAGAACAGAAGCCTGCAAGATGGTGTTGGTTTAAAAAATAAATATCTAAGGATCTAACACTTCACTCTGTGATGCCTTTATTACCCAGATGTCACTTCCTCTTAATCATGGAGTTATAGTGTTGTAAAACTGTTCGAAATGTTGGAATAATCAGATTTAGGAAATTTGAAGAGTGAATTTTGCTAGCACTACAATAAATATGTGTCTGTTCTCTAACTCCGGAACCAGGCAAAATGCTTTCTTTAATAATTAGGTGGAAACATTTTAATGGCAGCATCTCTGCAATTTGGCAGCCAGTGATAGCCACAGGCGTTTTTTAATTAGCACCTTTTTGAAATTGTTAGCTAAATTAGTCAAGTATGAAATAATCTTGCCCAAATGATTATGTGCAAGTTGCACTTTGAACCTTGCATCTGTCTCAATGTATGGACACACTGCTCTCCCAATAATGTTATTAACTGTATTGCATATCTCACCTCTAACAAATACATGGCACATCACCTGAATGAGATCTGGCATGCCTTTATAAAATTCATTTTTAAAGTGCCTGGCAGCTGTTTGGTACTGGCATTTCTAATATTAACCGTTTCTCAAGTGTAGTCGACAGTACTTATTACCTGCAACAGAGAACCTGATTTTAATCTCGTACATATTTCATAGGTACAAACCATTAATTTTACTTATTCTGAGTTTACGCTGCTGGAGGAGTAAAAAAATCCACTCTGGGTCTCTTAAGAGCTGTAATCCTGATTAGAACCTAGTGTTGAGACAAGCTGTGAAGTTGATATCACAAGATGTTATTGTCCCCATCTTTGGAGTTATTTGTTAAATCTAATATTACATTCTTCTTGCCTAAAAATATAGGGGTAAAAAACTAATACTGCAAAATAACAATCTATATGTAATATTACACAGTGTCAGTGATAAACATCGTCTGACAGATTTTACTGGGCTCATGCATATGTTTTGAACGCTCTTCCATGTGAGTTATCTGAATTACTCTCCCTTTTGCAGTACTCTCCTGCACTCTCAGGTGCACACCTGAGTTCCAGTCAAACTAATGAAACTTTCTGTCATTATTTGTCAGTCTTTTTCACATATATATGTAATCTCTTCTCATTTCTCACCCGTATCAGGCGTACAAACCATGCTCGTAACTGTTCAGCTCCAGGTCAATTACATGCATCCTTTCCGCAACCATTCCTTTAGCCTACTCAGTCCCCACTCACCCTTAAGCTTGACTTTTGCTATAAAAGAGTAGCCTACTCTTAACTTCTGTTAGTTAGCTCAGTCCCTCACATAGAACAAAATCGGTGAAGAGAAGGGAGAAGACAGAATTTACGTGGTTTCATAGGTCAAGACTAGGTGATCTTATAAACAGGAATTAAATTTGATTTTTGTAATATGTAAAAGAACTACCAACTACCTTGTCTTCAGTAAGCTTTTAACCTCAAGTTATGAATGCACCTTTATTTGCAGTGAAGTCCTCTGTCACCCTTGCTTCCAGGAAGGCTGAAGCGTGTTCATCCCAGTTCACACAAAGTTCAGAGAAAAGAGGCAAAGTGATACAGAGGAACCTATTGTGCTCTTATTGAAAACCACCAGCTTGCCTGCTTCAAGGAAGAAGCTGGTGCTTAGGAAAAAAAACTTGTTTGTTATATCCTACCTGTAGGAGTGGTGGTGGTAACTCCATGATTCCCTGCTGTGATAGGGCTGGAAAATATCAGATTCGGTGTGTAGTGTAAGTAGAAAAACTAAAATTGTGTAGCATGGTGGTATAAGAGGTCTGAGCTGAAGTAACTTAACGAGCTGAGGAACCAGAGAAAATGCAAGTTAAAGCAGCAAAGGATTGGCTTACGCTGTCAAGTTATTGAAATGTTTTTATTTTATTTTCTTCTAATAGCTCTCTTGCTGTACTCCTCTACTCAGCTTATTTGGCATGTAAATCACAAAGCAAAATACCCTTTGATTCAGGGCACAGCAGTGCTATTTTATGTCTTTATCAAGTCATCTCCCCAGGTTATTTAGACAGCTCAACCAAAGGAAATACTGGATCTTCAGAAGCCTGTGCTTCCTTGTTGTTTGAACAAATCTGTCTTGGATACAGGATAAAGATGCCTGCTGGTTAGTATCACAGCTTTGCATTGGTATTTAAGGTGTCTGGTCTGCATAGTTATACAGGCTGTTGTTATCCCTTTGGATTGCAGTGTAGATAAGCCAGTACTGAGATTCCTGCAAAGCATTTACAGACATGAAACCTGATAAAGGTATTGGCCACTGAACATGATGTAATTAATTGTGAGTTAATCGTTAAGCTATCAAAACTATATTAAATGTTGGGAAATGGGTAGCCTCTATGTCTGCTGTACAGATTTAAGGCCTTTAAGGGCTGACAATTTTTTATGTTACTGATGGTTTAGCTTGGTTGATACTTGACCTTTAAAATACAGAGATTAGATAATATAACTAAGGGTCTTTTATTACATAGGCAGCTTTTTAATTCTAAAATTACTGGCAATCTGTAGCTTGTCATGTTCAGAGAGAGTGCTATTGAGGCTTCCATTTTTTAAAATAATTGTAAAATATGATACACAGAAAATATCCAAGATGATTGCTTTTTCTGTTCTTTCACCGTGGAGTTGAGCCTGAGAGGGTTAGATGGGCCAATTGATATGAAGTACCAGTCAGATAAATAATCCCTGTGGAACTTTCCTAGATGAAGGGGACATGAACAGGCCTTAAGGGCTTGACTGGACTTGAGTAATATGGGGTATCCTGTCGCAATCCTAGGCTCCTTGTCCTCTTGCCCCTCTTCTGCGAGGGGCAAAGGAATCACAGTTGGAGTCGCCAGCAGATTTCACGCGAGCAGCAATGCTCTCTGGAAATAAACTGCAAGCACCCGTTTGTTCCAGTCATGTAACTGCTAACAAGCAACCACTAATAAATTGTGATCTGTGCTGATTTGGGCTTCATTTTGGACTTCAACAGTATAAGATTAATGTTTTCATGCATAACTTTCATCTTTTCTGTGATGTGGGTCTTCTTTTTGTCTTTTTAAAGCACTTGTAATTCTCTTCCAGGGGCTTTGTCTATGTGTACTGTCACACTGCAGGGATACTTATGTACAAGGATCAAAGCCAAATAATCTTTTTTAGCTGTACTCTTGAGGGCAGTTGTTTAGGTCTGATCTGTACAACCGTGCACCGTGCAGCTAAAAAAGAGGGGAGAGGTGCTTTTCTGCCACTTCCTCTTAGTTGTTTGGAGCATTTTTGCTTTCCTAGGTCTCTTTGTGTTGCTGAGCTGTTTGTTGGATACCTCCTGTTACTGCTCCGAGGACTCCACCTTATTCCTACGTGTTAGATCTTGGGGGTCAATCCCTTATCTGGAGTTAACTAATCATGTTGCTTTGGTCTGCCTGAGGTACTACGTTGTGTGCCTGTAGATTTTGCCTATCAGATAGCCAGTTACATCATTTATAGTATTACAAATGCAAATGTTTTTCTGCATTGGTTTCACGCTGTGCCGTACCTTGAATGAGCCATTGAACACAGAGATTCTGCAGTCTCTTCAGGTTCTTAACCACCTCTGCAGGATGTTTTGCAGGGCTATCTCCGCTTGCCCGTTCTTAAACAGTTTCAAGTTGCCAACAACCAGCTCTTCTCCAGATAGGTCCTCAAAGTATTAAGCCATCTGTAGTTTTTCTCTCAGGACTATTTCCCAGAAAATTTAGATTTTAGAAGACTTTACTTTGTAAAGATCTTCTCGCAGTGATGGCTTCCTTGATTCTGCTAATTTTAATTTAATTAATTAATTTAATTTAGCTGGGCTATGCCTAATTGTAACTGTTGTGCTAGGGAAATTTTGTAGTTGCAGTCTTTTGTCATCTCTAAATGTCAGTGGAGCAGCTTCTTTTTCAAAGTAGAAAGTTAACTAGAGTTCATATACTGTGAAAGACTCCCTGGCTACCCTCTACCTAGGAGCTTTTCCATCTGCCAGAGATGGAGATCTTACTGATCTTATTTAGCCGTTTCGCACCAGCTCCACTCTATAGAACACAGTGTTAACATGACGTAGGGAGAACAGGACTGTTCTGACTGCTACTAACCTCTGTACTCTGGCTTCTCTCGCACCAGCATGTGCCTTGAGAGTGTGTGAATAGACTTGCACAATTGTGAAAAGTTTTCCCTTTTGCTGTCTCATCATCACCTATCCCAGTAAAACTTACACCAGGAACAGACTGTCAGTATGTCCCAATGGACACAGTGGCCCAAGGTTTTACCATCCAGCCTTTGGCTTTCCAAAGCTTTCTCCAGTGCCTCTTCTCCATTTTTTTCCAGGGACTCCTTTCAGAAAAGCTCAAGAAAGGAAGATCTTCCTGGAATTTAGAGCAAAAGAACTTGTCCTGTTCTCTGAAGCAAGCTGAGCTGTGTTAGAGCAGTTACCTCTTGGTCATGAAGGAAACAAAAGATGCAGACTGGTGATCAGCTATAAGGATCAGAATGTGTGTATTTGGAAATGCACATTCAGGATAGTGTCCCCGGTGGCAGTAATTACATTTTCTCCAAGTGGTTCACAAGATGCTTCTGGATTTCAGGTGTTTGCATGGGAAGAACTGATGCTTTTTCACTGATCGGTGCCACTTTCAAATGCTGGGAAGAACAGTGATTCCTCTGGCTGCCTCAAGGCAAGTGTACATATTCCTCTTGCCAGTCAGATCATGATGGCTGTGCGTGTGAGCGCTGCACTACATGAGCCAGCATGGGAGGTGCCTGCAGGTCTGGCTCGATGTCCTGGGGTATCGCCGTGAGCATGAATGTGCCTGTGGGAGTTCTGACGTGCCCAGAGGCAACAGATCTAAGGCAGCGTGTGCGGGGGGCAGCCACACATTTCATTTCTGTGAATGTGAAACGTGAGGACCGGGGGTGCCAACTGGGCATAGAAGCAGAGACAAAACACAGAAATTACTTGAAAACCACTAACATATTCAAACAGACACATAAGAATTGCATTTGGAAAATTTTTCTGTTCTCCATCACATCCTATTAAAAAAAACCCAGTGGATTCATTTTCCATATGATTTTAAAATACCCAGAATTATTTCTACTTTATTACCTTTTATGCCATTGTTTGGAAACAATTTTTGTTTGTTTACATGTGACCTTAAAATCGCATTGCAGTACTAGCAGGCTCCATTTAGCTGTGGCAGCAGATGTTAGTGACATTTTATAGAGCATAAATAACAGGCAGCTGTGAAATGTGGTCGTAATTCTGTCAGGAGATCCTTGTTACTGTTTGTCAAACTAAAAGAGCAAATCTTGAATGATGTCTATATTTGGCAGAAGTTTTTTCAGGCATCACTGGGTACCCACTGCTTTCACGAGGCTAAATTTCGTGGGGCTTAGATGTTGTAACAACTAACTTTGTGTGTCCTGGCGTCTAGCACGATTCATATTTCTGAGAAGACGCACAGGCCATGCATGGGAAGAGCGAAGTGCCTGAGTGAGCTTCTCCGATCTAACATGCCGAACAGGGTGTTGCAGACTCAGGGGAAAAACGCTCAACTCTCGTGGTTTAAATCGAATGAGGATCGAAGAGGTCTATTGATTTATTAATCACATGTAATTAACCTGCGATCAGAGAACTTTACACTCAGCATCAATGTGAGTAATACAGCAAGGTGAACTGTGGGGCAGAGGCTCCTGGGGGCGCTGGCAGGGAGGCAGCTTGCCCGGGCCCAGGCGGAGGCCGCGGTGGCAGAAGCGGGACAGCTCGTGGCCATGCCAAGCCCGCTCTGATGGCTGCGCCCTTCCCGCTTCTCCCCTCGCAGCCACAAGTTGTCAGGCTTCTTTTATCCTTCTTTTCAAGCTGGCTCCTTTTTTTTCAGTCTCCCGCTAATCCCCTAGTTACTTTTTAATCTGTGTGATGGTTGCTTTAAGCAAACTTTGCCATTGCTAACTTGCTCCGAGCATTACCAGTTTCAGAATGGTTTCAGGTATTTTTTTCGCACGTGTAGTTTACGTTCACAGTCCTCTCTGATCATCTGTTGTTACTTGGGCTGTGTTACCAGGAGGAAACCATGCAAACTCCTCCACAGCTGAGGAGAGGTAAGCCTCGAGCCTCATTTATCTATCGCTGGAGTAGGACGTAGATTCTCAGGTTGTCTTTACCCCTCATGGTTGCATCCCTCCTGTGCGAGTAGCCCAGTTACTGTAATTCTGAGTATTTTTAGCCTCATATAAGCATAATCTTACCAGTCTGAGCATTTGAAGCGGTGCGGGCCTCAGAAGTGAAAAAAGCAAAGGAATCCACCTGGTTTGTAACTGTATTGCAGCTTACGTGTTAGCCAGACACCTAGCAGCTTGGCGCTCTCAGGATACAAATATCATGCCTGACCCCACTAATGCAAACCTAGATTCTAGGAGAACGTTATCAGAAGAGCTTTAGTCTTCAGCAGACTTCAGGTGTGTATACAGTTGGGTGACATTTGTGTGATTTCCGTGCACCAAAAACGGTATCTCTCTACGTCCTCCCCCGGATCTTCCCCTCACTTTACTAGCTAACTGCGGAGTTTCTTGTGCGGTGAGAAGCAGCAGTGCAAAAGCCTTATAGCAAAGAGAATAATCTAACTTAGTTGAAGTCTTTACAGATAATTAAAGCATCTGCACCTCCCTGCTTTTTCCAGATAGTGTCTATTTCTGCCTGGAAGTTTTGTCTGTTTGGAAGGTGGGAACTTCCACCCTTGGCTTAAGATTCCTATGGCTATGTCTGCCCAGGAGAGTTTGCCTGTGTACATAAATGTGTGTTTCATATTATCCTAGATTTCTTAGTGCCTCATCATAACATATGGATGAAAAAAAATACCTACCAGGCAGCCCTTCTTTGACTCAGCAAAACAGCAGATGGAGAAACAAAGCTGCAGCATGAGAAGAAATTTCCTTTTCCAGAATTTGTACTGCACTTTTTCATGCAGCCATTTCAAAAGTTAGATAAATATAGAAGGTATTGCATTGTCTGTATTAAGAGAATATAGTCAGCACATGGAGCCTCTTCTCTCGCTAGATGGCACTGTTACACTCAGAACATTGACAGCCCGAGTCTACTTTTTTGAGTGGCAGAGATATACCTTAGCATATTTAGGTTAACTGTATTTTATTTCCGTTTTGCAGATGTTGCAGGTTAGACAAATTTCTGTTGCAATAGCATGAATTCTTGAGTCCATACGGCCTTTTCTAATTTTTGTTCTTGGTTTGTTGTGTTTTGCCTTCCATGCACTGAACAATTGTGCGGAGATTGTGCAAACATAATACTAAGTTAACTTGTTAGCAAATTTAGGAAGGGTAGTTCAAGGACAGAGGTATGCAAAAGCAGTGTATGTCTTGAGTGCACGTGTTTTTTTCAACGTAAGAATAAGATGTATGGACTTAATACACAGTCCTGTGGGATGTGAAGGTAAACATGAGATAAGAAAGAAGAGTCTAGAGCTTTATGGTCTAGAAAAGGGAAGAAGCACAGCAAGAAATCGGAAGAAAGGGCAAACAAGAAGGAACAACAATTGCGACCAGGGTGTTGATAGCATTGGCAAGCTATTAAGCAATTAAAATTGATAGGAGTAAACAGATTTTTTCTTAGAAACTATGAAAAAAGAAACAAAGTATTTTTTTACCTGAAAGGGAGCATAAAAGAGCTTAGCAAAACCATATGCCCATATGAGTCATTGCCTTCCTTCAACACTGTGCAGTGCAAACCCAGCCTACTAGAACCTGCAGGATATGTCGGAGCAAAACCCACTTCAAGAATCAACATGCATCAGGGAGCCCCAACTGAAAAGGAGGCTCATTACCCGCAAATTAATATGAAAAGGTTAAGTGAGGACGTTCATGGACTTAGCTTGAGAATCTTTTAAATACGTCTAGGATTTTTCTGTATGTAAAGGAGATTTCTTGGCTTTTCTGGATGCAGCTAAATTGTCCCTCCAGTGACCTTTGGAACTATAAAGATGTTCCCGAGAAGCAAACTTCAGAAAAATTCAGTTTTACAAAACTCTGAAAATGTCTTGGCAAAGGATACCCCATGCAACTGTGCTGTGCAGTTTTTGGTCTTCATATTTCCTGTAGCCATATGCCGTTTCACAATAAGCTATTTGGTTTTCATTTTTCATTTATTAGAGACAATACTTGACCAAATAACATTTTTAGCCAGCTGTTATTGCCTTCATGTTGCTTATGGCTAAGAAAAGATTATTTTGTTTAACTGTGGAAACAAATGAATGGACTTTCTAGTCCTATGTCTTCTCTTCATAGCATGCACGCACACATACGCATACACACACACATACCTGTGCCCCTCTGATACACAAGATGTGAAATAAAGTGAAGAAGAAGAGATATTGTGGGGACTTCTGCTTACTGCATGATACAAGTTTAAGAACCCATCTCAGGATTCCAGTGATGGCACAATATATGAAATGACAAAATCTATTTATAGTTTATGAAGTCATTGGGACCCTGCAACTGGCCTTTAGCCCTCTGAGTAGATCCAGTAGCAAAACAATGGAAGGAAGAAGAAGAGGGAAGTTTGCCATGTATACCTGGCACTAACTTGGTAGTCAAAGCTCCTCTCTAGGGTAAGCCATTCCCTTCTTCCTTTGCCTTCCATGACAACAAATTCTGTGCCATACCATCCTTTTTGGGCCTGAGCACCATGCATTCAAGGAAAATGTATAGGGAGAATCAGGGCTTGGCAAAATCAGACCAACCTTTTCTAAGTTCTGAGGATCGTCGCTTTCTCCGAGAATCCATAGGAAGTACAGAAAACTACATACCATCTGCTTCAAGCAACGCAGATGGAAAGGAGCTAGTTATGGCAACAGATCAGCTCCCAGAAGAATCTGAAGAGGAGGACCATGGTCTGGAACCTGCTCGAGAGGAGATGACTGAGCCACAAACATACAATCCACAAAAAAAGGGGGCACAAAACTCAGATGAGGTGATGGAGCAGATTACTGAAAAAACAAGAGAGGCCTTTAATTTCCTAACTAAAGGTGAAAATCAGAAAGCAATTGATTTACTTTCCAGTGTCATCAAGCTGAATCCGTACCTTGCCAGCTCATACATTAACAGAGCCAGTGTCTTTTTGCAGCTACAAAAGCCGAATGTGGCCATTAGCGACCTTGATAGAGCTATTAAACTCGATCCTAATTCAGCACAGGCCTATAAATTCCGAGGAAAAGCCCTCCAGCTTTTGGGACAATTAAAAGAGGCAGCCTGTAACATTTCCTTGGCTTGTAAATTGGATTCTGAGGGTCAGGCAAAACTTGAGAGGGAGGGAGAGTCCAATGAAGAAGTGGAGAGTGCTGAGAGTGAGCTGGAGATAGATAATGAAGGGATGGTCAAAGCAGAAGAAGATGACCCCCCAGAGATGGGAGATGAGAATTTGAAGGTAACTAGTGACATGATGAAGCAGGCTGATGAAAAGAAGAAGGAGGCTTCTGATGCGGTGGGAAGAGGCGAATTTCAAAGAGCTATTCAGCTCTTCACTGATGCCATCAAACTGAATCCACACCTTTCTTCTTTGTATGCCAACCGAGCCAGTGTCTATGTGAAGCTGCAGAAACCAAAAGCTGCCATTAGAGACTGTGACAAAGCCACAAAAATCAACCCAGATTCTGCACAGCCCTACAAGTGGAGAGGGAAAGCATATTGGCTCCTGGGTCACTGGCAGCAGGCTGCCAAGGACCTTGCATTGGCCTGCCAGCTGGATTACGATGAAGATACCAATGACATGTTGAAGGAGGTTCAGAGAAGAGTCCAGAAAATCACGAAACACCAGAGAAGGTATGAGGAAGAACAACAGGCAAATAAATCAATAGATGCATTGCCAAGGGTGAGAAAATCCATGGCAGAAGAGGAGAGGGTTCAGCTTCTGACTTCTCAAGAAGAGGAGGAAGCTCATCCTCAGAATGTCAAAAAGCACAAACAGGTTCACTTGTGGACCTCCCAGGAACGTGATAATGACTGTTTTAGGGAATCTGAGGAGCAAAAGCAATATCCACTGGAAGCCTATGAAGAGAACAAGTTTCACCTGGAAGCCCCACGTAGAGCTGAAAGAGACGAAGAGCCCAGTGGAGAACCAAAGAGTGAGGACAGTGAACTCAATACTCAAAATGAACGAGTGGTTGAAGAGGATGAAGAAGATCTTCAGCAAATGGGAGATGAAAACCTGAAGATAACTAACAGTATGATGAAGCAGGCCGATGAAAAGAAAAGGGAAGCCTTTCATGCACTGGGAGCAGGTGAACTTCACAAAGCTGTCGACTTGCTCACTGACGCTATCAGACTGAACCCACAACTTGCAGTCCTGTATGTAAATCGAGCCAGTGTCTATGTGAAGTTGCGGAAACCAAAAGCTGCCATTAGAGACTGTGACAAAGCTATAAAAATCAACCCTAACTCTCCACAACCCTACCAGTGGCGAGGGAAAGCATTCCAGCTCTTGGGTCGCTGGCACAAGGCTGTCAGAGACCTTGAACTGGCCTCCCAGCTGGGTTGTGCTGAAGACACCAATTCCATGCTAATGGACAGTCAGAGAAAAGTCCAGAAAAGAAAGCAAAAGGAAGATGACTTTGTGGATGTAGCAGAGCAGATGAAGAAAGAACCAAAGGATCCAGGAGTAAGAACTAAGAAAGCCCCTGAAGATATGGAAGGAGTTAATAAAGTGGCCTTGGAGGAACATGACGGTTCTCAGGAGAAGGACAAATCTTGGGAAGAGGCCATGGAGAAAGAACAGATACAAGTCAAGCAGAAGATGTTAGCTGAGCGGGAGAGCACACTACAGGAGATGACAAATCAACAGGAGCAGCTAGTCCAAAAGGCCCTGCAGGAAGCAGAGCAGCACCTGGAACTCGAGCAACAGTTGATTGCTTTGCAGATGGAGTTGGAAGAACAGTTCAAAACTCGGCAGATAGGGCTAGAGGAAGAGGAAAAAGCCCTATGGAAGGTTCTTGAGCAACAGGAGAAGGCACAGAAGAAACTGTTAGAAGAACAAGAGAGAAACCAGCTGAAGGCTCTACAGGAACTGGAGAAGGTGCAACAGCAGGCTCTAGCAGAACTGATAAAAATTCAGAAGCAAGGCAAGGAAGAACAGGAGAGAGCTCAGAAGAAATTCTTGGAGGAAAAAGAGACAGCTGAGAAAGCCCTAGAGGATCTAGCAAGAGCTCAAAAAAAGGCCCTGGAAGAACTGGAGCTGGCTCATAAAAATGCTCTGGAGGAACTGGAGAACGCTCATAGTAAGGCTCTACAAGAGCAAGAAAGGGCTCAGAGGGCTGCGTTAGAAGAACAGAGGAGAGCTCAGAAGGCCCTAGAGGAACTGCAGAGATCACAAAGAAGAGCTGTGGAGGAGCAGGAGAGAGCTCAAATGAGGGCTCTCAGAGAACAAGAGAGAGCAAAGGAAACCCTGGAAGAACTTGCAAGAACACAGCAACAAGCCTTAGAGGAACAAGAGAAAGCTAAGAATGAGGTTGTACAGGAACAAAAGAAAGCTCATAAGATCTTGGAGGAGCTGGAGAAAGCACAAAAAAAGGCCCTAGAAGAACTAGAGAGAGCTAAGAAAGAGATCCTGAATGAGCAAGAGGAAGCTCAGAAGAAAGCTCTGGAGGAACAGGAGAGGGCTCAGAAAGCCCTGGAGCAACTGGAGAGATCCCAGAAACAGTATATTGGAAGACAAGGGAACGTTAAGAAGAAAGTCTCTGTGCACTGGGAAAGACCAGAAAAAAACCTTCCTGGGGAAAAGGTGCAATTTCAGAAAAATGCCAAAGAAGAATGTGGGCCAGCCAGCAATATATTCTCTGGAGATTTGGAAATAACTCAGAAGAAAGACCTAAGAGATCAGGCAAAGGCTTCTTTGCAGCAGGGGAGAGATTGGGATAAAGAAGGAGAAGAGAGTGAAGGTCAGAGGGCTGTTCTGGAGGAAGTGCCAAGTCCTGGGAGGAGTACAGACCAACCAAAAGGTTCACTGAGGCCAATTGCAAAGTCCGTATGGGACTTCTTTGAATCAGGGTAGTTCTCAGACGTGTGGCCCAAGGACAAACCAAGGGAGAAATGTTTGCTGAAGAACTGAGCTCAATTTGGAGGTCATTTGCAAGTACTCTTTCCTTTAAAGTAAAATTTCAAAAGCAGACATACAGATTTTTTATGTTTTTTAAAATGTATTTTTTAAGTAAATAATTGAAACACTTTCCATACCATGTTTTGACCCACACACAAAGTTATATGGCTTTCTAAAAGGAGCCCTAACTGACCAGAACTGCTTCAGTTAGTCCTTAAATGGGATGGAGAATTCAGGGTTTCCTTCACCAATCTAAATACCCAGAGAAGGTATTATATACTAGCTGTATGCTAACTTTGTGTTCTCATGCAGGTTCATTTCTTCTTCTGTGTACATACTTGGCATCCTTGATTCTTCTTTATCCATGAGAATGGGGGACCTCTGAAACAAATAAACGGTGGGAATCATTGCTGAAGAGAAAGAGCAGGCATTTAATGAGGAATTACAAGTGGAAGAGTGAATTTGTGTCATGGAGACCTAATTAAATGGTATATTGCTTCTGACATGTTATATGGTAGCGTGATGAGAACAAGGTCTGAATTGCTTGAGGTACTGAAAGGAATCCTGCTTGTCCAAGTCACTCTCTGCAGGGGGAGACATTTTGGAGTCAGGAAGTCCCTTAACAGGCGCTGGCTCTCAGCCATTTGGGATGTGACAAAGACTTTTCACTCAAACTCTAGATTTGCTTCTTAAAATGTTTTTTGCAAAATCAATTGATGAGGCCTGCAGGCATTAAAAAATAAACAATATGAATTGAGCCTTTGAAGTGAAAAAAACCCTCAAAATCATGGGATAGTTGTAATATAATTAACTTAACATTTTTCTCTTTTTTTGCTCTGTTTATTTAATTAAGTTCTGAGCTTTTAGTCAAAATGGCTCAAGTTTTCAAACTTTCCTCTGCCACAGTTATATTGATTTTTTTTTAATCACTTGACCTAAGGAATTAAAATGATATGATAAACTCCAAATGCTGTAAAAGCTGGCTGAAAATATTTTGGGGTGGATTATATATGCAGTAACCCAAATTAAAAAAAGGGAACTTTCAGAACCCACAAATCCACATGGGGAGAGCAGCAGCCCTGGGGAAAAATGCTGCAATTGCTGGTTCGTTGTGGCAGGAGACTCCTTCAAGTGATGCGTATTAGCAGTAGGGGGAACTGAAGAGAGAGGAGTTGCTGTGCTGTGCGGAAGCTGGGAGAGAAATTAAGAGGTGCTTGGGTTGGACTGAAGTTTCTGAAGCTCTTTTTGTCTTTTGAAGGAGTGGATAGGAGCTGCCGCCCAGCCCAGTTGGAATAACCAGGTAAAATAAGCTACTCTCAGTTTTATCTAGGAGCACTGTTGGAGGAAATCCTAACCTGAGTTCTTTTCCTCTGTATTATGAGCGGTAAGGAGTTTATTCAGTGTGCCTTGTCTCTGTACAGAAAGCTGCTTCTGTCTCTTTATGTTTCAGTAGCGAAGCTCAGGAGCTTGATTTATGTAACAGAAGCCTGGGGGAGGGTCTCTTAAAAATATGGAAAAATGGAAAATATTTTGGAGAAATTGCCAGTGAGCGTATTTTCTTGTCTCACCATTGTACCTGTTAAACGTGAGCTCCTGAGGCTCTCCGCTCCTGCCTGTGAGAGCGGAAGTTGTTGAGCATGACAATGGCACTTCAAAACTAGCACTGAAAACAGCTTCAGGAAATGAGTGTTCTCTGGTACTTCTCTCTCCTGCTGAACACGTATCTTCTGTAATGGCAGAGGTTAATCTGATCTTTGCTCAGAGGTGAGGAGAAGATCTGCTTATTTATGCATATAAGATATGCATGTTATGCCCATTGTGGGCATAAGCAAAAATCACCCAAGAATAAAGACTAGGGCTAAAAAGAGGGAATAACTATATCAGAGGGCTTGGCTGTAACTCTTGTTACCGTTGTCACCTTTGTGGTCTTGTCCTTCAAAAGCAGGGGTTGATCTCCTTTTACTGAGTAGTTCAGGGCTCTTAACAGCGAGAGAGAGCCCTGTTGCTGAATGTCTGCTCTGGCTTTGGGAGCTCCTTTCCTGTGGCCCAAAGGCAGCAGGGGGGTGGGACAGGCACCCATTCTGTTCAGGAAATGAACGACGGAGAGGAGTTGCCTCCCTTCACTGAACGGATTTATAACATACAATCCAGGAGAGAATCCTAATCACATGCCAGTTGTATAAAGCATGTTTTCCCCCCTCTTTCTGGGGGTCAGGTGACTATCACGAAAGGAGTAAAGGAGTCACATGCTCAGGAAAAGCAAGTGGAAAATTAACACAGAGGGTGCGTGCCCAAAAACGTGAGAGTGTGTGTGTGTATGAGAGAGAGCGCGTTAAGTTGCAATTGTGGGATTTGGTCCCTGTTCCCAGGGAAGTTTATGAAACAGAAAGTGTGTGGATGCAAAACAGAGCCCTGAGAGCAGTGATGAGAGGCCCCAGCAATTCCTTTCTACTAAGTGCTCAGCTTCAACAGGAGGGATGGCCAAAAGATGCCCTGAGCAGTCAGAGATGTGGGTTTGGGTCGGCTTAGGCTGTGGAAGGCCTCGAAACCCAACTTTTGGGCAGGTGTCCTAAGCACTGGGCTGGCTTATAAAGCTTGGGCACCACTCTGTAGAGACGATCCTTCACAGTCGTTGTCAAGAGGTGATTTTGGTGACAACTCTCGGGCACTGTGGTACCTACTCTCAAAAGATGACTTTTTTCCTGAATCCCACCTAAAAGATGTGGGACATCTGATGCACTCTGTGCTTTGTGTTCCTTACTGCTGTTAAATGCTGGCTCCTTCTAAAGCAGTATAGATTTGCAAAGCTCTTCTTAGCTAAGGGTACTAGTCTTCATGCCGGGGATGGGATGCCTAAGAAGTCCTGTATTCAGTTTGGCCTGGACAGTTTAGTAGAAACGAACACCAGTAAGTTCAGTGCTCAGGGCCGGGGAGTAACCCCAGTGTTCGGCTTTCCTGGAGAACCATTTTAAGGCAACGAGTTGCAAACATCCAGCAGTCCATGGTCTGTAACGTGTAGTATGTAGCAGAAGCTGTGAATTTCTTCCGATGTTCAGTAATATTGTAGTTCTCCTTATTTCTAGACACAAGCTGACGTTTATCTTGTAATTTTAAAAGGACTAGAGAAGGCATTTAGCAGGCCAAGGAAACTGATCGTCCTCGTTTTTGTGCATCCTGAAGGAAAGGTGGCTTCCTCCCCATCTATTCCATGCGTGGAGGTTAATGTCGTGCATGCCCGTCAGTCAGTTTTAACTAAAGCGTACGTGCTTGCTGAGCGATGACAGCTGGACAAGTGAGAAACACAAGGGAGCGTTTCAGCAGCAGCTTTGCGCATAGTCACAGCAACTGCAGGTAGACGCTCATGAGTGCCTGTCTGCTGCCTGGTGACAACTGAGGCGAAAGACTGTTCATGTGGCATGATCTTCTTAAATGTTGACGCTGGGTGGCACTGTAGTACATGGATATGTTACTGCAGTTTGCCCTGAGATAATTATAAGGAAAATATAGCATATAGTTGTTCCAAAAAACACTGGAAGTTCCTTTAGATTACTCATTGTTGGTCAAAACTGGTTTTGCTTTACTTCTTAGGGAGGCAAAGTCAGTGATGTGGCTGTGGAGGAACATCTAGATAGAGTTAGTCACAGTGAAAGACAATTATCTTCAAAGAGAAAAACTAAAAGTACTTTTGGCATAATCATTGGGTAGAAATCTGGATTTCTGACATCCTGTGATGAAAGCTGAGGCGGTCTGATCTGAGAGACGATGGAAAATTGCATAATGTTCACTGCCAAATCATCCTTATTGATACAGTAAGGCACCACTTTTGATTTTGCTTTAGATAGTTGTGGTACTATGTCGCTCTTAGTAGAGGAAATGAAGACTGTTGGAGCAGAACTGAGTTAGGCATTATGTACAGAAAAAGGGGGAAAAGTAAGGTAGCTATAGGAATAACACTGCAATAGTAGCTGTTGCATAGGGGACAGAAGGAGCAGTCACTGGCCTCCGCTACAAGAACATTAAAACTTTGAAGCTCTTGTCCATAACCAGTGATCTGAGGCAAGAACTGCTAGTAACAGCATGTGGTAGGGATACTCTTGCCAGAAAAATAAGTTGGTCTCTTACTTGCCGTGATGTCTGTCACTGTCTGGTCGTGGGGGGGGGGGAGGGGGGGAGGGATCCAATCTGAAAATTTCAATGCTGGGTATCGCTTTTATCTTGGAATAGATACGATGATCATAAGAACAAGGTTCTTTAGCCTCAGTCTGTGAATCACTGTTACACAAGAAAGAGGGCAAGTGTTTTTGCACAGTAAGAATAGTCTTCATGCCCCCTCATTCCTGTAAAGAAAACAAAAAAATCTTTTGATCTTTTGTATTCAGGAGATACAGCTCTTGAGAGGCTGCACGGTGTTAGTTTTATGAAGTGGCCTGTAGGGTCCCAGCACTTCCGTTCCTGCATGATCAGTGAACTAGAGGTGGCCTAACTGAGGGCAAAACTTTTGGAAGGAAGTTAGACTAAGCCCATTTTAATGACTTCGGTTTGTTTTTATATACATGGTAATACCATATTTTTGCACATCTCGCATTTCGATTTCCTAAGAAAGTCTCTCCCTTTTAACTTTCTTTTCCTGCTCCCATCCATGGGCTCTAACTACTGCTGTTGTCACCAGCTAGGCTCCTGTGCTCTGGGAACCCCCCTCATTCATAGGGACGGCAGCTTTCCACGCGTGTGGATATCCAGTGGGCCGAATGGGATTTATTTCTTCAGCCGTTCAGAGTGAACGGAAAGAGCCACAGCCGTTCCTACTGATGCAGTAGAGTTTATCCTAGCTCAAAGTCTGTTACGCTGCCCCATTTTAGGTGATGGCTGCATTTTGGGTGTCATTACCGTTTCTGGTATGTTCTTTGTGCGGTCGAAGGCTGCATAACACGGACTCAGTAATCCTGCACCCTAGAGTGACAGTAATGTGTCTGTGATAGAAAAATGAACTGTGACCCCTGAGGAAAAGGATTATCCCCTAATCCTACTAAGAAGGTGGATGGGCTCTGTTCAACCAGCTGTAGTTCTTGGCAGGGCTGCCTTTTCTTGAGGGTCTGCAAGATGCCTGGCCAGCGTCCCTCCCGTGGCATTTTGCAAAGCCTGGGGCTAGATACGGATGTGGCTGTGAGAACAGAGACCGCAACACTGAACTTCTAACCACTTTGGCTGACTCTGCCATTTAGTAGTTATAAAACTACAGTTCCAGCTGTGATGTGTAATCTCGGCAGTGGGGGAGCTTACTATGGAAACAATTCAGTTTTGGCTACATTACTGAGTAACAATTAATATCATGAGCGAGAAGGTCTCATCAGAAACCAGTGTTAACTGACCGCTGGAAAATATAAACTACTACTGCCAATATAAAAAGTAGGACATCACCCCGAAGTCATGGCTACTAGATACCACCAAGGTGGGTAGATCTGAGTTACTGAGTCTCTCTGTCAACACTCTCAGCGGTTGAATTACCAAGTACAAATGATTTTTCCTTACCACAACAGAGGGGAAATAATTTCTGGATTCTCAATCATCGTTTCTTCTGATGTTCTTGTCTGTGTAATTTTATAGCCTCGATCTCAGATTAAGAGTTAAATGAACAGAGCTCTGCTCTGTTGAAGGCTCATTTTTGAGACCAATTTTACTTTAGATCATAAATAATCTGCCAACTTCAGATGTCTGAAGCCTCATAATCACGATGGAGAACGGAATTACACCATGGTGCATAGCATTGCTGAGAGGGCTTTCAAAAAAACCCTCTGAACTGCAGCCAGCTGTTTCCTTTCTATAAGATTATAAAAACCTGGTTAGATTAAAATATAAACGATACTGAAGTTTCACTTCATCCAGTTTAGGACTAATCTAGAATACTTCTGTCATTTTTACTTGGCCGTGAATGAATTACTCAGTCAATCATTTTCAAGCTACAAACATTTAAGTTATTTACTCTCAAGAAGGGGAGAGCTGGGGCAGAGGCTGGGAGTGAGAGAGCATCAAGCAGTCTTTTCTCACATGAAGTGTCCCAGACTTTACACAGGAGTGGTTTGCATGCCAAATGCTTGCTCTTCCCTCCCAGTACCTACGCTCTGTTTCATAAATAAGAAAATGGTTTTAAGCGGGGAATCTAAGAAGGAGGGAGTAGGAGTGTCCCTTCCTTTTCCTTCACAGGTTCCTAAGACAGCAGTTTGGTGTTACCTCTTGGAAAAATTTGTATCCCCTTCCCCATTTCCTGAGTTTTCAGCCTGCTTCTCAAGCACTTTTACCAGGAACCACAAAGAAACAGGGCACCACATGAAAAGAGAATGAATAGGGCCCCTGTCTAATTTGTGAGTTCCTCTAGATAATGAAGAAGGAAAGTTTCATTAAATATAAAGGATTTTCATGTTTAAAAAAAATGAATGATCTTCTAATTCACACCATATAATTCTTTGAAAGTTTCTGTGTTAGGGTAGGCAGATTATGGAATATGTTTCCCATCTAGCAAGGTGTTGTTCTGCAGATTTTCTTCAGGCAGCAATAACTTTAATGTATGATAAGGACTTTGTTGTGTACATGTTGAATTATTTATATAGCCCTCTTTTAGTTTAGAAGGCAGCATCTCTGTATCAAACAACATAGCAAACTCTGCATCACAACCTAGGACAAAAACACTGTATTCTTTTGAAAGCACAAGAGTATGTTAGGTAAGCACAGCACACTAATGTCTAAACTAAAATTGCAATAGAACAACAGAATTAGTGTTCCTGCTAAAATAGCTATGGGATCTTTAATCATCACCAGGGCCAGGGTGAGACAAACTTTGATTAAACGGCAGGGGAAAAAAATGCCTAATAATAATAAGAGAAACGATCCCGAGCAATGTGGCCAACATACTATCAGTAGAGGTATTAAACAGGTTAGCTGAAATGTCAGGTGTAATGATGCACTGAGTATGATGTAGTCTGATGGGATGACCCAAGCGCTCTTTCTTTGTGGCCTCATTATCGAGGGTTCTCTTATGGACCAGTGCTTTTACCACATCAGCTGATTTCTTCATTTTGCAGAAGGTTTTGTCATTACCATCTGTTATTTGATGGTTTAAGTATAGCAAAAATGTCATAGGCAAGGACAATCTGTTATATAAAATGTGTATGTATTGACTGTAGTTGTCCTGCATGTCCCCTGCAGCGGCAAACCTTTATGACCCTGGAAGTGACATATAGGTGTCCACCTGGCCCAGAATCACAGGGCACATGCACCATCCCTTGCAAGCTGAAGGGAAGGAGCTGCTGGGAGAGGCTCCCTGACTGGTGGCAGGGGCTCCCTGGGGATCCTGTTGTGCCCGAGCTGAGCTGCGGGGCTACATGGTGGTATCTGCAACTCCCTGCACCCCCTATAGCTGAGGGTGCAGAAACATCAGTGTCTCCCTTTCCAGCACAGCCAGTTAGCAATGCGGGAGCTCCGGTGGCACTTGCGACTTTTGAGCAAACCAGGAATGATCTGCAGTGGCTTTGCTGTGAACACCTCCAAGGGAATGATGGCTGATATTGGAGCATTTACTCTCATTTAATTGCAATGCATAATTCCCTGACAAAAGCTTAATGAAACAGGCGGATATCTCATTAAGAAGGAATATCCAGAAAAGCAGAAGATGAAGAAATTCTGCTTGCTGTAGAGTTAGTGGCAGGTAGTTTCAGTCGTGTGGAGTATATGTAGGTGAATGGCAATAAAAGATTTTTTTCCATGTTTTTTGAAAAGATAAAATGATCATAGGAAAATAAAATTATTGATTTCAATTCTAGTTTTACATAAATAAATTTTCCAGTTTGGGGGTTAATCTGTCCTGGCTCACCTTACTGTAATACTTGAATATTTAATAAAAGCCTATAATTTAAGTCCTTACTGGATGCGTGGACCCACTGATGTCAACATCCTGTCAGGCTCCATGAGACCAGGCCATGCAAGTCCAACCTCCCGTAACTGGTCAAACATCACAAGATTTTGACCTCACCGCAGGATCTGGCAGAAAATGCAAGTGAGTTGAAAATGAGGGAAAACATCTCATCATGCAAATAGGCAGTTGAAAAAATATGCTTCCGTTTATGGAAATCGGCTTACCTTTGCTAGGACTTGGGAGGTTTGTATCGGGAACTAGTGGGAACTTGCTGACTTCAGTGGAATTACCTCAGTATTAAGGCAAAGAACACATGTAGCAAAACAACTGATGAAAAATATCCTCCTACCACATTTTGATACAACATTTGATACCATTTGATATAACACATTTCCATACTTGGATTATATTTTTAGCAACTGAAATCAGTCTTCCCAGAGGCTACTGGGCTCAGAGGTTTGGTCCTTTTGCTTCCCCAAAGAAGAAATGCAGCTTGACAATAAAAATACAGATTTCTCTATGCTGCTCTAACCTTATTTCTCAACCATATTCTGGGTAGACCATGTTTTTATTTCTTAAGATATTACTCATTTTACCTGCAGAGATTGCCAACAAATGATTGGTCAACACCAATCAGAACAGCGGCGTTAGTGATGTGGACGTTTGCCCACTGGGAACTGAGATTCTTAGTTCATTTAACAGTGGCCACCAAACTTACTTGCATGAAAATTATTAGCTGCACTAACAAGAGGTGGTGACAGGAAAACCTGAGAGATGAGCTTTCTCTAAAGAAACATTCTTGAAATAATTGAATACAATCAAAATAACCACAAGAAAGAGCATTTCAAGATTTCTTCAGATACTCCCTTGCTCTTTCTGGGAAACTTCTTCATTTTAAAAACCCCTACAAAGATGCATAGTTACAGTGTTCTGGATGATTTCATACTTCTACGTGAGGAAAGGAGCTAAGAGATTGAAGAACTTTGAGGCACTTAAAACGGAGAAAGAAGGCATCACAAACCCAAAATAAGGAGAAAATCCTTAGTTTCACTGAAGCCATCCAGAAAGCTGGAGAAAAACCCCAGAAATCAACTACAGACCAGGAAATCTGCCTTCGTCTATGTAGTTTTCAATGATATTTTGTTCATAACACTTAATATAGTGCAATAGCTGGAATATTCTGCATGGCATTCTGCCTTGGTAAATGGCAAGTGGAGTGGAGATGGATGCAATGTTTCTACGCGGTCATTAATTCTCTCTTACCTCTCGATCTGAAGTATGGAAGACACACACTTTCTTTGTCTGGAAAACGAACAGCTTACGGGAAGACTGTACTGTGGAGGGAGGAGGTCACCCCAAATGGGAGATAACAGAAATGAGCTGGCTGACGGCAGATTATTGTTCAGAACCAGACAACCCACTCTCAGTTTCAACACAGCTTTGAGCCACTTCTGCCTCTGCTCTGCTTTGCCTTACACTGAATTCTTCAGCAACCCTTGGGCGAGCCATTTGTTTGTCTTGAGAAACACTGGAGATTATTTCTTTAAATTTTTGGCTGCTCTGATGCCTTGTAACTTCCCAGAAAGGGGTTTTATAGGTTTATTTGAATTTTGACCGCATACAACTTGAACTGTAATCAATTATTGCATTAGCAATGAAATGAACAGAAGTTCAAAAAAAACCTTGTAAGCCCTTATTAAACACTCATTGTTTGCATCCTACGTTCCCACATTGAGTTGTAACCACACTTGCAGGAAATCTGCCCATGAGGCTGCTGCTGCAGCTGAGAAGTAAACAGAGTGCGTGAACAAGGAGAGGAGCAGATTACAATCACAGCAGAGCAAGCAGGACACACAGGCTCTCTAAAGGGCTCTTTCTGTTGAATGCCAAAGCTACTTTTAAAGAAGTCGTAGCAAAGCTGACTGCGCCTTTTCTTAGACACAGGGAATTTCTCTCATTTACAGAACTACCCAATCCTTCAAGCACTAAAAAAAGAGATTCAGCAATTTCTTTGATTTCCTGGTGTTCTGTGTATTTTTTCTGCCCTATTCAGCAGCTCCAGTGTTATTTGCAGGTTCTATACAATGCTACCAATCTTGAAAAATTCACTCATGGTCACTGTAACATCTTCATATCCATTCTGCAACAGTGCAGGACTACCTGAGCTGCAGAGCAGTGAGGAGCCAGATTCTGTAAAACTCAGACCATCACAACATTGTGCTGTTCTTCCTTTTCACCAGTAGTATAATTTTGCTTCTCTGTTTCCTATCTTTTCTGCAGCATTGAGCTCAGTGCGTCCAAAGCAATATGTCTTTTAGACAGACTTTGAGAATGATCTTGTATTCTGTGCCTGCTTGGTTATTAATCACACCATTGCACTATCTAGAAGTGATTTTATAAATTATGCCATAAATTAACTAAAAAGCAAATATGGATCATTATGTGTCAAATCTCTCTGAGGAAGGTTTTCTGAACTGTTGTCTATTCAAACTGAGCCTGGGATTTGCTGATCAATATGCCTTGTTTCTGGCCTAAAGCAGTGTGAGTCATGTGTTCTGAACTTGGTAAGTTTTGCTCAAGTCTGATGGACTATCTTAGCTACGTGGGTTCCTCACTGCTTGCATGAGTTAGAATGAATAAACAGAACCGAATAGCCAGTTGCGTTTCATATTTATATACATAAACCAAGTGTCTCGTGGAAAAGGTGCCGCGTTTTCAGTTTGCCTCCATCACACCAGCAGCGCGGGTTTCTTTGGATGGGCTCACTGCACTCTTCCCCCTACTAAGCAATGCAAATTGAGGCTGCTTCTGCAGGCATGAAAAGATTAAATGGTATTTTCACATTACAAGTGAGAAAATGCAAACCTGCATTATGCAATTGAGTGTCAGGTTTGATAACAGAAGTTCTGGGTGGTTTGCTTTGTCATCTTATGTGCCCTTTATCTAAAGGGCCAGGGTTATAAACGTAACCTTTTCCTCCTCCCATCTAGATCTAGCTCTGTGCCTATTTAGGGAGAGCGCATGTGCCCGGAATGAAAATGGTTTTCTTCTAGAGAACATTGTTAATACTAGAGAAGCTATAACAACTCTTAAAATTCAGTCTTGAAATGAATCTGCAGTTTCTCAGGATCCAGCAAACTCACAGCTTGACAAAAAAAGTTCAGCGCCTCCTGTAGATATAAAGATGGCCCACTGGCAGTTTGCAAGGGGGTGTGTATCTCTGCTCTTGTACAGACCCCTGCAAGCAAGAGCGGTCAAATCTTCAGAAGTATGTTGGTGCCCAGCTCGCATTTAGTTCTACAGGGGTTTTATCTCTAAATGTTTTTAAAGAGCTGAACAGCTTTGCCCCCAGTTCCCCAGCTGTAACACGGGAACAAAAGTAGTTACCTACTTCACAAGAAAGGTTCCTGATAAGCATGTCCTCGGTACCTCACAACCTCTGTGCATGTAGGTCAAGGTGGGGGCCTGTAGTTGCTAGAGGTGTTTTTATAGTACACGGTAGTATCTTTTCTCGCATATATGTAGTATGAAGCAGGAGTCAGTCCATGAATGTAATTGCTTTGAAATTTTCCTCAGCTATTCCCTGTTATGGTATCCTAACTCTCTCCTAATCCATGAGACTGAGGAATTGAAGTTAATCAGTTTTTCCTCTGAAGCAGCAAATGCCTGAGGCCACATTTGAATCTTTAGTTGCAGATATATTTTACACATATGGCATGCTTTGCTTTTGTTTTATTCTAATCAGATTGGATTCACCATGTCTTCTAAATAATAAATGATTAGCAGCAGCAAGTGTGGGTAAGGCGGTTACGTCTAGATGGCAGTATTACTTCAAACGAACATTAAAAGTCATCTCAGTTCTGTATGGCTTAAGCATGGTTGACATTACTTAGCAGGAGGAGGGTATGCCAAGAACATATCTTGTACAACCCATTAGTAAACTTCAGGGTTTCTTGAACCTTAGAACAGTCATTTGTATCTTTTTACAGACCTGTTCCTCCTGTCTGCTGCTTGTCAATATTTGTCTTGTGGCTTATTAAATTCCCAAGCCTCATAAAATGCATTGATCTGTTTTCATTAACCATTTCTATGACTGCTTGTCTCCCAGTGTAAGACATGACATAATATCAATTTATATTGAAGTATCAGCTCTAGGCTCGTAGTAATATATTCATAATATAAATAGTACTTTCCTGCTGGTATCTAAATAGAATATTTTGTAAAACAACAAATGTGACTAAATACTTTTAGTTAACTTTTACCTCCCTCCAAGGTCGGTGCACCGGTGATATGTTTTTCTTGTTGTGATAGCATATGGAACCCTTTCAAATATTCTTTGCATTCCATTTACCTTTTTTAAAAGAGCAAGTCTGATATACTAGCATCAGGAAAAGCCCCTCTAGTCACAGCTGTGTCATGCCATTGATATGCTGCTCTAATACTGCAGAGCCCTTTAAAGCTATTTCAGCAATGTCCTATGTTATTCTAAACCTCTGCAAACTTGATGTGTACCTAGATGCAGATATATGGATTTGCCTTTAGGTTTTCAGCCCAAAATATGCCAACTCATGTTTTCAGGATGTACACACTGGCCTTATTTTTTGGACCCATTTTCCACCTGAAGCTGATGCCGCTCAGCCTTTGTGGTTAGGCTGCTTTTGTACCACGCTTGCCTTCACCATGTCTTCCTTCAGATGACTAGATGAGGCAAGCAGAAATCTGCACCAAACTGTTAAATCGCTTTTCTGTGGTATCTGGAGTTAGCATGAATTTCCCCAAAAGGTCAAATCAACATACGTGTCTGGCAGAGGATGACTGAACAACACTCTATGTTAGCATAATTTTTAAAGATCAGGTAAAGCAGGTTCAGGGACGGTGTGTATGTGTTTTGAAGTGTGTGTATAATGGAAAGTTGTCCTTGGCCACAGTGAGGGTTTTATTGCTGGACTGTTCTTCCTTAGAAATGGTGTTCTTGACAAGAAGTATTAAATGTCAGCAATCCCTATTGCATTTTCCATTCCTGTCTGTGCTGTCAGGAATACCCCTCAAACCTGCCATTTCTCTGGTTCAGTCATTTTTCAGGTCTTAGTTCCATTTTTTTTGTAGCCTGTTCTGTGAGAACAGGATTGTCCTCATCAATCACTATGTACAGAGTTTCATAACTTTTGTTTGTTGTTTTCTATGGAAATTGGATGTGAAGCTCGTCTTACCTCAGTACAAAGTTCGGTCATGCCTAGCCTATTGTTACTACTTCAAAAACAGAAATCCTGCTCAGTTGCCTTCTAAGAAGGAGAAATCAAATCTTCAGCAAACTACTTACTATTTTATTCTTTTTTTTAATCTTATTTTAATCCTTTTATGCATCCAGTGTTACCTACAAAAATATCTAAAGGTCTTTGCACAGACATATCAAAAGCTTGTTTCCTGTAGCTGTTTGGCATTCTTTAAAACAACAACCTTATTTACCAGATGATGTAAGAAAATATCTTTATATGTACATGAATGCGTGTGTTTTCATTATGTCTCATGTGTAATTCTAAAATGAACAAATGTATGTATTACATGTGAGCATGTAAGAAATTTTGTTTATAGTTTACGACAACTTGTGTGATGTTTTTCTTTTCAAACCATGCTAAAACCAGGAAATTAAGAACGATTCAAAGGTAAATAGTTCTGAAAGTTAGCAGAGCTGCATTTCCCATGGGCCTTATTATATCCTTTAACATGAGGACACAACCCTTTCCTCTTGATTCTTAAAGATAAAAATGCCATATCCCCAGTATGACAACAAAACAGTGAGTTAGAGGGTTTACATAACTCTTTTCCTTTCCATTGACCTTATGGAGATTATTAAAATAAAAATTATAAGTTAAAGTTCACATATTATTAAAAGGAATAATATTCCAAAAGTTTCATTTTCCCTTAACCATTTGTTAGAACTTGACTTTCTTCTCAAAACATCTGTTGTATCTTCTGAAAAAATTGCAGGTAGGCCCAGAATGGGTGTGATGATACAGTTACTACGGTATGGTTTCATCACTTGTCAATTTTCAGCAAGAGGAAGGCTCCTAATTTTCTGGAAATGCCAAAACAAAATACAAACTCAAAAGAGAAACTGACCCTCAGTTCTCTAGCTTAACAGAAATATTACTATTATCAGGGTATCCAAAGCTGGAAAGTTTAGACTGCTAGTTTTCAAATAGTTTTGACCTAAAATAATTATATTTTGCATTATTCACTCATTATTCATGAGTGTCCATGGCAGGACAATAAGCCACAGTCATAGAAGCCTTCTCCAAAGATGTCTTTTCCAGAGTTTATTCCGTGAGCCTTAGGCAAACCAGGCACTAGCTACATTCATCAGGTTCCAGTGACATAGATGTTTGCCTTTAAATATTATCGGAGGCGATCCCCTGGCTGTACAACATGACTGCATGCTCCATGTGCAGCCTAAGATGTTCAAAAATGCTCATACCTGTGCAAGGTACCATGGATCAGGTTGGAAGTCATGAAGTTCTCCAGGGAAAGTTATATAGAGAGGCACAGCGTAAAGGTATTCCAGAGCTAATGTTTCCACAGGCAGATCGCTGTTTTGGTGCCTAAGTTGAGGTTCTATCAAAAGGGTTTTTTTGATTTTTGGGTTTTGTTTTGTTTCGTTTTCTCCCTTTGTTTCAGAGGGTGACTGAGCAGTGCTGATGCGTGCTGCTGGATATAGCTATAAAAATTTCACAGAGTGAGTCTTCAGTGAAAACGAGGTTTCTGTGTCTTCATCTCCATATCAAGAGATTGAGATGGTGAGGAAAGAGAACTAACCTGTAATCTAAAAATCTAGAGGCAACAGGCTGGTAAAGAAGCTTCACTGATGTTCATTGACAAAATGAAAAAATGATCCACGAATTCCTGATTAATGAAATAAATTTCTCTCCAGCTGCCCCAGCAGACCAGGTAGTGTGGCTTTCTGCACTGGGTTCTGAATTTCACCCTGTCGGTATGCAAAATCTCTGCCCCCATCCATGGGGCAGCTGCATTTGAAGCCATTTAGTGGTCATCCTCCATTTGTTCTTTGAGGCAATAATCTTCAACAACCTTAAACGATCATGGGCTTTCCTCTGAGAGGAGTGCAGCCCTTCTCACAACACCTGTGATTACACCAGAAGCAAAACAAGTGCCGTGATAATAAATAAGCATGTTCTAACAGCGACCTGGGAGTCGTGGAAATGTGATGTTCAAAACGCTGGCGCAAATGAGCGTGTGTGAGCAGACAAAAACAGCCGCAGCTAGTGAAACTCAGCTCTGTGTTAGCTGTCCATGGATAGTGTTGGAAAAACAAATCCCTCTGCCTAAAAGCAGGAAACTATTTCTAAGTATATTTTACTACTGTACTGTGAACGTTACTTTTGCTTTGTGCCCCCATTGAATGCCTTCACCTCCTCTAATGACCAGATGAAAAGAACTTATTCAGGCATGATTCATAATTCTAGATAAGAGACTCTCTATGTCTGCATCTGTCTGATTAATGCTGACTGAGGATCTGTCTTTGGGATATGAGGGCACAAGAGTATTATAATCGTTTCTATGAGCTGTGACTACATAGGACAGATCAGCCTGCAGGACAGTAAGTGTCCAAGGTCTGCAAATTCTTCTCTTTGAAATGCTAATAAAAAACATCCTTAGTTTCTTTTCCCCTTCTTTAACAGCAGCAATGTTTTATTACCCTTGCGTTTGGCAAATATGCAGTTCACAAATTAAGGTATTTTTGCATATTTATTTAGCCTCCCAGATAGGGAGTTTGACCCCATGCTAAAGGGTCTGCAAAAAAATTGCACGCCATTTTAGACTTGCGTTGCTTTTGGAAAAGCCTCTGTTCCGGTGAGCTTGTGTGACAGTGGATTGTATGTGACCTGTTTTTTTCAACGGTATTCGTTCATCTTGTTTATGGCCCTTTTCTTAGGAGTGATTTACCAGACAAATAAAAACTCATTTAGACTTATTAAACTGTCACGATGAGGCTACTACCTGAGCCCTGAAGGAAGAAAAAGTGAGTGGCAGTGCATATCTGAAGGTCCTAAAAATTCCAGGAATAGCTCTTTTCTGCCATACAAAACAAAGACTGTAAAATCTGATGGTCAGATCATACCACGGCCACTGACATGTGTTGTTTTCCACTGGCTAAGCAGTAGTCCCATCCTTCTAGTACCATGAAATTTCTGGGTAGCATCCCCCGCTTCTGCTTTTTCCCCCAGTGCTGCCGGCTTGCGCCTGTGTGGGCTTGTGCCCAGTTTCCTCAAGTCGAGCCGATTGCTCCTGTAGCGTTCAGTCCCCAGGGTGGCGTGCAGAGCTTGCTCCCTGGGGGCTACCGTTCACTTTACAACAAGCAATTGTCACGTTTTGGGAAAAGCGGAAAGAAACCCGTATTTTCATAATGGCTGTAGATGGTGTACCTACCCTGCCTTGTAGGAAAAAGGGAGAGAAGTATTTTAGGCGTTCATGAGCAGGGAAAAGCTCTTTGCATGAGTAAAACGTAAGAAGCGTCTGTATAAGCAGAGCACTTTTCTTCCCTCCTACCAACCTGCAATGGATGTCAAGAATATTCTTTCTCATATTCAGCTGCACTGGTGGTGATGTTTTTCTTGTTTCTGTGATACTTGGACCTAGATCCATATCTGTGAAACACCTGATAGGAGCTATGCCTTGCTTAATTAAAATTTTCTTCTGTATCAAAGAAGCAAAAGAAACATCTAGAAAGATTTATTAAAAAAAAAAGGTAAAGTTAGGGCCATCAAAAATTCAATTCTAAACCAACGCAAATGAAAATATCTTCCATAGCAGAGGAAAATGACCTGAATCTCTACCTTTAGCCATATGTTAATTGGATGGCAGCATGGATGTTTGGGCAACCACACCTTTACAGAGGCTCACCAGGCTGGAAAGTGTAAAAGAAAACATAGATGCTGGACAGTAAGAAGGCAGATAAAGTTATTGAAAACAGAGACACAGAAAGTGGAAGACTCCTGGGGAGGAAGGAAATGTGACTAAAAAGGCCAGTGAGATGAATTTCTCTTCAGCCCGTCGTGGCCCTTAAGGCACATAACGCATGTCTGAATTTGTGCTTTTCCCCTTCCACCTTCCCATAAATCTCCTAGGAAGCCTAACTTTTCCTGTGCCAAAGTGTTTGCACCCTTTTTCATTGAGCTCCAGAGTAACGCATTGCTCTTACCCACCCTCATTTATTCTTCAACAAGCATAAACCTAGGAATTCTGCAACATGTTGCTACCTACTTATCAAAAATCCCCTTTATTTCCATTGGTTTCTTTTCTCACCTGATAGCTATTTTAAGTTTTTCAGTCAGTATACGTAACACAACTTTCAAAAGCTGTAAGAACAAATAAAAAGATATGGGAAGGTGAGTCTCTTACAAAAGAAAGAGACCTAGCAATAACTGTCTTGCCTTGAGCAATGGAATGGCACTTTTTTGTATCTGAAGAAAAACAATTGAATGAGTACTTATTATTAATTGTTTGTTTATTAAAAGCAGTAATAAAATGAGTGCATGCTTACACTATAATAATTTCTTATTATGTCAGGGCTGATCTTTTCCCCTCAGAGGATTTCTTTTTATTTATTACTTTCCTTTCCTTTGCTCTGCTGTCCTGGGACTTGCACTCCAAGTAAGCCCAGTCGGGAGTTGCAGCCCTGGAACAGCCTCTCTCCATGTAACGAGCGCAGCCTGTGCTGGGAGGCAACTCTGTCCAGATGGACAAAGGTGCTCCCCTTAAGGGAGTTTGTCCAGTGGGTGGGAATTCTTTTCTTTTTTCTTTTTTCTTTTTTTTTTAATAATGATGCCTTGGTGATAGGGACACAACAGTGGCATTTTTCCAAAAAAATTCTGCTGAAGGAAGCATTTGTGGTGGGGATAAAAGGTTAACGTTTTGCTCGTTTGCACATTGTTAACCATTCTTTCATTTCAGTGAATGGTAACCGAAAACACTATTAAAATGTCACCTTCAGTGATCTGCTCCCCTATGTGCCACGTTTAAATGTCATTTGAATCCAGTGAGTGAGTAAAAGGAGCTATTCCAGCATTTTGCAACTGTTTCAAGGTGTGTGTCCTAACGGAGCGGATCATGGTTGCTGACTGATTTGTTTATACTCTGCAGAAGGGGGAGAATGTGGTTGAATGGGATTGAACAAATAAAAAGTTTTGGTTTTATTGAAGATATGACTAAAAGTGAAACCTAAGCATAGAGGACAGCTCATTACAGCTGGTGTTAAGTCATCAAAGGAAACAGAGGCAGTGTCAGGGAAGAATATTAATTATGGTGGACAGTGAGGGCTGCTATTTAATGTGTCCTGTGTTAGTGTAATCACAGGAGATGTTCCTGCTCTCTGGTGCTGAAGAGAGGACCGATCTCTGCTGCTGGAAAGGGAAATCTCATCCTCTTTTTAGATATGCTCATTTTACCGTACTCTACTGCCCATTTTTCCTGCAATGGCAGGTCTAAAAAGATCAGCCTCCAAGACGAGAAGAGCCGTTTTGCAGCTGTGCCGCTGGATTCCTGCATGTAGCGCTCAGCATGGCACGCACAGTAGTGGAGAAGGTTCGGTCTAACGTCAAAGGCGCCTTTCCACAGACGTATCTTGGGGGGCTTTTTCCAAGGAGGTTGGCACAATTATCCTCGTTTTGCAGACAATGAAACTGAAGCACAGAGCGACTGAATAATTTGCCACCCAGAACAGTAGACAAGGGCAGTGACAGAGTTGAAAATATAACTCATCCTAGATCAGAGCCTTGTTACGAAAGGATTAGATCTGGTTCCCATTTATTAGGAAGCATGGGATACATGCTAGGGGGTGAAACAGGTCAGGTTCCCATAAAGTTCTGCCTGAGGTAAAATTTGAACAACGTGATCTATGTTTTACTTATTTTACCTTTTTTTCTTCTGACTTATCCAAGAGGCTGCTTTAGGAGGTGTAGCAAGGCTGCCACATTACTAGAGCAGGCTAAAAAGCAGGAAATTCTACTATTCCGACATTTATTTATATTCCGATTCAAAGTTGTGACTCATTTTGTTTGTTTTTTTGAGATACTTTTATTAGATGTTAATCCGTGTCTATCTGGATAGCCACAGTCCTTCACAGGAGTTGCAGGCCTGGTGTTAATTATGCTGTTTCAAGGAATCCAGCATTTCTAGTCCCACGGGGCACTATGGCAGGTCAGGCAGACACAGACTAACATCAGCCTGACTGGAAATGAAATGCTCCATTTTGGCAATAAAGATTAAGCTTTAAAAAAATAGGCTGTTTAGTAATCTGTATTGAAATGTCCCGCGCGGCCCTGCTGGGAACGTGCCTCCTGCCCTCTGGGTTGAGGCAGGGAGGCTGTGCCAGTTGTCAGTCACGTAGCACCTGCGGTTTGGTAGTGATGTGGCAGTTTTTCCCCGATGGAGCGGCAGGAGTGGTGCGTGCAGTCGAGGAGCAGAAGCACAGGGGAGGAGGCGTACAAATGCAGTCGGAACGAACAGACATGGGAAAACTCGCTGTTCAGCATCACTGCGCTTGGCAGAGTGCAAAAGCGAAAGGGCAGAAAACTAGAAAGCAGGTAAGTGACAGGAAAGGCAGAGGAGGAGGTTGTTCACTTGGTCCTCATTATTCAAGCCAGGGACTGTCTTTTAATTTGGGTAAGGTACAAGCTGATTCTGATCTTGTCTGGGACTTCGAGGCGTTGCTGAAACGTATGGGTCAGACCAAGAATCTCGTGTGCGAGACGAGCTTCGGAGAAGTACCAGTTCGGCCTAGGGGCACATCACCGCTGCTTGTGAGCCCTGGGGAAGACAAGCTGGACTCTAGCAAATGCATGAGATGAATCTACCTGATAAATAACAAATCATCCTCATCCACAAAGGCTCAGGCTGTTAACAGGGTTTATCAGTTGTTAGTCGGATACGTGTGAACGTGCTATTCACACCACAACGAACGTAAACCAATAAATGAGGGACAAATTTTAATAGGATACCTAGGGGCACAAGTGTGAGATACTGAGTGTCGTTTAGAGACGCCCAGCTAGAGGAATCTGGCTCCAGATATTTTGGTGACGTAGGACAAAGGAAATATGTGCCTCATAATAACTTTAATTTTCAGGTGGAAAATGAGAGAAATGGGTATTTACTTGCATGCACAAACAAGACTGGTGTTGCCTTTCTGCCCTGTGGAATACATTTTTGTTGTCCCCCTGCACCCTCCCTCAGGTGACTAGTTTGATCTTGCTTAAAAGTTTTAGGTTTGCTTCCAAGTTCTCAGACAGTCTGCTCTAGCTCACGGGTTAATAATTATAACTCCTGTTTAATAGTATCTTTCATGTTGAAGAGGCCCAGAGTATTTCACGGACCTGTGCCAATATCTACTCATTCACCAGTGAGCATGCAGGGTAACTTAAATCAATGGAGAATCAAGTGAATGAGGAATTTGGCTCTGTGTGTAAAGAGGTCTCTTCACCTATAGCCAAGAGCAAAAGAATCAAGTGAACGCTCGGTACTGCCAAGGCAGCTCCCAGTAGAGGTAGATAGGAAGAAGTAGGACAAAGCCTCTTTCTAATGGAAAGCATTAGAGGAAGGCATTAATGCTGAGGGTTGTGAGGGCTAAAGCTGGAAAACGTGTTACGGTGTTGCGTTCGTACCTTTGTCCTGACAAAAGCATACAATTCTCGATTGTAGCTGGCCTTACTTTGATTTCATTACTGTGATATCATCAGTGGTTTTCACTCCTACATGTTGAGAAATCAGGAGTCAGGCCTACATTTAGAAGTGAACCCTTTTGGCCTGCTGATTTTGAACCATAGGGGTGGTTTGTTTTTTTTGTTTTTTGTTTTTTTTGCCAGTTTTTCCTCTTGGTAGCTGCGAGACTACAAACATCCTTGTATTACTTTAAATGTGAGCTGAACTTGTCAAGTAATAACTTGCCTCCTGGAGCTGAGGCTTTAAGAGAAAGTCGATGCGCTCCTGAAAGAAAACAGATGAAGAATGACAATATTTTCCTATCCAAAAGGCTGAACTCCTTGTGGCATGTTCCTAACAAAGCCCATGCAGAGATCAGTGCTGCCTTGAGGTGAGCTAGCAGCATCCCATTTCTACCGCAGAGACAGCAGGTATATGCTTTCTATGCCCTGTAGAAGGGCTTGCCTTTATTTTTGTTGTTTGTTTTCTTTCTAGGACTGCTTTCACTCTAACGGAAAGATCGTCTTATGAACCCAGCTCCTCCCAAAGACAATGGAGTTGTTCCAGTAACGTGATTAGAAGCCCTACATCATTAATTAGCAAGCTGTATTTGTAACGTTAACCTTTGCAAATCACTGTAGCCCATGTTTTCCCAGCTCTGACCTTTCTGTAGGAAGGAAATTACTCCACTCACTCCGCGCTTGTCACTCCATGTTTTAATAACAGGGTCTGGGAAAGGAATTAGCTCTGCAACTGCAGGGCTGAACCGTTACTGCTGCTACACCTAGCAAAGAATTGCTTAGCTCCTAATTTTGATGGTGGTATAGTTTGGTTGTCTGAGAGAGGCCTTCAGGCTATGAAGTATTATTAGAAGGGTTAGCATGAGGATATGCAGGTGGCATATTTAGGGTAGGGAAAGTGCATATAACTAGGTAATGCTCAGATAAAGGTGATCCAGGTCTATATAGAAGTGGTTAAAAAAAATTGGAAATCTGAGAAGGCGGGACCCCGTACTCCTTGTGTAAAAATGTTATTAACTAGCAGTCCTGGGTAGATAGTGTCCTAGAGTGCACTTCCGCACTGCTCTAACATTCTTCAAAGTTACATTTCTGTGGTCATTACTCAAACTCTAGATTTCTCCCAAGTGCAATAAAGCTTTGTTTATTCAAAATGCAAAAAAGTAAGTAAATAAATGAATCCATTCTCTTTGGATTAGAAGACGACGGAGATACTAAAAAAACAAACTTTAATCAAGCTCAGGCCTGCATGGTTTTTACTGGCACGTTTCCTCCAGGAGTTTAATATTGTACCCGGCACCACACTTGCAGAGGACGAGAAGAGTCCCCTTCGCCCAGTTCCCACATTCACCCCAAGTAGGATCCTGCCTTTTGGACAAAGCAGGCTGGTTTCCATACTTCTGCACAAAATGCAAACGCTGTAATCGTTTGCTTGCAGTCTCATTTGTGTGAATCAAACCAGTTTACATCAGAAAGGAAAAGCCTGGACATGTAACAGAATGATGATCCTAGTTAGCAACTGTAGGCAGGGCTGTGCTATGCCTTGACAATGGGGCAAAGGTTATTTTTTAAGTGCATACTCTGGATTGGAATGGCAAATACATTTTATAATGTTGCATAATAGTGTGAGATCATTTGAGGCTTGACAGATTTGTCCTACACCTGCCAATTGACAGCCCTGTCCCCAGGACTAGATTTCAAAATATACTCCAAACTGTGCTGCTTTTATTTTAAATACAGAAAGGCAAATCCTAATTCCAGTGAGCTCAGAGTCTCATTGTGGATTTCAGCTGGATCAGGATTTTTCTTGCAAGTTCTTCTGAAAACACAATTAGCAAAGCACTCCGCTATAGTGTGAGAGGCTGGAGGGTTTCTGTGGAATACTGATTACCAGTTCTCTTTCATGCTCTGCTCCTGAACGTATCTTATAGGTTCATATGACTACAGATACCACACTGACCCAAAGAATTTGTCTTTGTAACAACCCTGCCAACTAGACGTGTTATCATCATCATGCGTCAAAGGAAAATAGAGAGATTCAGTGTTTTGTTTAAGATCTCAGAGTGAATCCATTGCAGAGTGGGCACCCTGTGAGTCTTGAGTCTCAGGCAGGCATCCTAACCGCAGACCCATCCTTGTCTGCTAGATCAGCCTACAAAGAATAAGTATTAGGAAAGACTTTCAAATGTATAAAATATAAGGTAAGAGAGGAACTGTCACTGCAGGTACATAAAGCAAAAGATCAGAAAGCTCACTGCCTTAAATGTACAACAAAGAGAATTCTTATTTGTTTAGTAAGTACTGTTTATCTCTTAGAAAATCAGTGGCTCTATTGTGGGAAAGTTAAAAAAAGTATAGTTCCAAAAAGTCACACTCTCCAAATAAATTCAGAGTATTTGAGAAGTGCCTTGTGACCATTAAGAGCTCTCCTTAGTAACACCTCAGATAACGTTCATGATTTTATCTACATTTTAATCCTGGGGTTGTTTTTTATAGGGCATATTCTGATTTTGGTGGTTCTTTTTAAGTTCCAGATAGAGTGTAAATAGGTCCTAGAGAGTATAAAGAAACTTTTCAACTCTCAGCGGAATCAAACTTGCAGCTACAGAAACAGGTGTGGTCATGCAGCCTCACACCTGCCTGAATGCAGGTAGTATGCAGAAGCTCGGCGTCGCTGCCCGCAGCATAGCCGCAGCATGCCTGTCCCATAGAAATCTCACTGGCAAGATGTAAGCGTGTTACAGGTGAATTGCAACGTGGAGCACAGGTAAACAGTGGAACCGGTTAGCCTGAAGCAAAGCGGAGAGTGTAGCAGGAGTCAGGAGGACTGGATGACTATATGGAAAATGAGAGCATCTGCAGTCAGATCATTTTATTCCCTATTTTTAGAAAGGATATAAGCTCTCACTCATTGTGGCATGAGCCAACTCTCAGCAGTTGGAAATTAAAAAGAAACTGTTCTTTAAATGTGGGTGCTTCTATAAGTGCATAATACAACATTTCTTGTGTCCTTCTCTGAATGATGTGGTGTTGGCCGCTTTGTTACGGGATACTGTATTAGAAGAATCTCTCCTGCTTTGCAGTTTTCCTATGTTTCTATGATTTACTCTGAGTTGCAACAGAAGTTCACACTAATTTATTGAAAAGATTGGCAAATATCTTGGGAATTGCTGTTCCCTCATTTAACTGTCCTGTCAGTTCAATCTGGGAGGCAGTTTCATTCATTCCAACCCCTCTTTGTCTTGTTTTAAATCTCTTGTCCCGTGCATTTGGTGTCCGCTCATCGGCTGGCAGGGCTTTGGCTGTGACTCACGAGTCAATCGCTTGTCCAGAAGGGAAGCTGTTCTTGGAGCTGTGGAAATGACAAATCTGCCTGAGCCAGACAACGCTGGGAAATGAGTAAACCCCCTCAGCTGAACTTTCTCCTTTGTGACTGATACGATGTGTACTCTGTCCTCCTGTGTGTTTGTGGAAGCCGCAGATATAACTTAAATTAGAATTTAAAAAAAAAAAAAAGGCTCATGAAAGTGCCTATGAATCAAAGTTCCTGAGGTCAGTTGATTTAGTTACCTTGAGTCTGAGCCCACAGACAGAGACTTGCCAGTTTACCCGAAGGAGAACCAAAATCCTCCTCCATATGTTTGCTCGTGGCACTGAGACAAGGAACATAATGTTTGTCATGTTATAGAATGACAAATTCTGTCACAACTAACAGGCAGATTCCTGCGCGAGAAAATGCACTGTAACAAAGTGGTAAAAGCCCAGTGTCAATAAAGCCCAGAACCGGTAAAAGAATCATGTGAGGATGTTTCTTGAAAGTGTTGAGCAGAGTTTTATCATTTAACAGTTGCTCAGTCAAGCCACCTTTCTTCAAAGAAAGTGCAGTCTTCACACCTGGATCATGGCATACGTCTTGGCAGTTTACTGACCTGTTCTTGCAGAGCCTGAAGATGTGAGCTACCAAGTTTTTGCTTACTGTATCTGATCCTTTAAATATCTATGAACGCCCTCCCGTTACAGGAATGACTGACATGTAGATTTTACAATGTCTGTAGTGACTAGAAAGGAGACCTATGAAGTGCTTTCCTAAAGACTTATTTTCTGAATATTCTTCCTGTTTTCCCAATTCAAAGAAAAAGAATATAATTGCTTTTTTGAGTATGGAGAATGTTTGGCAGCTTTTGAATGGAAATGAAGGAGTAAAGGTCAAGAGAATATAAGCCATTTCAGTTATTACATTACAAAAGGAAACAAGTGAAAATAATTAATAGACATAGTGAAAATAAGCAACTTTGTATACATATACAGAGAATTAAAAGTGGGTCTCATTTTAATAATTTAAGGTTCTTTAGTCCAAAGTAAATTATTAACATCTGCTGGGAAGACAGCACAGCTAGACACAAACAAAGAGGTTCCTGCAGACTGATGATAATTTCTTGACTCAGGTGGTGGAGATGCCAACGAGGAGAGGTGCGCTGCTAGACCTTGTACTAACAAACAAAGAAGGTCTAGTTGGAGATGTGAAGGTTGGGGGCAGCCTTGGCGGCAGTTACCATGAGATGGTGGAGTTCAGGATCCTACGAGGAGGGAGCAGGGCAATGAGTAGGATTGCAACGCTGGACTTCAGGAGAGCTGACTTTGGCCTCTTCAGGGAACTACTTGGACGAATCTCATGGGGTAGGGCCCTAGAAGGAAGAGGGGTCCAAGAAAGCTGGTTAATATTCAAGCATCACCTCCTCCAGGCTCAGGATCAGTGCATCCCTCTGAGGAAGAAGTCCAGCAAAGCGGGCAGGAGACCTGCATGGATGAGCAAGGAACTCCTGGCAAAACTCCAACAGAAGAAGGAAGTGTACAGAATGTGGAAAAGGGGACAGGCCACTTGGGAGGAATACAAGGACGTTGTCAGAGTGTGCAGGGAAGTGACAAGGAAGGCTAAGGCCCAGTTGGAATTAAATCTGGCGAGGGATGTCAAGGACAACAAGAAGGGGTTCTTCAAATACATCAATAGCAAAAGGAAGACGAGGGAAAACGTGGGCCCGCTGCTGAATGGGGCGGGTGCCCTGGTAACGAAGGATACAGAGAAGGCAGAGTTGTTGAATGCCTTCTTTGCTTCCGTCTTCACTGCTAAGGCCCGTCCTCAGGAATTCCAGACCCTGGGGACAGGAGAGGAAGTCTGGAGAAAGGAAGACTCTCCCTTGGTGGAGGAGGATCAGGTTAGAGATCTTTTGTCCAAACTTGACATCCGTAAATCCATGGGCCCCGATGGGATGCACCCACGAGTGCTGAGGGAGCTGGCGGATGTTATCGCTAGGCCACTCTCCATCCTCTTGGAAAGGTCCTGGAGATAGGAGAGGTGCCTGAGGACTGGAAGAAAGCCAGTGTCACCCCAGTCTTCAAAAAGGGCAAGCAGGAGGAGCCAGGAAACTACAGGCCTGTCAGCCTCACCTCCATCCCTGGAGAGGTGATGGAACAGCTCATGCTGGAGGTCATCACTAAGCATCTGGAGGACCAGAAGGTGATCAGGAGTAGTCAGCATGGATTCACCAAAGGGAAATCATGCTTGACCAGTCTGATAGCCTTCTCTGATGGGATGCCTGGCTGGGTAGACGAGGGCAGAGCAGTGGATGTTGTCTCCCCGGACTTCAGCAAGGCTTTGGACACTGTCTCCCATCACATCCTCCTAGGTAAGCTCAGGAAGTGTGGGCTAGATGAGTGGACAGTGAGGTGGCTTGAGAACTGGCTGGATGGCCGAGCTCAGAGGGTTGTGGTGAATGGCACAGAGTCAAGTTGGAGGCCTGTGGCTAGTGGTGTCCCCCAGGGGTCAGTCCTGGGTCCAGTCTTGTTCAACATATTCGTCAATGACCTAGATGAAGGCACAGAGTGCCCCCTCAGCAAGTTTGCTGATGATACTAAACTGGGGGGAGTGGCTGACCCACCAGATGACTGTGCTGCCATTCAGAGGGACCTGGCAGGCTGGAGAGGTGGGCAGAGAGGAACCTCCTGAAGTTCAACAAAGGCAAGTGCAGGGTCCTGCCCCTAGGGAGGAATAACCCCATGCAGCAGTACAGGCAGGGGGGTTGACCTTCTCTTCTGCAGAGAAGGACCTGGGAGTGCTGGTGGACAACAAGTTAAACATGAGCCAGCAGTGTGCCCTTGTGGCCAAGAAGGCCAATGGTCTCCTGGGGTGCATTAGGCAGGGTGTTGCCAGCTGGTCGAGGGAGGTGATCCTGCCCCTCTCCTCAGCCCTGGGGAGGCCTCACCTGGAGTACTGTGTCCAGTTCTGGGCTCCCCAGCACAAGAGAGACGTGGCACTACTGTCAAAGTCTCTGAATACACTTAATGTGTATGCAGGAAGAAGTTAATTCATAAGAAGTCAGAAGAAAGCACAGCAACCGCAGCTGTTTTTCCTACAAAAAGAACTCAGAGTTCTATTTCCTATTTGTTATGTAATTGTGTAATAATTTGAGCATGTAGCTAAGAATAGAGATATCTGTGTAACTTCCTGTCTCAGTACAAAGGGATTTAGTCCTGCATCCCACAGATCCTAAAGGAGTGCCCTAACCTCGAGGCTCCTTTTGGCCAACGTACAGCCGAGGGTGTAAACCATAGCCTAGAAGGAGAGCAAAACAAGCAAAGACTGTAGATTTGAAGCAGTGTGCTGCTTGCTGCCTGAAATTATTTTCATTCAGTGTTTGACTGTCTAGAATAAAATGAGTTAAACATATACAACCATGCAAGCAGTGAGAGCTCAGGCCAGGTTCCCAAAGACTTCGCTCCAACTAACTGCTCTCACTACCATGCTACAGAGGCAGCCTCCTTTTTGCTCAGTCTCCTCTGTCCCCACAGATCCTACTGGCTGCACAACAGTTTGATTTCCACCCCGAGGGAACCCACCCAAAGCTGGATTGCTCAGCGAGTTGGTGGATGAATGCATGTGACTTGGAAATCAGAGAGAGTGGCTTGAATCTGTGAGTAGGAGCTGAATCCAGGTCCCCTGGTGGGTACTGTTAACTGCTAGCGTCTTAGAAGAAACATGAATGTCTCTGTCCATTGGTTTTGCTGTTCAGCTAGACACCTACCCTGATGAACTGCATGCTCTGGATCAGGATTGTGCAGAGGATCCTCTGCAAATGCCAGACAGATAAGGATCCAGACCTACATTTAGGGTTTTTCAGTAGCTATCTCCCTGTATATATTGTGAGCTTCCTGGATCACCATCTAGTGGCATTAAACAATCTTCTCTGACGCTAGACAGTCGCTGCACTGAATATAATGCCTCAAGTTGGGGCAGGCACCTAGCTGCATGTTGGGAGTGACTACACAGCCAGCCTTGCTGCCACCCTTCATTTGCACTACACAGTCTTAGTAACAGCCTGGTTTTATGAACTCTGTCTTCCTGCATTTAATCCTACACAAGTAGATCTTTCAATGTTGTATTTCAAGTGCCTTAGGCAAGTCCACCTTCTTCTGGAAAGGTGGTAAAAAGGTTTATTTTTTAATCCCTATTTCATGGAGCCAAGACAACCAGTGAGCACGTAGATTCACTCATGCTCAATCAGCATAAGAAAAATGCATTTCCTACTGATGTAAACCTTTGCTTGATTTCACAAGCCCATACATGCAAGCAGTGATTAATTCTCTTTGTCAAGGTTGCAGTTTTCACAGGTTATTACAGTTCTAGCATGGCCAGCATAGAATTAACTTCCATAGCCTCTGGCCTTAATTCAAATGTAAAAGGGATTAATATGAAGGAAAATTCTACCAGCTATATCACTCCATTTAGCTTTCCCAGCTACTGCTACATCTGTAAGAAGTAATTAATAATAAACCTGACTGGAGTTGATGAGACCAGGTATCATATAGAGGATTGTACTACTTTATATGAAAGGATGTGCTGTCCAGTTCAGGAAGCTTTTTTTAAATAAGATTCCCAGGGACTTATGGTTTCAGATCAATATTTCACATTACTTGCACTTTAATTTGCTGGAAAATTATTTCCTTCATGTCTCTTCACTCTCAATTTCTTTCAGAAATCTAATACAATATTTTAGGAAAAAATTCTAACAGTGTTAACTTGTATAGTATTGGATATAGTTACACTAAAAAATGCAATTGTACCTACAAGAGTGTCAGAAATTCGAATTGTGCCAATAGTGCCCTAAAATAACACCTTATTTCCTTTTGTCATGCTATATGTTCCAAATTCCCCCACAGTATGGTAAATGGCAATATATATTCTATGTGTATTAAATCTAAATAGCTGTATTTGCTTCTTTAATAGATATTGTCTTTTCCCATGTGTTGCTCTCAGAAAGCAAATCACAACTTCTAAGTTGTTCTAGTTGCACTAAAGCTACCAACGATTTGTTTTTTGCTACAGACAGGGAGCAGCCATTAGGTGAACAAACAGCAGATTCAGCTGTTACTCAAGAGGTAAGCACATCTGAATGTTTATATAGTTTAAATGTAGATGTGATACCCGTTCCAAGATGTTAGCAAACTCCGTAAACCCAAATTACCCTCCAGGCGATTGAGTTATATAGCATATAGGATAGATAGCACTTGCACTCCTAAGGGGTAAAAATAATTTTGCTTAGAACTGTTAGAAGGGATATAAAGGACTTTCCTAAATTTATGTCTTCTTATATCCATTCACATTCAGTCTCATTTTTGTTCTTCAAATATATAGTGCCTTTTGTATTCTGATATCAATATAAGACTTCTACTGTATAGTAGCAGATTACAAATGTCCTCAGATAGGATAATAGGAATGCAGAAATTGCTATCCTGAGCAAACCAACCCAAGTGTTCTGGCCCAGGCAGGAGATAACATTGTGCCTATGAAACACAGAGATCAATAGCAGCCTTTCCTATCTTTCCTTCCCTCCTGCACAGGATAAATATCAGATTATTTCATGACAGGACACGTCAAGTCTATTTCATGCAAGAACTGCTTAGACTTCAAGAAACAATGTGACGGATGTATCCCAAGGTAAATGGCTTCTACCTATGGATTTTGGTGCAGAAAAGCTGATGAGAGGTGAGGGAACTAATATGACACATCCTTTGAGGGTGCAACAGAAATTCATACAATGTAAGCCAAAGCCTCTCTTCTCTGTGAGTCCTTTAAATTTTAATTTAATACTTACTTGTCCTGGGAGGCCTTTGGGTGGTACAGGCAGTGTTAACAAGCAAGCAACTGACAATAAGAAAGGTCAGACTATGAAAGCTAAAATATAAGGATTTTTTGAGTAGCTAGAGAAGGTCAAACACAGGGATCTGAAGCATCTTGCAGAAAAAAAAATGCAATTTTAGACCAACAGATTTTTTTTCTTATTTAATAAAGCATTGGTTTAATATTTCATGGGAAGTCGCAGCCAAGGGCTTAAAGTAAAGTTGCTTAAACAATGCATTGCTATTTGGAAGAGCTTGACTACATTAACTATATATATTTTACAGACTTCCACTGCCCTGTTTTAGTTCAGCAGAATATTTATAATGCCTTGTGTTCTACTGACTGGCTAGTGCTGCACCTGCAGCACTGGAAATAAGCCGTGGTGGGGTTGTTTGGGCCCTAATTTTTGTCGGGAGCTAACAAATTTTATGTGGTGCTGGCTGGAAGAAAATTATTCTTGCTTCCCCTTGGTGCATACAGACAAGAACTTCTATGTTTATGAAATGAGAAAACAAAATCTATGTTTTCTCTTTCACTGCAGCATGCTGATATGCTTGCAGGATGAGCATTAGCTCTCAGCATGAGCTTAGCTGCCCTGGGGATGGGGTGAAAAGGTGGCTCACCATGGTATTATCATAAAGAAAATCTGCTTCCATACACCGTCTCTTATCAAACATGTGGATTTGAAAGCAGAAACAACCATACAACATTCTTGCCCCAGAGGTGAATGCTCTGGAGGAAAAACAGCAACATCAAACTAATTCATAGTTAAAGCTGGCTAACCAGTTTCCAAAATACAGCTTTCTATATAAAAGCAGTTTTTAAGGTCTGTGAATAGCTTGAACCATTTAGGAGTTTCTAACATGACCACCATTAAAATTTGGGTATTTATAAGAGGCTAAAGATGAGATTCTCCCCTTTAGTAAACTGATTTCCCCCCCGTCATATTGCCAAGGATTGATAAATTAGATCTAAGGGCCCAGATAACACGCAGGTAAAGTAGGCCAGCCAGCACACTGACTGAGCTGAACCAAGATACTTAGGAAAAAATGGTGTTTAAGCAAAGACCAGACCTTGTTTGCAAGACTTCCTTGAGGACCATAATGGCTGTATTATGTGATCTGCTTACATAATGTTGGAATTCCTACTAGCTTCTTCAGTGTATAAAACAACTTGCTACAGGAATTGGGGGTTGACCAATTCCAATTGATCATGCAGTTTTGAAGGCGGCTAATATGACCACATGCTTAGAATTAGTAAATTATTTCTATATCACAAGAATAAATTGCTCCAAATATCCAAATATCCTGCTTTACTGCAGGTTAAAAGATAGACTATTGTAGAAAGATTTTTGTAAAGTTATTCCATTTCTGCATCCTTAAGTACTTCAACCTGTTTCTGAGAAGACAGGATTTTCCTCTTGAGGGTATTACATAATATTTATGCATGCTGAAGAGCTGAAGACTTTTTTTATGAATGGGAATATATTTTCCAGAGTAACAAATCAATATAATGATAGACTGCATTCCTATGTGGCTTTTTAATTTCAGATCTGAATGATGTGTATACATTTTAATTTGCATTAAGAGTGTTGCCTAGACAAACATACTCCATTGCTTCTACATGGTAAATTGCTTTTGTTGCTTGACGAGCACACCGCTCTTGGTCTCCACCAGTGACCTCTAGCAGCACAGTAAGGCGGTGAGCTTACTTACCGCTCTTGCCATGGCGTGCTAAGAATGAAGAGAAAGGACTCCACGGGGAGCTCGCTTTCTGTAGCTGTGGTCCTCATGGACTGGGCCAGAACTAAACAGTAAATTTAGTGGCCTATGCTGTTATTTTTATCATGTCCTTGTTGGGCTTGTTGATGAGCTTTCACTATCAGGACTGTTCTGGGAATTCAGTCCTGCTGTCATTGAATTTGGAGACAGTTTTGCTACTGAACTCAGCAAGTGCATGGGTAATCTCACATTAAGGCACAACTACTGGAACTCTCTTAAATCTGATGTGTCTTCACATTGGCCTTTTGTGATTTCCTTGCATCTGGCTTTTTCCAGGATTGCTGCACAACTAATATACCACACTCCAATGGAAAATGTAAAGAGACATTTGTTGCTAATAGACTTTCATTTACCATACGCTGTATTGTAAGTGCCAGTAAACTACTTAGTTTTTCTAGGTAATTAAAAATCAATTTTGAAATTTTATTTATTTATTTTTAGTGAGTGACAGCTGATGGAGTTTTATGTTCTAGTTTAAGAACATGTTCTGCTGCTTTAGTCTAATTTTAGATGCTAAAATGATCAGTACATCTGACCTACAAGGAAGAGAATATTTGTATCATTGGTTTAATGGGCACCTTTATTCCAAAAAAGAAAAGCCATGGAAGAACAAACAGAATATTGAACCTGCAGCTTGGTGGTATTGTACAATTCTCAGATTCACTGATCAATTAGTGTCTCTTCACCACATACTGAGACTCTGTCCATGTGGCTTTATGTAGTGTTGTGCCTGATCACACCCTTGCAAACATCCAGTGAGGCAGGGAAACAGTGCTTTCCTTATGTTTTAAGGAGGACACAGAATGTCAGATTAGTCCACAGGAACTGAGTAAACGATCAGTGAATTGAGTCCAGGTCTTCTAAGCCAGAATCCTCTCTTACTAAATAATCCTTCTCTCAGGCTCACTCTCCATCATCTGCTCTGTGTGTGTGTGCGTGCGTGCGTGTGTGTGGTGGGGCATATCTTTTCCCCTTAATCTCAGACCTCCTACTGATTTCAAGGTAAGGCTTTCTCACTACAGCATTTCTGGTCATGAGAAACAGTGCAAAGGGGTTGTGAATGTGTATGTCTATGTTAGGATAATATAAAGAAGTATGCAATCCCTGCACTTGGCCGAGATCCTGATGTCCGCAACAAAGCTCTACCAGATAAAAAGTCAGGATGTTTGTTCAGCATCATCAGGCCACAGAGAAGTGAAAGAATTCAAAGTGCGATCCATATGCTGCCCTGCTGCCAAACACATTACCCAACTGGGCAAGATAATGTAAGCACATAGGTTTATTCCACTTAAAGCATGTTAGCTTTGAACAGAGATTCACTTAGTGAGGAATGATTTTAGAACAGCTGAATATTATTGATAGCAAGATCTAGCTGACAGTATGGCTCGTACAGTTTCAAGCTTGCGCTGAAGAACCATGGAGTTCCTGGTTCCTTTCAGATCCTGGTCAGATTCCTGCCTTTGTCCACAGGAAATGTGCAGAGGTGAACAAGAACATTGGGTAAACAAGATCAGGAATGTAATTACTATTACTATCTGTCGTTCAAGGGAAATGAGGTTCCCCCTCTGGGCCTTTCTTTCTTTTTTTTTGTTTTTAATTTTTTTTCTCCCACTTACTTTGTTTCCTTCTGTCCTTGATTGTAAGTTTCTCTTTGTCTGTTGTCTACATTTATTTCCCCGCAGTGATTTTCCCTTTCCCCTGCTACAGTGATCACTAGTGACACAATTGAGTATTGCACTGACCGGTTCACGCATATCCCTGCCATCTTCTCAGTTTACCTCATGGCTGGTCGCTGTTATGAACCCTTCTGCTTCTGCTTCAGCCCTAGTGTCTGACCACTTTTGTCTGTCCCCTTGAGGCAGCGTCCATGAGCATTTGTTGTGCTTGTCCAGGAGATCTGACCAGGCGTGGCACCAGCCAAGGGTTTGGCGAACAGAGAATCACCAGGTAACCTCCTTGAAAATAAATCACTGCTCACTCATTATAGGTGCAGTGAAGTTTTTGGAGAAGTGCGTTTTAAAACGGTCTAGGGCAGTACTACTGCCTCACAGCCTGCCTTTCTCTAACAATAATTTAGGCAGGCCATATCTTATGTTGATGCAGTGGGAGCTCGTGCCAGTCTGTGTTTGCTTGAATCTCTTTCAAACCCCAGAAGAGAGAGTCATCTTTCTATACAGTGGAAGTTCCTTTGTTTTGTGCTTTCTTGCATTTTTGCCCTGCTCCAGGAAACCAGTTTAACCGGATGTTGAGCCAGTCTCCTTGGAGGTGATGACTCTGCCTTGTCCAACGACAGCCTTCAAAGGCTTGCTGTAAGGTATGTAGTAGGGAGCTCCTTGCCTTACAGTTTGTCTTTTCCTGCAGATCACTATTAAACTCAGTGACTGTAATATGTTACTAATAGCTGCAACAATAATATAAATATAGTTATTCAGGGGGGTTTTGCTGGCTGTGAGTGGGAAGAGTGTGTACTTCACGGGTAGGGGCTCCAGGAGTTCTAGGAGCTGTACCCATGATCACTGGCTTCACTGTATAACCGGCATAAACCTGGTGTGACTATTTATCACCGGTATCTAGACCTTACGAAGACGTTTGTAATGTCGCTTCTTTTATTAGGCTATTGATCCTGTGGTTCATGTGCTCATGCTGGATGTCCACTTTTTTTAGAGCCATCATTCAGAACTAGTAGAAAATCTGGCTGGGGCATTGCTACCGATGGTACTGAGGCCAAGCATAACGCATTCAGGGAGTGGTGTCCTGGTTATACTGCCAGAACATGGGAGATAGCTAGGCATTACACGTAAGGAAAACGAAAAGGAGGCAGCCACTAGACCTGATTGTGCTGTAACTGACTGACAGTTCAAAGCCACATCTGTCCCATTGTTCCCAATACTTTCTCACAAAAACAGATATTCAAGAGTTCTCCATTCCTGCTGGGCTTGTTGTGGCTAAGGAGTTTGATTTCTGTCATCAAGGAAAGCAAATAGAATGGGTGACACATTTTAGTCTCTACACAGAACCATATAAAGAAATAATTGTACCTCTTCAAAATAAAACACAAAGCATAGAAAAGAAGTAGGAACAACATGTGTTACCCCTTCTTATCTAATTCCAAGGACATTGCTATTCAAGGCAAGCATGCATCAGACAAGATATGAGCTCTTTTTGAGCAAAAGAATTAGTAGGGCAACTAATGTAATACTCAGGGCTGTAGCTAAGCTTCTGCATCCTGGAGCACTAAACAAAGACATGGTTCAACATGTGCTGTATAAATTAGACATGTGAAATAACTCAGACAATAATTTACCTCTGTGGCAATAAACTTGATCAAAATAGAAAAGGGCATTACAGCACACCAATCCAAAAACAGTGATGGAACAGTTTCTCCACCACATTAGCTCCAGGGAAAGGAAGAGCACTCTCTGAATGAGTTGCAGCTGTGTGCTGTACTGTTGCCCATTATATGTTTTGACTACCTTGTAATTGCAATCCAAAGAAAGTGCTGCCTTTTTCAAAGAAGCCAAGGCAGTGATTCTCAGGGCATCCCAATATTACTTTATTTCTAGTCCCCCACCCTAAAGAACCTCTAGCATCTGAAGAATTTTTCATATACTCATCCTACCCACAGCCAAAAGGGAATTGCTGTTGTAAAATAACTGGAGAGAAAAAGGAAGAATGCTGTGTCTAACTGTGATTGCAGAAGTATCACATGGCAGAATGTTATAACCTAACCTGATAGTTTAGGTAGTGGGAAATGAAGAATTAAACTAGGCTAGAGAGGGGCAACAGCATAATGAGATATCCTTGGTCTTGGTCTGATTCTCTTTTTGCCGCTCCTGTCGTGACTGGAAAGTACCAGAGAGGCTTTATTATTTGGCTACCTAAAACACAGGTGGCTCCAGCTTTTTGAAGCCCTCCTGAATTGGTTGAGGCAGAGCTTAAGCAAGCTGCTTATCATGAATTTAAATGGCCTGCTTGAAAATTGAGTTTGGTTTGGGGCTCATGCTCATCTGCTTTCAGACAAGAAGCACATGAAAGCAATGCAATATGATTCATGAAAGCTGCATTGACCAAGGGGCATGAATTCTCACAAAGTAAGACCGAGCACTGTGAGAACATGAGCTCTGTTGCAGATGTGAAATCTGGAAACTACATGTGAGCATCAAATTCTGTTAGGTGGCTTCTTCCCTTTAAGGGAAAAGATGGCATTTAAGGAAAACACAAAGATAGCTGAGAAAATTATCAAACACTGTACTGTCTATTATTCTCTTTCCCATATCTTTTAACTTTACTGCATCCAGCTTTGGGTTGCTACAGGGAGAGGACAGAGAGGACACCACAGACGCTGGAAGGGCACAAGAGAAACAGGTGTCTCTTCTCAGGGTCTAGATCTGCTCTCCTTCTTCCATATATGTCTTTTCTAGTCGCTTTGTGATGTTTGCTTTGATGCTGAGTATACTGTGTCACTCAAGCATGCCTCTGCAAAAGGCATTTGCCCTGGGGACTTGCAGGCAACGCCTCTGCAATACTGCAAGCATCCTTAACCTCGGCAAAGCTAAGCAAACTGGAGTTGCCAGCCAACTTTGGCCCAGCAGTACATTTATTTTGGCTGCAAGGGTCAACAGCACAAAATTTAATTTGGCTGTGCAGTAAAGGAAAGTAGATGATGGTGCCAGTCTCTATTTAATCTCATAACTCATGTTTGTTACCTATTCTGCCAGGAAAGTTGCCAGTGAAGCATACAGATGATTTTGTAGTGTATGATCTATTTCTTCATAAGAATGAAACATGTTAAACTGTCTATGCCAGCTTTGTGACAGTCCTTCACAACTGCTCTTGTCCTTGACATAAACTGTGATTTTTTTGATGTAATTAGCTTTCAAGGATGAGTAACGCACGCTTTGCTGTGCGCATTTGAATTTACTGGTAACAAGTTAACTTCAGGTGAGAAGATTGTCCCCTCTTGGTTAGAAAACTCAAAATGTAGATCCCTCTTTGACTTTGCATTACAAAACTATGAGGGTGAAAAGAAAAGCAGTAGTTTACATAAGGTGAATAGAAGAAGAGAAAACAGCATTTACCTTCTCCAGCAAGGAAGACTTGTTTGAAGGATGCAGAGTATGTAACGTGCTGGTCAGCAATAAGTTACATTGATTAATTCTAGTCTATAAAATGAAAAGGAAGAAAATTCCAGCACGCTTTGCTATGCTGTAAAAGTAACTTCACATGTTCATCAAAGAACTGAAATAGCCTTCCAGCACTGAAAGATTACTGATAAGCCTCTGACATGGGAACTATATGAACTGGGGAGAATCAATCAAATGGTCTAGCGAGAGGCTGATATTACATAAAAGCATGCACGGAGTAAGTTTATACATAGGCAACAGTTCCACAAGGACTTGTGTTTGGGGAGAAATTTACTGTTTTGGACAGAGGATTCTCTGTATTCACTAAATAGTGTTTATTAGTGAAAAAGGAAGAAAATGAAAAAACTTAGAGATCAAAATCTGTTTTCAGTATTTTCAAAATGAAAGAGTTCAACCATTTGTTTCAAAACTGACAGTTTCAAAAAAGAGATTAAAAGGTTGTCCAGAAAAGAAACAAAATATTTCTTTCCAAATCACATCTCAATGCAAGAATTTCTTTTATTTTTTAATAAGGAGGAAGACACCGAAAATAAGCATTAAAATGAAGACTCCATTTGTTACTCCATTGGTTACTTTCCGAATAGAGAATAGATCCCATAAGAAGATGAAGATCAACTAGCAAAATCGGTTGCAAATATTATTGACGGTGGTATTTACAAAGAAGTAACCAATGTTTTAAGGATATGTCAGCAGTAAGCATTTTTTTCCTGAGGAAATGTATGTCCTGTTTTCTAATAGGTGTGCATTCTTCCTGCTTACAGCAAGGGAGAAAGCTCTGATACAACTAAAATCCATTTACTCTTCAACAGCACATATAAGCTGCGAACTAAACCCTGTCTAGGCAGCAAACTATAACCTTGCGTTATCTACTTTTCTTCTGGCTTTCTTGGAGCTGCTGTTAATACTATATTAGTTTATTGTTCAGAATATAGTTAATGAGTGCCAAGATATGACAAGAAGAATGAATTTCACACTGGTTAATTGGCTGACGGGCCTAATCAACCCTTCTCTGTGACATCTGAAGAAGCACTCAGGCTTCCAGGATAGACCTAGAGGTCATTGCTCCTGGCAGCTAGGCTGAGAGGTTGAAGAGATATTTACCCTCTCCCTGCAGAAGAGCTAGAGTCCAAGGAAAACTGCTATTTATCAAAGTCTTCCCGCAGAAGGAGAGACCTGATAATTTGCCAGCAATTGAGCACAGCAGGTGTGTGTGTAAGAGTTTGCTGTTTTATTTGTCTTGGAATGCAAAGACCCTAAAACTACTCAAACTTTTATGTGTCTCAGCCAGATTGCTATGTCGCTTCTCTGGGAAAACGTCTGAAGCTCAGAAGATTTGCTGTAGGCCTGGATTTACTGTGCTGTCTTGCCAAGGATGGATGGAAAGGGGGAAGTTATGGCTAGATAATACCTAAGAAGAGGTAATCATGAGGGCCTGTCTCACCACGTTGTTCTTTGTTCAAAAATACCGTTTTACTCTGAATTTCTTAGAAACTTGAGTAGCTTTTCAGTACGCTACTGTATGCCAAGATGGTTTCTCTGGAGCATATTCTCAATTATACTTCCCAAAGTATAACACATGTTAAAAGGAGGAGTTGGAAGTTGAAAGTCTGGCAAATGACAGACCAATACCTTACTAAGCTAAAGGAGACGCGTGGGGGAATTGTTTTCCTATGATTGCATCAGTTATTCAGTAATCAAAAAGTGAGACTCTAGTTTTACTCATAAAGACTTCCTGAGGTTCCCAAAACAGAGTTTTAGTGGGAATAATACTTAAAAATATTTGTAATGCAAAGGTGTAAGAATTGTAAGCATGTTTATCACAGTCAACGATACTACCGACTTTTCACTCTACTTTTTGATTATAGCTCCTGCTCCCAAAATTCACTAGCCCATTGCAAAAAGGCCTTGGAGTAAATCCAGATGTAATATTTCTGTTTTCTTCGAAATCTGTGCTTACCTGGATGTTTTAATCAGGAATATCTGGTGGAACTCAGCTTTGCTAGGAAGCTTTCAACATTTGTGAAATTTTCAGCAAAGCAGGACAAAGTTAGAAAGACTATGGCAACATGGCAACCCTGAAAAATTTTGTATAGCTTCTCCTCCCTGTAATAGGGAGGAGAAGCTATAGAAAAGGAAAGGAATCGATACATTCAATTAAACTTGAGACTCCCCAAGCAACCTTGTACATAGTAAATCATAAAAAAGTCAACTTAATACCCTGAGAACAAGCAAGGCCACTTTTCAATAACCAGATTTTTTTTTAGGATATGTGATCTGTGTCTGGTCTTTCTGTGTGATTGTGAGTCAGGAGGGCATAGCACGCGAGTTTTTTCCTTAGCAGTAGCTGTGGCTGTAGATTAATGTTCTGCTCCCACTGAGAGTATGCACATGGGCCAAGAGAGAAATTCCTTGCCCTCAGCAATTCTGAACATGTGATCCAAGCAGATGGGGGTGGTGGGTAAGATGAAGGAGGTGGGAAGTGAACAAACATGTAGATGGCATACCTCAAAGAATTCAAAGTTACTGGTAACTAGCCTTCTTTTCTTTTTCCAGGAGATGATCCACATGTCTACACGTTCTCCAGAATACTTAAGGCAGTGTGCCACAACTCATTATTACCAAGAGGTGAGTTATAAAGACAGTTGTACAAACATTGAGCTTGATACAGCTCTACAAATAGAGTAGCATTCCTGAATACCTCTATGACTGCATAGTATCTGATGAGGAGATGAAAAAATCAGATTCAGATGTCAAGGTGATACAACATCCCTTGCTGGTGGAAGCAACTTATGCAGACCCTGAAAACCAAAATGAGAAAACACCAGAGAGTCCTCAAACAGAACAGTGCTGTGCAGAAACAGCTGCCATGAATACCTTGATGGAGCTATGCATCCTTGGACAAGTAGGAATGAGATCTTCAGATGCGGCCATTTCCCAGTTCTCTGAGGCTCCTCTGCTTGTAATAGAAATCAAGGCTACTACACTGGTGGTGTCAGAGAAGCCTGAACTGACAGCTTTAACCATCCTCTTTGGTAATGAGGTATGTGCTTGTAGAGCTTTCAGCCCATGAGTAAGGTGGTATCAGCGCCCAGGACTTTACTTCTGTTTCAGTGACTTCTTAGACTGGCTTACAGCCTTGGCCTTGAAACCTACCCTTGTGGCCATGTAGGGAGACGGTGAGGGATAATACAAAGGATCCTTGTAACACTTACCAGAACCTGACTGCAAGAGATAAGCTGTATCTGCAGGATGTGATTATATCTGCACTAGTGTGGTACTTGTGTCGTAACTGACAGCTCCTGGTAAGAGATGCTGAGTGTCCTGGTGCTGAGATGGGGGTGGCCCAACTGACTGAGGGACTGCCATGCTTCTTCCAACTTGAATTATCCTATGGTCTCTGTTGACCCTGGGCAGTTGCACCCACATGGGTAATGCTGTTTTCTTCAGCAGCAGGTTGTTTAGGTGACGTTTTCAGGGTTTAGAAGTGTGCGGAGTAAATGACCACCAGCAGCTGGGTCACAGGTGTTGAAAGGGATGATCTAGTATTCATAAGAACATTTGGCACCAGTTGCAGAAGTGAAACCCCATCATGGGGTAGCAGGAGGAGGATTAGGCCATGTGCTTTGCCATATGTGCCAACCCTGAGAACATCTAAGAGTCAGGAGAAGTTCAAAATGAAAGGAAAAAAATGGCAAAATGAAAAAGGAATGATTAGCTACAGGTAGGTACAGGTAGTATTTATAAGTGCCAAAGCTCCTGCTTATTACATGGGAAGATGTGGAAGGCATGTCTTGACCTATATGCGTGCCCCATGTTTGGAGTAGGGTCTTGACCTGCGTCTCTGGTACGTCTAAAGGAAGAGAAGTCCTTGGCTCTAGGCCTTTGTGATTCATAACAATTCAGAGTATAGATGGATCTGTCCACCATTACTTGAAAGAAGAACCATAGGCTGTTATATGGTTACCTGGAGAGAGATTTTAATACCATAGCATCAAACAAGAAGTAGTTACTTTATTCAGAATACTTCAGATGCGTAGTCTGTATTTCTTCTCTGTGAATACAGAGTATGCAGTGTTTTTAACTGAGGGCAGCAGCTTTATTAGCAATCCCACTGATCTCTGTAATGGCTGGAGTGGAGCTGAGGTTCTGAATGGCATTGGGTTCAGCTGGGATCAGCAGCCTCCCCAGGCTCAGGAGTCCCTCTAACTGTCTGGTTGAGTACACAGTGAAGAGAAATACTGCTCTGGGTATTTCCTGCTGCATCTTCTCCATGTTCCTCTCCAGACATTTCTAGATACGACTTTCTGTTCTTCAGCACATCAACCCTGTTGCTTGTATTTTGCTTTTCACTCCTGCTTTGCATGAGGCAAAGGCACAAATGAGAAGAATAAGATAAGCTGAAATGCACTCAGAAATCTGGATACAGGGAACAAAAGTGTGAGGGGTATATTGTGAAAATGAAATCAAATGTCATGCTAGCTGTCACTCCACAAAGCTACTGAGAGAGCTTAATGTGCATATCTAAAACAAATTAGTGACTCCACACATACTCAGTTACACTGAGTTACACACAGTTAACTAAAACTGCGTTAAAATAGCAGCTATGATGAATCTTAATGGGTTAATTCAACTTCTCATGTATAAGATGAGCTTGAATCAAACCTTGGAGTCAAACATCTGAGCTCTGGGGAACTCCAGGTTCATGCTTTGCAGCTGAAACTCATCTTGGTTTTAAACACATTTTTGTGACAAATGCCAAAAATTCCCCGCTCCTCCCCCTGCTTCTCCCTGCCCAGTCAAATCAGAATATCGCTGTGGCTTCATTACAGAGCTTTTCTCTCAATTCTTCTGCATAGCAGCTTATAGGCTTTTATTAGAAGGTTGTAATCCAAGCTCTCTCTCAATGTAACCTGGGATAATTCCATTCTTATCTGCCTCCCCTGCTTGAATTGCAAAAGGTAATTAGTGCCTCATGGAGTTGTTTGTCTTTCCTTTTTCCTTCCCCTGGCTTCAGCTTACTGCACTGAATTTTGACTTGATATGAATTACAGATGGGTATCTGATCTAAATACTTGGTAAATTAGTTTCTGGCTTGGTAACCTTATTTTATAGTGTATTTTGTTATGGAACACTCTGATATAGGTTAATGTGAGGGGCCAGGTGTGCATATCTTTTTAATCATCTTAAATATCCGCTCAGTATCTGCTGATACTATTAACATGTTTGTCCTTTGTTTAATATGCAGCAGAGAGGATCGTTGAGATAAAAAATAAGTATGAATAGAGGAAAGCTGAAACCAGTATATGACCAAGGATGTCCCTTACAAATAGGCCAGAAGAGGAAAGAAAAGAACCTCTCTAAGCTGATCAGATTTGCAGGTTAAATTTAAGTCATACAAATGGAGTCTTCTATTTATGTATACATATGCACATTTACATATATATGGCATATGCACAGGCCTTTATAGGTGTACATGATTCCAAGTAAAACCTTATGGGAAGTTTGTGTATTAGGGTATAGATAGTTACAGCACTTAAATTACACATTCGTTAGCTTAATCGATGTGATTGATTCAATGCATTTATTAAACCACCCCCATCACATCGCTCTGATGCGAGGCAGAATCCATTAGTTAGCTTAACCCACCATGGAGGTAGCAAGACCTGTAACACCAGGGCAAAAGGAGTTCTAAATGTATCATGGTCGGATGAAGCAGCTCTTGACTAATATGTTTTATGTTAGCTGTTAAGCCTAGCTAAGAGCGGATGGTGACTGGTAATGCTGCTGTAGTTTGTTCTCTCATAATCATCTTGTATTCATAACATGAAAGATGTAGCTGATCCTTCCAAGCATTACCTGATAGAAGTATCAACCTACTGATTTGTAGGGAAAGTCATAGCTACAGAGGAGGCCCATACAAGCAGCATCCACAAATCCATTGCTTTTAATTTTGTCCTTTTTTTTTTTTTCCCCTTAAGTTACCAGTTGTTTTACTCTTCATGTTGGATTTTTCAGCCTATCACTACCTAGTTCCTTACTTACAAGTTGATAATGGCCCCCATTATCCTTGTACCTGCATTGCATTTTGCAATACACTTACCTTCACAGCCAGCTTGTGATGCGAGGAGATGCTTATACTCCCATTTCCCCAAGAACAGGGAGATACAGCACATTGGCTAGGGTCACAAAGAAGGTCTATGGTGCAGATGAGAACTGAATGCAAGGCTCCTGCATTTCAGACTAGCATCTCAAACACAGGACAGACTTCCTTCTTGTCCTGTTGCTACCGTTCATTGTTACTGTCATTGATGGCCTCTCTGTTATTTATTTACACCTGAATTTGATCTGGAATCTTCTTGGTTATTGCTTCTAATCATATTTTTGGTTGTTTACTCTCTTCCTCCTTTTTCCATTTCCAGTGTTTGTTACCCTCAGGACCCCCAGTCCTTAGCTGGACTACTCTTTGGAACATGCGCTGGGTGACACTCTAAGAAGGGTCGGGTAAACTGAGGTATTCTTTTAAATTCAGGCAGAAGAGGTAGTAAAAGCCTGATTGTGGAATGTAGGGGTAATTCAGGACTTTTTCTAAAACCATGGTTGTGTCGATTTAAAGTGTAGTTTTTCTTCTTCGCTCCCCTCCTTCACTTATACTAGGCTCAATTAGAATGAAGCAAAAGTTTTGATGAGGACTTTCTTGGCTTAAATAAGTCATCTATTGAATTAGCTTCTTCAGTTAGAAACAACAGCTGCTGCCAGCAGATAACCTTACCCAGGATTTATTGAGATAATCTTGATCATGGAGGTCAATTATTTCATTTTATTTTCAAACTTTTGCAAGGAATTAGTATATTTCATTATCTCCCTTTTTTTTTTCACCATTTCTTTCCATCTTTATTGCCTGCTTTTAATAGCAAATATATATTATTGTCCTCTTTGCAAAGGAAATCCCTCACTTTGTTTTGGCTCATCTTCTGTAGGATCAATCACGCTTGCAGAATGACATATGATGGCTGCGAAAGTGCAAGACATTTTTTCCAAGCCACTTCTATGCTTTTTTGGATCTAGCTCCAAGCTTCTTAATGCCTCAAAGAAAATATTATTAATATACTGTGATTCTTGGCGCTTTCTGAACGTGCTGTTGGTGTTGAAGAAGTGACTTTCCTTCCACATGGCATGTGGAGTTTTGAGGGCCAGGTTCCGATTCCTCTGAGATATGTCAGATCAATGTAAATATGATGAAGGTAAATAACTCCATGATTTTCCATAGTTTCTCTGGATTAGGTGCTGAATGACTGAGATGAGAAACCAGCTCACAGTGTCTGCTTCATCTAACAGAAGTTTCCAGTAGCACTGACATAAGGGAACAGAAAGCCAGCAGGCAGAGAAGTGGCAGTGTTGAGATCACTGGCATAAGCCTGCTATTTTTATGAAGGTTTTGCTTCCTAGCCAATTCCTGCTAGATTTTAAATTTGTTTAGCATACAGCAAGTCTAATTATTTTTAATAGGAGTTGTTGGAAAGCGAGTATTTTTGAAAATCTGCCTGTACATGCTTAATGAATGTGCTCAAGGGAAATCAAACATTTGGGATTTCTGTTGAAATTCTGCATTGAACCCTGATAATTTTTTTTTTTCTTTTTAAGCAGAAAGAACAGTTACTTCATGCAGAAAATATGTTTTCCATGTGCCTTGTTCTTTCTCCCCTCAATCCTTTTCTCAGTTACAATGTGAGCATATTTTCACTGTGTTTTTAACCTATTTTAACTGTATTTTACTGCCCATGAGCCAATGGTAGAGTAAGGAAACTATGATTTTTCCATGCCAAATCTGTACCTGGTGCGCCGTTGGTGTAATTCATTCAAGCTGCTGCGGTTTGGGAGTCCAAGACAGACCCTGCTAGTACCTATTTTACACTGCAGGAAAGTACCTAACTTTGGATACCTGCTCCAGTAACTCACAATTTTACATAGCGGATGAGATTGGTTGATTGGTTGGTTTGTTTGTTTGTTTTTCCTGCCATCTAGCATAGCTTCTTTTTTTCTGGTCATGCCAATAGGCATCTCAAGTTATTGATCATCTACACTGTACCACTTTCCATAGAGTTCATATTTTAATTCATTAGGATTCATCATGATGCATGTCATGATTTTCCCTCCTTCTGTATTAATTACTGGAAGGAAGGGAGAAGAAGGACATCTTTCTCATCGTGCATTAGCCTCAGTGATTTTTTTTTTCAGATTTGATGCCTAGGCAAACAAAGCAGTAACAGAAAGGCTCCTTTTATTCTTTTGAGTTCGTGAATGTCGTGACTACTACTCTCCTCAGCAGATAATCCCAAACGTTTTCCTCTAGTAAAAGTTTCGCTATATAGGGCAAGATCACTAGCGGCCACTGAGTTTGTGAAAGTATGAAATAGGAACAGCATTTGTAAGATGTGTGATCCGACTGGACAACAGCACAAATAAGTGGCCCTTCCTCTCCTCTCCCTTTCCCTCCCCTCCCCTCCCCTCCTGTCCTCTCCTTAACCAGGTTTGAGCCTCTGCACTGTAGGCCTCTGTTCTGTGATCATTGCAATTATCTTGTTTTGACTTGGTCAGAATGATCAGACGCATTCAGCTAGCTGAGTGTCTGTGTCCTAGCTCCATACGTGAATCACTGTCTCTGTATACCTGCCGGCAGCACCTTTCTTCAGGGCTTACCCAGTGTAATGGTGATCTCAGTGGAAGGCATGAGTCACTTCCAGAATTTGTGAATCACTGAGCCCAATCCAAAGGCGGAGATAACAGCATTCTGGAAGAGTTACTGAATGTAAATAGAACACTATAATTTCATTAATGTTAAATCCATCTGTAGGCTATTACAACAGGGTACAATTATCAGTGTGTTCTAGAAGTGGCTTTTAGGCTCTGCAGAGGAAGTACAATTCTCTATAAAATTCTGTAGACCTCTGATCTCTCCAAAGCCCTAACTTCTTAAGGCTTATTTGCTATCTTCTGCAGGAGCCTTTCACAAAGAAGAATCATACAAGAATGTTTAACGGAGACTCCTGCCAACTTAACTTTTAGTTGAGTTCCTCCTTCCTGCTCACTGGCTTATGTGATCTTGGGCTGAAGTCACTGGGATACTTTGATTTTGATTGAAGTAGAGCCTCAATTTTGGCTTTCGGTTTTTGCATCTATTTCTGATGAAAACCTTGAACCATTTGACATGTAACCTCTGAATCTGGCCCACCATTTTAGCTGTTCAAAGGGCTTTTCGTTTGCAAAGCCTAGCATATGGGATCCCTGTTTGTTTTTTAGTTGAAGCTGTTCTTGAAAGATGATAAAAACAGACTGAAATAACAAAGCTACTTCTCTTGTTTTACTTGTAGAGCTGAGAACTGGCTAAGCAAATGTCAGCCAGATTCAATTCAAAAAGAAAAATAGCCTCTATCTTACGTGCCAAACTTCTCTTCAAATAATATTGAACCCCTGAAATTGCTGATAGCCAGACTCTTTAACTGTTTTAAAAAGGAGGAGGGAGGAATCTGGAACAATTACTGTAATTCAGTGATGCTAGACACAATAGGGAGCAGCTCTGCTTTATTAGGAATGAGTGATGAAATTAGATCTCTCTGTCTAGGAAGTTAGTTATATCATGTGTCCTCTCCTTGGACAAAAGGAGAGTGTGGGATAGATCTGATGATTCTCCTGCATCCTGGTTGCCTCATGGACCCCACTTCAGACATGTGAAGTGCGTTAGGACATTGTGTTTCTGTTTTAGCAGATAAGTGGAAATGACGTACCAGGGTGACAGTGCCAGAAGTATAGTGGGGAAAAAAAATCTTTTCTAGATAGTACTTTTTAAAAGTACTCTCATGACAGGCATTTAAAAAAGATAAGAGTACAGCCTTGCTTTTCTCTTTTGCAGTTCCTGCCTGAGATTAACCTTTTTCAGGGACAAAATAAGGGAAACAAATTTCTGAGAGAGGCAACAAATACAAGCAATGAGCTTTCTACTCTGTGTGAGTGTGTGTGTGAACACTTTGAGGGGAAAAAACCTCTTTTCAGTTTCCCTTGTTATTTATTACATGTCTGCAGGTTGCCTAATTGAACTCAGAGGTTATCAGTTCTAAGAAAACAGTCATTAGGGGACACTGAACATTTTGTTTTCCAATCAGCTTTCCCAATGGCTAAAATTTGTTAATGTTTATTAACGGAAGAAAGTAAAAGCAAGGAAAGAAAATCAATCTGCAAGCTAACAAGGAAGAAAAATGACTGCTAGTTCTTGATATGCTATTAACTATTCATCACAAGTATGCTAACAATCTCTCTCCCTCATTCAGAATAGCCTCTGTGATAAATGTGGTGTCCAGAAAAGGTTCAAAGATAGTAGTAAAAATAAAGACCATTTTCTTCCAGCTAATTATATAGTCTAGAAAACTAGGTTATAACTGTGTATCTACACATATTTTAGTGACACAGATGTATATTTTCTAATTGCCTGTGTCTAGCTTTGCTGCTAGCCATGTCAGAGGAAGAGATAACTCTTATCTTTTGAATATGTTTTAATGGAAAGCCTGCTATGCTATGGGTTAGACTGCAGTCATTGCTTGAGTTAAATTGCAGTTAAGTGTGTGTGTGCCCAAATGGCTTTGGGTGTCCGTGCCAATGCTGAACTTGGCCTACTAAGACTATTTTGACGTAAGGAGGACTTGAAGACTGGCATGTTTTTCAAAGCCTTATATTCTGCTCTAACTGCCCCGTTCCTATTGGTAGCAATGGCTATCGAGCAGTTAAAATAACACTTTCTGATCTGAAATTCTGCTCCTGAGTGTCATGGTAGATTTACAGTTTTCTACGTGCCAAACCAGAAGGTTATATCCGGGGCACAATGTTCATCTGTAATCATCCAGAAATACAGACACTGGGATTTCTTCACAGCTGCAATAACATTACTTTAAGATGTAATGTGAGGGACCGCTCATGTAAGCTCCATAGATCATAGATAGTCTCTGGAACAGGATGCTAGATCAGATCCCTAATCCTGTCCTATTGGGTCTGAGTGTGTCCAAACTTTTGGAAACCTCCCCCTGGGGCAGGCCGGGGGTGTGCATCTGTGAAAAATAAGCCTCAAGTCACTTGGTCCTCTTCTCTCCTCTTTGATCCTATCACCTTCTTTCCTAAACATCTCTGGGGAGCTGTTTGGTACTATGTCTCTGTCCTGTTCTTTCTTTGTGTCCCAGCTTTGTGCTGGCTATCTGAAACTTCTTATCTACGTGATTGTGGCAATTCCCTACCATCCCTCATGCAATCACAGTAAAAATAACTTTAGAAGAAGCTCACTTAACAGGCTGTCATTTCTATTTGATGTTTGAGTTCTTCTAAAAAGGAAAAAAACCCTCTAAAGTCTGATTTAATAGCTTTCCTTCCCTCTTGGTTTTTAAGCAAATAGCAGGTTTTGTATTATGGGAAAAAACCAGAGGGAAGAAAAATTGCAGTTTTCCTTTGTGTATGAAAATATTTTGCACGTTTTGTGGAGAAGTGACATAGGATAACAGAAACTGAGTACCGAGGCCAGTGAAAATGTCTGAACTTGTTTAAACTTCCAGCGCCGGAAGGTCACACGTTAAGACAAACACTTGCTGACCCACTAGGTCACTCCGCAGGATTCCATTCTGCAAGTTTAACTTTAAAATATCTCTGACTTATGTGACTCCTCTTAAAACTGCATCCTAAGGGTCAAGCTTGGACATTCAGCTCCTAAGTGTTATTTAACTAGATTTCCTGAATCCTGGGCTGGGCAAAATATTTCTGATGGTAAGAAAACACGTCTTTTTACCTCTTAAAATGGAGGCAGAAATCTAGACCGGATGCACTGATAGAGCACTTCCAGGTATACTACTTAGAGCAAAAGGCACTCTCCCTTTTGGAAGTGTCTGAAACATAGAACATTGTTAAGCACAACACTAGGAAGCACAGAATTAAGACTCCAGGCACCGAAGGGGGGAAAGTGCCTTTATCGCCCTTCACAGTTCTAAGTAAATGCCATTTTGGCACAGATTCTGCCAGCTTGGCTGTCTGGATTTGGAAAATTTGAAGTTTTCTGCTTAGCTGCTCCCTCACAGTTCCTCCCTTCCTCCCTCGTTCTTCCCCATTCTCCTCTCGGTGCAGTTTGGTTCCTCCAAGCTGGCCAGCAAAGCCATTTGAGATATCTGTTAAATAATCTTTGCAATCAGCACCTTTGCCTAGCAGGACTGAACCCATCATGATCTCAACACCATCAAGTTTCAAGTAATAATTTGCAGTATGAATCCAAACAGTGTGGCTCTGGCTTCTTTCTGATGCATATGACATCTGATTAATTTTACACAAATGTTCCAAAGTACCAATCTCGGTTTGTCTAGAGGCTAAAATATTTAACAGCTTAGAGAATGAAGACAATGCCAGCTACATCTGCTTGTTTTAGCTATGTAGAAGGTATGTAACTGTCCAATATCAGCATAGGCATGTATGTGTGGAAAATATGCTCTAAATCTGTGTTGAAGTAGCAGTGTCCAAAAGTTAATGGAATGATCCTTTTACCTTAGTCAGTTCTAATCAAAACCATTTGAAGCACTCAGAAGAAACATCATCTAATTCACTTAACTTTTACCTGAATGATGGCAAGCTTATTTATGTAATCCTCAATTCCACCATGAATGGCTTTTGAATCTGGGAAGCGGTATGTCTTTGAGTAGTGCTTGGATCTGAAATGCCAGCACATGTTCAGCTGCATGTGTCAGAGCAAAGCTGGAAGCATGAGGAACCTTGCACCAAACATGTAGGAAGATATTTTTGTTTAAGTTTACCAATGAGAGGGAGGAAACATTTCTGAGATTCTGTGAAGCTGCTGCCTGGGTTTTGAAAGGGAGACATTCTCTGGTAGATGAAAAATAAACATCCAGTGAGCTCTAAAGGGATTAGATCATCTTGGCTGAGATGGACCAAGGTTTACAGTGCAGATTCACGTCTGCTTAGTGTACTCCAGAGAAGCTAAGTTGAGCACATGTTGTAGCGCAATGTAGCATCTCGCTGCATAGGCAGACAGATAGGGCCAGTCTTGCTGTTTTCACCTGTTCACCCAAGACTACAGTGAATGTTGTATTATGGCATACCAATGGGAGTATGTTCATGCATGGGACCCCCTAGTTGTGCAACATAATAATTCTCAGATAGATTCCAGCAGTTTCTTGTTCTCTCTGCATTAAACTGCTATATGGGTCTACTTTTCCTTCCTGTTGCTTCCACCAATAGCCAAGTTGCAGGAACAACTTTGTGACTAAGTTAAGAAAGTCTTTTCTTAGACAGGAAGGCAGGTATGATTATCTCTGACTTGGGGATATTGCTTCAATCACTTTTTAGGAGGACCAAAGAAATTAGGCTAGCCTGGAATTTCCAAATGTTTGTCAAATGGCCATAGAGATTACTGAGGACAAACATTATTGAGTCACGGAGCAGATGAGGACCTAAAGGTTAGATCCCCACTGGCTGTAGAAGGATGAACTCAGGTCAGTTATATAGTATAGCAACTTTCATAAGGCTGTTGTGCAAAACAAACCACTTACTACAGCAGGGCTTCCTAGACTGTGTTCTTCCCTAAGCAGTGATAGTCAGCTCTGAGAGGGCTCTGGCTCCTTTCCCCCTATAGAAGATGGCTCTCAGCTCAAAACGAGAGCTCCTTCTATTACCAGAGACCCTCAGCTACGTGTTATGCCTCTGAGGATGATGTAAAACACTGATGCTTTTGACCTCGAGATTAAAATATTTACATTGGACTATTTGCCATGACACTTGTACAGCCCAACTATAGGTGACTTGCCAATATGAATTAAATTGTCAGCTTCATTAGAGGTCCCTTTTCAGTGGCTTAAGATTTTCTCCTAGAAGTGCTGTTTTGAAGTTACCGCACCTTGTGCTTTATCTCTGGCCAAGAATTACCATGTGTGGAAAGTTCCAGTAAATATATTCTGATCTTTCCCTGAACTAGCAGCGTGTGAGAGGTCTGCCATAGGGAGCAAACAGCATGTGGTGTCTGCTCAGGGCACTCGGCTGAATGTCTCAGGCTGGGGAAAAATGGTTCCAAAGCAACTTTTCATCTTCACAATCCCAAACTTCTGGAAAACATAAATTTAAAATCTTTGTGTTGCAGCAAATTCCCATCCTGTTCTAGAGTGGAGTCATCCTTACTCTTGCGTATCTAAAGCTCTTGTGATTTGACACAGTTTTGGATATAAAACAATACAAAATAGAGGTGGTGGCATGGTGCCTGTTACAATTTGATATGCAGATGGCAGCTTTGAATTTCACTGCTTCTGAGAGTACTCAGAAACTTGATAGGATCATTCCATTTATATAATGTTTGATCTCAGGGATATCCTATGTTGGAGCATTTAAAAAAAAGAAAAAAGTGGTTGATGCACTCTAGGTTGCTGCATGTGACTGCATTAAGGCCTTATTCCCAAACAAAATATTAATTGGCCTTCTAAGGCTGCAGACTAATCACAGCCAGCTACAGACTGATCCCCTCCTTCACAGATTTGAAACAAACCTCAAAATGCCACACGAGGATTGACTCTGAGGAACTTAGCTTGGCGTCTGTGCTGCTCGCTGGAGCTGACAGCACATTGTGAATGTGTCATCTGCTCTCTGGCTGTCCAAGTGTCGCACTGCCATCTGGCTTGAGTCAGGGAAATGCACAGAGGGAAGCGAGCATTGCACAGAACTGGCAGGGAGGCCTGCACGCTCGCTCGGTCAGCCCGCAAATGCTGCACTTTGGATCCCTGAAAAGCATTTCCTTTTAAAATCAGTCTCAAACTAAGGTCAGTGTTGGGGGGGAGAGAGCGAGAGCAAGAGAGAGAGCGAGAGCAAGCAAGCACGCTCATCAGAGGAGATTCATAAAGATGAACTACTTACAAAGGAAATAGTCATTAGTAGCTTCTTAATTTGAAAAGATACAGAGTCTTACCACACGCAAGACTTAGATTAACCTCCACAGTGACATTAATAACTATTTTCCTGTTGTACATTATAGATTTTCCTGTGGGCTATTAATTTTGTGTAATGGCTCTTTTGGTTGATTATCAAAGGCTGAATTGATTACCCTCTAACATTAAAACGGCATCAATATCCCCATGCTGAGTTGATGGCATTTTAGAAATAGCTAGACAGATCAGATTGACTTGTGGCTTGAACTGGCTTTTGTCCAGCTATACCTTGGGGTTTTAGAGACTGCTGCACATCTCTGTAGCATCTGTCTGTCCATTTTAACTTCACTAGCGCTAACACAGTCTCTAGTGTACTTTATGTGCTCATAGAATATTTCCTTTTTTGGGCTGAATTCTCTATATTAGCAAGGCTGTGTAGATACTGTCAGAATGGCAGTGTGGGTTTATCAGTACTCGCTCAGCCTCATGCTGAAGCAGCTTTTTTCAGATGTAAGTTTCCTGCCAGACTAAAACCAGGTACAATCCAAAGACCTCTTAACTTTATTGTATAAGTCTATGTTGCTCTAATTATAGCAGAACAATATATTTTACCATCTGCTGGCAGTTCTCTTACAAATTGCTAGAAAAGCTCACTTCATTCAGAAGCTTGTCATCCAAAGTTTAGTCGGAAAGCAATTTATTTTGAAACAAATGCTTCCAGATGCTTTCCTGAAATGAAGCACCAGCTTTGATTAAAAACAAATAAATAGCTGAAACAACTGAATTAATTCTGGCTTGTGGCTAGTTCATGCCATGATGTCTCTTCCCTCTTCCAAACACCAGCAGAAATAAGCTAAGAGCACAACTAAGTGTTTGTATTGGCGCTCTAAGCTTTGGAAAGGCCTATGAGCAGGGCAGCTAGAGATGATGGGAGCAAGCTGGCAGGGCAGGGCTTGTCAGAGTGCACATATCATCAGCTAGGCAAATCCCAAGGGGATGCCCAACTTCAGTGCCATTGATTGAAGGCAACGTAGCAGGCTGTAAAACATCTCGATCTGCCTTTAAGCTGTGCTAATGACCATAAGATAGGCACCTGCTTTCTTAAAAAAGGAAAAAAGGGCCTTCTATGTCCATTCTGACCGCTTCTGGTTCCTAGTGACCTGACGAGACCTATTCTGATGAGTATGACCAAGGAAATACCTTCCTCCAAAAATGTGTATCCTTCCTTGTAGTGACTAGCTCAGCTTCCCTGAAAGGAAGAGGCCTGAGGCTTAGCAGCCAGACATGTTTCTTAAGATGCTGGACCTAATGGTAGTTTTAATAGTATTTCCCACAGCGGGCCTTGTTTCATGCATTAGTTAAATCATCCACGTGGCTTGCAACAATGGAGGAAGAAAATTCATTAACAGTCCTGCTTCATTTTTCACACAGCTCAACCCTTCCCCAGATGGGACAGCTACCTCAGCATGATCAAAGAAGGGTTAAGGCTTGCTTCTTTTTCCTTCTGCTCTCCTTCTTCCTTTCCCTCCCCCCGCCTCTTCATTTCAGAGTACTCTCACCCGCTTTCCCCCTTCTTGGAGCAAAAGGGCAAAGTTTCAGCCTGCGAATTTTGCTGAATGTAAAATGAAAGTCACTCATGTGTAAAGAACAGCCATATGATATGTAAATCACAAAATCACAGACCATGTAGGACAGTCTGAATTTGTAGTGGCTTTGGAGAGAACGGCCAGGAGGTGGTTTTAGCAGTTGGGAGGAGAAGAGTAGATGACTGTTGCTCCTGAAAGAAATCCATATTACCAATTTGGCTAGGCAAAGGAGGCGGTAGCCAAGCTGCGGGATGAGGCTCCACTACAAGAGGAGGATGGCACAGACAGGAAAGGATTAAAGATCATAGAGATAACCTAGCCAAGTTAAGATCTTTCTTTCCTATTAGTCTGTTTTATAGAAGTTCATGGAAGTTCAAGGGCTAACATGGGAATAACATGACAAACCTGTTTTCCTATTCTTTTTCATGTAGTCATGTAGGTTGTTCTTAGTATGGTAGCGTTAGAAATTGTGTACTTGCGTGTGTAAGGGCTGGTTCAAGAAACATTTAATGTGCAAATGAGTGTGAGCGCACGGTGCAGCAGCAGGACAGAATAGCAGTCCAAGCCAGATGTTTCACTACCAGGGTGAAACCTCTTACATAAGAACACGAATCTCTCTTTAGCTATCAGGGAAATTTGCATAAGAGAGTGTCCGTTTCAGAATAATATGTATTTTTTAGTTAAGAAGCATTCTTAAACTGCAGAAAATGCAATGTTTAATGAGCACTTTATTAAGAGGCTTAGTCTATAAAGGCCAAATGCTTGCCGTTGAAGTTGAGTCCTTACAAGTTGCATGTGAGCTGCCGGTGTCTCTAGCCTCACTCATTGGGAGTTACAAGGAATTTCACTGAATGTAGTTCAGTTAGTGCTCTGAAAACAAGTGCCAACACGAGTGCTTCAGGTGCTTTCCTCCTCCTCCTCCTCCTCTCTTTCTCCTTCTTCCCCAAAACAAACCAAGCCAAAAGCCCTTCTAGACATTTTGTAACAATGTTATTGTTTATAGGAAGCTCAGCAAGCCTCAACATTGCCCATATACTGGGCAAGCATTAGTGTGTTGGCTAATGCTGGCACATATTCTGTTGCTGTCCATTAAGTACCCATAAATATCTTAATTTTCCAAAGCCCTTGTGCCCCAAAGCCGCAGCTTATCCTGTGAGTAGGCATGTGCTGCTTAGTATTTCTGAGAAGCAGGTCATTTTATTCAGGTTGCCATTGTAGAAATGGGTAATACCGGATGAGCTAATTTTTTAACACATTTTATACATCCAGGGAGCCTGCAACCTAGGTTTCTGGCCACCACCACCTTTGTCTTTGAAAAGATAGTAGTGGCTGTTGTGGTGGCGTGTGGAAAAGTGAGATGCCTCTGTGTGCAGCCGGATTCCCTGTTACCATATCCGCCTTGGAGAAGGAGGTGGGAATGGTGGCACCGTGCCCAAGCGTTCACGGGCAGGCACTGCCTGTGCTGTTTTCATGGGGCCTGCAGAAGAGACAAGGAGAAGGAAAGGCCCTACATCTAAAAGCTATTTCCTTAGAGTGGATATATGGGGAAAATGACCAAGGAAACGACTACCTCCAAAAACGTATGTTCTTCCTCACAGTGACTAGCTCAGCTTCCCTGAAAGGAGGCCTGAGGCTTAGCAGCCAGACATGTTTCTTAAGAAGATGGAGGACCTAACAGTAGCTTTAAACAACACTTCCCACAGTGGGTCCTGTTTTATGTGTTAAATTGCCCATGTGGTTTGCAACAAAGGAGGAAGACTCATGAACTCTTCATCTCCCCACCACCACTGTTCCCAGTGCCTTCTGTGTGAGGATTCATTGCTTGGACATGTTGAAATACTGGTGTATAAGCAGTGCAAGATCAGCGGGAAGACAGATAGTGAGACCCCTTTGGAAAAAAAAACAGCCCGTCAGTGATCAGGTTTGAATTGTCTTAAAGCTCTCTGTAAATTTACTGAACAATGAAAGAGCCTCCATGACATTTTTTGTCAAGATGCTTTGTTTGAAACAGAATATTTTCTCCCGAGTCAGCTTTGCAGAAAAAAAATAGTTTCTTCCTTTTTTTTTTTTTCTTTTGCTGTTGCAGCAGCTCAGAGGGAAGGAATGAGAATTTGGCAAGTCCGCAGAAAAGGGTGGGGTGTTGTATAGAGGAGGATGCTAAAATGGAAAAATTGACTCCCTTGAATTGAAATGATTCCATTATCATTTGGATGTGATATGACCCACTAAATTCCTTCTGTTTTCATAACCCTGGGAATTGTTAAATTTCTCACTGTGAAGGAGACCGTTCTAAGACAGAGTTCACTGAAAAGCCTAGAAAGGTCTTCAGAGTAAATGTAAGTAAATCACAACTTTGGGTTTTAAATTATGACTTTTGTTTGGGGGAGGGGGGGGTGGGAATCAACAAACAGGTTTCTCAGCTTTCCACTCTGGAGAAAGAGAGTTCTTCAGTGGGTCGAATTTTTCTAAAGCATCAGCCAAAGTAGGAACAATTAGTGCAGTCAGTTTTTATAATGATCATTAATGATAGCCCTCCCTCTTCTGATCATTACTGCGTTTGTAACTGGAAGGGAATGGATGTATAGGAAAGAAATTGCCATCCCCATCCACCTGGGAGACCTGTGATAGTGATTTCATTTCACTTTACAGTGAAAGTGTATGGGAGCCAAGCCTAGTGAAAACGGCTATGAGACATGGCCATAGCTGGAAATGAGCAGGAGATGCTCACTCTACAGCAAGTTCCCCTTGTGCAGACATTTTTACCTGCTGTGGATTTGGGGTCAGCTTATCAGGACACTGTGGGACCAAGTTGGCAGCGCGTAGCTTTGTTCTTCAGTTTCTTGGGACTCTTCTGGTAGTGCTGGTTTCATCAACAGTGCTGACTGCCTCCCTTATTAGTTCTTCTCACTGGGATTTCTGAGACAGCCACTTGCGCCCAACTCAAAATAATATAAGACGTGAACACCATGTACTTGATTAGATCCAAGAGTCTCAGGAGCAATCTTTTAATACTTGATATATGATTACCTTTGTTCTTTTAACATAGAATGAAATTCAAATCTTCAAAACAGGAAAATTTTGTAATTAAGCTTTGAAGTGGAGAAGAAACAAGAAGCTAGGGAGTACGAGTGTTTCAGTGCAAGCTCCCTAATAAAGACCGTATGAGCAACTGATAACTGGTTAGCCAACACATCATGTAGCATTTGGATGTGGGGAAGCTCTAAGCATTCTCATGAAATGTTTTTAATGAGCCAATTGGACTATTATAGCTTGGGAGGAAGAGAGAGAGAAGTTCTAGTTTTGGCCAATAGTTTCTGATCAGTCCAGGAGAAAATTCAGTTTCTCCTTGTTCTTTAATTAACGCTTCTGGTTTACCTACGTAAATTTTCTTCCATAGAGCAGAAGAAGCAACTACGGTTCTCATTCTCAACGCCTATGTGTAGTGCCAACAATTTCTCTTGCCACAATATTCCAGTTCTGGCTTCTCTTGTGTTAGAGTTTGTCTCCTTAAATCATAGGCCAGACACATGTTGAGAATCCCAAGCAGTAGTTGCTAACCCAGCTTATTATGTAAAATGCAGAAACAGAGCTGTAAACAAAACGGTGGAACGACTTACTGGAAACAGCTTTTAATATTAGCCAATCTTAGTCACATGTGCATGCAAACTAGACATCGTTATGGAGTTCAATAAACATTCCCGTATACAGTGGTTATCTTTACATCTTATTTTTACATAATATATGAATAATATAAAAACTCAAAACAAACTTTCACTCGCCTGCTTGTGTCACAGAGGGTATGACTGGTGCAGTAGAGAAAATAACCAACTGGCTCTCTGACACTGGAAAGTGGCAGAGTAAATGTGATTTTCTGCTAATAAAATGAGGCCTGAGGAATGGTAGAAACCAAAGAAGAGCTGGCAAAGACAATATCTCCCTTTGGGGCTCTAGGAGTACATCTGCCATCGTGACTTGGACTTGTGAACGCAGAACTTTATTCCTTACTGGTAAACTTTGTTACCATTGACTTGGAGGTACTCCACACTATCTTGTTCCCTTCTGAAACAGTCAGTTCAGCAAACCTCTCCCCTCTGGAAGTGTGGAAGAGTTAAGATATTTCAGATTCAGATCTCTGAATAGCAGGAGGTAACACCACTACGGCACATACCATATATTTTTAATTCTGCTGTTGCCTTTTCCTGGAGCTAACAGTGGCCAGTGACAAGTTTCAGAGGGCACGGTTAAGGTAAGATTTGCAAAGATGTGGCTATGATGGATGTTTCTGTGCCAGATGGGAGAGCCCTGCTGTCTCACCTGACCGTGTGTGAACAAGCAGACCCAGGTGCCTGCGTATGGAGGAGCTCTGGCCATGCCTCCTTGCTGAGCCGTGATGGGAGCAGCTCCGAGCAACCTTCTTGACATGGGGAATAGTAGGAGCAAAAGGGGAAACAAGCGTATTCAGTAGTGATGCTGAGTGACAGTGTAATGTTAGATTACTTTAGAGATAAGAGGGTGAACGTGTCAGAAATACGAAGGGATTGTAAAACGTAGGAGATGGAGAACGCTGGTTATGGAGCTGTATGTGTGATACATGAGAGAGGATGTAGTTCCTATCCCTTCACGTACAAAGACAGAGTGAAAAGTATGTGGGTTAGGGCTACATTGGGGCACCACTCAGCAGGCAAAATGAATTCTCTCTCTCTCTATGTATAGGTGTATTTTTTCAGAAATATGTGGTTAGCCAAATGAGATTATCTGGAAAAGCACAGATGGGGATGGGAACTTTACTTTTGCATTAACACATCATTTCTCATGGAAATTAATAGTTTTCTTTCCAACAGGAAATATAATTTGCAGGATTATAGCTGCTTACAGTTGCAGTTATTGCAGCTAAGATGCTACTACAGTTAGAAATTACACTGCTTCCTTTACATTTTCTACCTACTTCTCCTTCTGTATTCCCTACATTTTGACATCAAATGGAGATTATAGTGGTACTTAGAAGCATTCAGTGTGTGTCACTGGTATCTCACTGACCGGGAGAAATCACAGCCCCAGGTTGTATCCTAAAGTCTTGGCCATTTTGTTCCAGGGTGGTTTCAGAGACTCAAAACGTGGAAGAGGTCTGTGTCTCTCCTTCTCTGCTTCTCAGTTGCCCTTTCCATTTTCCCCTCCCCTTGCACAGCCCATTAATCTGTTAGTATTTTAGAAGCTGTTCTGAAGTGTTGATATCTTCTTGATGTCTTCTAACTGTGAGCCCCAGTGGTAGCATATCTTTGTTTAGGTAACCCAAAAGGAGCACTTATCCAGATCTAGGCATCTGGCCTCTGCTGTGCTCAGCCCTACTGAGCCGTGGCCCTTGTCCCTTCAGTTACATCAGTGGCCTTATTATTCAGGGACATGAATATTCAGGAGAATACCCCATCTCTCATAATCTCCACCCCCTTCCCTTGATTTGATCACCCTTTCTGACCTGTTCCTCTTCATTCATCCCCTGCCCCAAATCCTTTCTTAACTCCCATGTTCTTTGATCTCTTGCCCCTCCCAGCAAACAACCAAATTTTATTTGTCTGCTTTATTTGTTTCTTAATGGCTTGAGCAACTTCTGGATTTTTTTATCAGCTTTAGATTGTATTTCCCCAAATAAAATGCCCATTAGCAGAAACAGACAGCAGCACTTGCTTTTGTGTTTGTTTGTTTGTTCCACTTTCTACCAAGAGTGAGATTTGGAGTGACACCGGATGGATATGGGTCAGGTTCAACAGCTACTGCATATCCTGTTTAGGTGCTGGCTTACATGCAAAACTGGCAGGATAAATGTTAGCAAGTTATTTGTGCACATGTCATGTAGTTGATTTTGTGAGTGTTGATCAGGTGCCCATTTAGGGTGCTAAGCTCAGGGCTGTTTGTTTTGAATACTCTTCTCAACTTTCCTTCACCAAAAGGGGAATGTGTGACAAGCTTGGGAAAGGGCGTCAAGCCATTAGGACTGTCAGAACAGGTTCAGATCTGTGGTTTGAGCTCATCAAGTGTTGTTAGAATCTGACAGCCTTAAACAAAGCTCATCTGTGTTTTGGGGAGAGGAAAGCTGCATGTCTGAAGGACCCTTGGCTCAAGTGACCACAAAACTAAATTGCTCAAGAAACTTTGTCATCCCTATATGCCTATATGGCAAAGAAAGTTTCAGGAGAGTCTGAGTAAGCGTACAGTTTTCACAAACCTAAAGAGTTACTCTAGTTACATACAAGTTGCATCTGAGAAGCTGAAAAATTCTCTCTTTTCTCTCCCAGTAAGCTTAAGGACTACAGCTCTGCCATCATCACCCCCACAGTGGCTTTTGCTGTCATTTTTTTGGCTTCAAGGACAGAGTTAGTAAGAGGCTCTCTAGGCAAGGACTGTATGAGACCATCTAAAGCTCTAAGAGAGTGGACTCTTTTGCTTCTTGGATATTTAAAGATGAATTGCTTGGAGCACAGAACATGAATACTTCATAGGCTAGGCTGCCTGCTGGCAAGTTTTGGAGTGAAGTTTTGGTGATGTGTTTAGCCTATAAAACCCTTTAACTTTGTGTGGCCTGAGACACTCTCCTCTGTCATGTTGCCCAAACTGAGATTAGCAGAGGTGACTGAGCTTCAGCTATCTCAATGTGTATTAAGTATATGGAAAGGCTGTTCTCAACTCTTAAATGCACTTCCCTCCTTTGGCAACCTGATCCTGGAATCATTAATCTTCAAGGAATGCTGCTACTTTGCTAGTAGACCTATAAGGAGACTTGGCTTTGTAGTGGAAAAATGTTCATTTACCCCTGCTCCCCTGAACATTACATAGTAGTTAAGTGAAAATCCTACAGATTTGTGTGGAAGGGTAAAAACTGGAAGAAAAGCACTGAAAAAAAAGATTAACTGAATAGTTATTCTGAAAACTCTCTTATTTTTCTAGTGAGATGTGGGAGGTAGTAATTTTAGAAGTGCCAAGAATTACAGGTGGGCATCAGAGAAAGCCATGAGTAAAAAATAAACCAACAGAAAAGCATTTTATAAATAACAGACATAATGCATTGAGAAATAACTTGTAAAATATGTTTAGTTTAAGTTTAGTCACGTTAAGAAAGTGCTTATTTCAGTGATTTGGAATTTGGTGCATTAGGAGAGCTCATCAGACTAATGTCCTCTGAGCCAAGTGGCTGGCAGGTGAGAGAGATGAGACAGGTCTGCTGCAACTACAGAGTGGCTCTGCATTGAAATAGTATTTGAAATGCGTGAAGTTTTATTTGGCTGATGTGCATGGCTGCATTTTGTCAACTGTACGAGCTCGGTCGAGATGAGTATCTACAGATGGGCAGAATTTCAGAGGTCACGCTCCTTAATAGAATGAAACCTCTATCTCGATTTCTGGTAAAATGCTGACAACAAACACTCTAGCTAGCAAAGCCAAGTAGATGTCAAATGTTAGGTGGCCTGAGATCAAGAAACTGGGCTCAGCAACACCTGGAGCAGGTTGCTTCAAGATGAAAGAGCTTTGCAGTTGTCTCTCTACCACATTTGTCAAAAGTGCCTTACAGAAAGCCCCCAAAATAGCTTCTCCTCTGAAGTATTGCCTTTTTTAAAACAGCATCTTCTTATTTGACAGCGCTGCTTTCTGTCCTTTCCATTGACTGTCCTGATGAGAAATGCTGAGCCTGCTTCTGACAGTCAGCAGCTCTCTTGCAAACCACTTGACTACCAAAATCTCACCAGCTCCATGCAGCAAATGTGCAAAAGCAGTGACAGCACACAAGTTCTTCTGAGGCCACCGCTCAGTCTGTGGCACCTCGTGACAGGTGGCCAGACAGAAGGACCTGGCTGTTGGACAGCAGTTCAGAGAGCTGGCAGTGAGACAAGAGCGCTGCTCATAAACTTTGTTGTCTCAGAATTACAGGATCCCAGAACATGATTTTTACAGTCACTTTTCAACGCTGTAGCTTTCTTGCTTCTGGCTTGACTCTTTCTGGCCTACAGAATTGCCAAGTCTGTTGTTTTAGTTTTGTTTCTTATTAAGGCAGATAGAGATTGTACCTGCCTGAACTGCCAAAGGAGGAAGGCTCAAAATGTAGTTGGGGAGCGCCCAGATCATGTGCACCCATGTGTAACCCCCAAATGTAAAAATGATGTACTGGACAGTGTGTATAAAATACCAGCCCTCCTTCAGGGCTGTCAGCGTGGTTCCAATCCTGTCAATGTCTTCAGAAACCAGAGCCATCACAAATGCCCTATTAGTCAAGGGTTAGCTGGTCCCACAGCTGTCACTGTTAGTGCCCTGTCCTGGGCTCCGTCTACAAAAGACTCAGTTGCCAGTACTGGTGCTTCATATAGAAAGGGTCAGTGGGGTGGCTGGACCATCTGCTTAATTTCAAAGGATCACATCTGGGCCAGAAAATAATTAAGAGCACGTTACACGGAAGATGTAGCAACGGGCTACGTTTTGTAAACGTCTGAAGAGTGAGTGAACCAAACTGTGCTCGTAGCTACGCTGAAATTGATTGTGAGTAACTCTGTCTTCAGTGAGAGATTACTTTACAGTGGGCTAAAAAAAGGTAAATGAAACTTCAATTTCTACAGTATTCTGTGGTCACACTGAAGATAGCCTTTTCTGCACATATACATCAAGTTATACCAAACTTATAACAAAAATCAAATGTACAAACCTACATTATATTGCCATAAAAGTTAAGGCCCAGATTTTCAAAACGTAATGCCAAAAAAATCAGGATCATAAAACAGGAACCAGACGTGCAAAAAGAGTGAGCTACTCACTGAAGTCAGTTTCAACCTAGATCTCCATGTTTTGCAGGGAGGGATGTGCTAATTCAGTGACATTTATAATCCTAATCCGATAATTCATAGCCCTCTTGAAGCTATGGGAAACCTTGGATAATAATGTAAGCCACCAAATACTGGAGTTTTCTCATGGCTGTTCTTCTCATAACAAAAAAGAAGAAAACAAAAGTTTAGTGAATAATTGTTTTGCTAAATATTTATGTTTCAATTTTTCTGCATAAGGTCTCTTCCTTTCAAAAACCTAAACATTTTACTCTTTGCCAAAAATATGCATGCATCTGAAACTTACCTTTTAAAGGCATTTAATTTTAAAAGCCCTTAAACCACAATTTTATTTTTACTGAATTCTTCATAGGAAATAAACTTTTATGATGAACTCTAATCCACATGTGCCTGATTCCTAAAAAGACAACAGAAGCACACTTTTATGCTATACACTAGTGTTCTGATGCATAATTTTTTTTTTTGCTATCCCATATAAAGTACACAGGTTACTGTACATATCCTCCTTGGTTCTGATTGCTTGTAAGTCTGAATTGAAGACAGTAGACAGTATTTTGTTTTGACTTTTTTGACATTTGTCTAAGGGGATAATTCATGTAGCGCTGTAGGACTGTTGTTTGAATTCCAGCACGAAAAATGTCTTGTTTTGAAAGAAAGGCTTGTTTAAAATCACAAATCTCATATGAGAAGCCAGATAATAAAGCCAAAAAAGGGAACAAAAACAGTTCTTACAAGGCAGACCTCTAAGCTTTGAGTTGCCTGATGTATGAGCTGTCAGAAATCCAAAGTTCACCATGTGCAGGGAAATGTTGTGCAAAATCCCAAAGTTAGGGCTGTCTTGGCAGGATGTATTTCCTGAGAAGCGTTTTGAAAATTTTCATTACTTACCATTGTAAAAAGCTTCCAAAATGATACCTACCAATAGTAGAAGCAAGAATGCCATTTTAGGCACTATTTTTAACTTTCTTGTATTGGTGTAATGGCTATTTCCTCACTAGAGCTAATAAGATGTGCCTCCTTTTGCTTCAGCTACCCTCGGTGAACTTTCTAAAGGTTTTTATGTGTCAAAATTATGGAGTATTTAGGAGCTAGAATGCAGTATCTAATGCTCTCTGCAGCGTTACAGAAATGCCACACACTGAGGGAAGAATACCTGCACAGATGGACCACCAGTGCTAGCTATTCTGTGTAATAGCCTGATATCAGTGGTGACTAACTTACGGTAATGTGAGAAGTAGTTGTAGGTCTTAAGGCTCTATGTCCAAACAGGTTTTATTAGTAGATTTTATTTGTATGGTAGATTCAACCCAAACCAGAAAGATAAGTAGCAAGCACTAAGAGTACTTTAAACCCCATTCTGTGTCTTAAATCGATTTCTGATTAGAGAATTGCTTTAACAGGATCAAGAGAATTGATAACAAACGCTTCTGGTTCTGAATGTGCCTTTTCTGAACTGGGTGGCAGTTGCCCAAGTAGAGGTGGGTTGCAGACTTAGGTGCCGTGTGGCTAGACCTGGTCTTTGGAGGTGGTTAACACATGGTAACACCCTTACCTGTGTACCTTACCTTACCCTTACCATGTGAACTCAAACATTTTCAAACTTGCAAACCGACAAGAAATTGAGAAATGTGGGGAGCAGGGACTACAAAGAGAAAGACTCAGCTGATGTCTTCTCAGAAAGGGGGGAAGAGGGCAGATAACGCAGTAATAAGAGGAGTCAAGAGTAAGATTTGGGGACGGGGAGGTGTAGATTACACGTTTCTCCTCCACTGCTATTCCCTTCAAATATGTCCGGTAAGCTACTGAGGGTGTGCCTCGTGGTGGCTTGGATTCTGCAAAGATGAAGGTTCACAGCAAAAGCTGTCCAGCACCTGTCTGATAAATGGAAGATGGGCTTGAGCGAACCATCTTGTGGAGTCCTGAACTCCCTGAACTGCACATGATCTTTCTGCTGGATTAAGAAGGTTTAAGTTTTCCAGCTGTCAGGTAAGTGTAAAGCTGGTTTTTAAGAAATGGGAGTAGGGCTGTAGTGAGCGCCAGCTCGTTTTGTTTACAGCAAATTAACCTAGTGGCTTTCTTTTATCCCTAGCATTGAACAAATTATTTGGTATAAACTGGGTCTAGAAGTGATGTCATGAGTAACATCCTCATGGTTGTAAGGGCAGCTATATCCTATAATCCTAGGGAATCCTAGATCAAGCTCTATCTTAAAAATAATTAGACCCTGTGTACTCACTCTTTCCAGTGGCATCACTGTTCCTGAACGTCTCTGCTCAGCTGGTTAGAAACTGCCTTATTTCCCCACTGAAATGTATTTACAGCTCGTTTTTGCCCAGTCTGAATTGAACATCCAAGGGAAATCCAGGACACACAGTATATTCAGTGCCTGAGATGGACTGTAATTGCACTGAAAAAGTTGCCAAGGAGCACTGTTCAATGGACGGAGGCGTTTGGAGAAGGGTGGTGCCCTTGCAGTTGTGAAAGAAATATTTCTCCGTATTATCAAAGCATAAGTCTGTAGTTCAGCTGGTCCCAGTGGACGGTGAGGGTAGGAAAGATTTTCGTCTTCTAAGCCAAACCTATAAAACTTCCAAACATCTTTTGCCTCTTGAGCTCCAGTAACAATAGGCTTCATTTTCTCAGCTTCAGCCCCGTTCACTGAAACGAGAAGTATTAGTTCCCAGGGGGAAGATCTAAAGCTAAGTAAAACAAGCTGTGCACAATTATTGCTTTCTGAAAAGCAGGAGGAGCTGGGCCAGTACAAATGGTAAGGTTTGGTCCTCGATAAGATTTTTTAGAGCAGCATCGAAGGGCAAATCACAGAGCCTTAATTCAGCCAAACATCTCCAAGTCACATTCTGACCAAAAAAGACTGAAAAACTTGGCTGGGAACTAGAGTCGCTTCTTCAACCCCTTTTCAAAAAAATGCTTAAAAATGTAGCTTTTTCTAGAGCAGCTCAATTTGGCATAATACTGGTTGCCAAAGTGGGCTTTGCTGAGGATAAGTCAGCGGTGTTTCAGGATCAAGCAACACTGTGCGCACAGCTGTGTTTCTCCCTGAACTAGTGGCACTTGCAAGTTCTTCCAGCATTTGCATGTTTTGCATCTCTTCCACCATTCCTGATATGGTTCCCTGCCCTGTGTGTAAAGACCAAGTATGTCCACTTAAGTCTGTTTAGAAGATTGTTATGACAGATGCTTCAAGAAGTCTTGGCTTGTCCTCCCTGTGGAGCCGTACGCTTTTCATAAAAGGAAAGGTTCCCTGATGGCCTGCTATGTGCTTGCATTGTCAGTATCGGAGGCAATGGCAGTGGGTTACCATCCTCTCCCTAACCTCTTCTGAACTGCTGTTAGTATGATGACTGGCTTCACTGTCCGTCAGGGGTTTTGCACAGCAGTAAGAGAGGGCAGCAGACGAGCTTCCTGCTGGAACAGCCCTGCACATGCACAGGTATAGTTGTCAGCAGCTAAGCCAACATTGCTGTCAAGGACACAGGAGCCAGAAGAAAATGCAGCTCCCGCACTCAAAGGTATGGCATTGCAAAGCTAAGAGGTGCTGGAGGTGGGAGTGGGTTGTCACCCAAATTAGCTTATGTTTTTGCACAGAGTGGCATGCTGTTCTTTTGTCAAATACCCTCTTTACCGTTTTCCAGAATGGTTCCTAATCTCTGTGTCCTGGTAATTCTCTTCCTTCCCTCTGGGCATCCAGGCAGCCATGTATCAGCCAGGCAGCTGGGCCGAGGCCCAGGCGGTATCATTCACTGAGGCACTTAAGCTTGTTCTTCCCTCTTGCACTTGTTCTTCCTGCCTGTCTCTGCAGGTGTAGTTTCAGGATGTTCGAACTGTCTGTGAGCTGGATTGCTCTGAGATCTTTACTGAGTCTGCTATTGCTGGGGCACTACCCGTTTTAGACATTTATATGTTGCCCTCTGTTCTGCTGCCAGCATGACTTCATTTTTGCAGAGGGTTTTAGCACTTGATGAGCCTCTCAAACATTGATTGTGAGGTTTAAACCCAGGTGAAAGACATACTTGCTCTTCCCTGCTTCTGCCCTGTTGCTCACCTATGCTTCATATTGGTGGTGATGGATTTTGTTCTGCGTTGCTACGTGTCTTACAGTGGCTGGATTTTATGAAGCATGGGACTGTTTTACTGCATCTTCAGGCCCATATGATTTTAATAATTGCTGTCCAACAGCCTTGTACTTTGCTTATAATCACTCTGAGCAAAAGAAAGGCAGGGGGTGGCCTCCTTGAAGTGCCTAGCACTGTTAGTGTTTGAAGTTAAATCAGGCAACTCTACAGTTGTCAAAACACACATCTGTGTTTACTGAGCATCTTACGTCTTTAGTGCCATTTTTAAAAGGCCTCTTCTTCTTCCAGTTAAGCTGCCAGGGATAATTTCAACACACATTCAGAGTCCTAGATGAAAATAGTGCTAATGAATAATGCTCCTAACAGAGCCTATGACGGACAGCAAGTTAAACTGCAAGTTAGACACTAAATTTCATGTAGTTCAGAGGTTCCTATTCACAGTATTGCTTACTGCTTTGCAGCTTAATTGTGATATCTTTTTTCTTTTCTGAATTTTTGTTAGGATAGTTATTAGACTTTTGAAAGTCTAGTAACTTTGAAAATAAGTAAAGCAAACTCTGAAAATGTAATACGAAATGTCAGGTGTAAGGCAAACATTGACACAATAACCTAACTGCTTACTCTGTATTCAAAACCCAACACGTTCGGATAAAACCTTGGTGCAGCTTACTGGAGCAGCAGCTCACAAGAAAATGGAATATTTTATAAGAGGAATCTAGAGAAAATGAAAAAAGATAACATGACCAGACATGCAATTGTTAGTGATAACTGTTCCCCTCAGCTCCATACTGAGCTTCAAGGCGAATAGCCAAGCCCTTCCAACAAAAAGAAGCATGGTTATCAAATAAGTGCTTGCCTTGGAGCACGCCCTTCCATTTGCAGCAAGTATTGTTGTATTTATTTGATTATATGGCTTAGAGTTATGTTTTTGTTTCTAAGTACTGCAGTAACTGTGATTTCAGAAATGTTTGATCATTTTTATTAATAATTGCAACAATTCCATCTGTCCAATCCATTCCTACTCCTCTTACTCCTCTCCCACAACAGGGAACGAGGGACCCTCTTCCCTCCCCCTCCCTCCCCCAATCCTCAAACTTCTGATATGGGTTAAAATTTTCACCTATGTCATGAGAGACATAGACTCGTGATGGAGAAGAAACTGCATGTGGTTCTCTAACATGGCAAATACGTTCTCTAACTATTGAATTCCTGCTTAAAAAGGGAGCAGGAGCACCATCACTCCTATCACGTCCTCTTCTGCCTCTAGCTGGGCTTAGTCAGAGTGAGCCACGAGGGCGAGAGAAGCAAGAAGGGGCCAAATAGGAGGTGATGATGGGACATGGGAGTGAGGAAAGGTGTGAGCAGGTCCGTGATGTCAGGCACCTGGGGTGAGGCAGGTGAGGTGTTCTCCATGGCTGCACGAGTTACCTTGCATCAGCTGAGCTGAAGTAACTGATTCACCGCAAAATGCAGGGTAAAATGCACTAGTTTATATCTCCTTTGCTTTGTGAAGGAGGAAGTGCCCACTGCCAAGACAGTGAGGATAAACTGAGAGTAAGCTCCAGCAAGTATCTTTCCCTTCACTTTACTGAAAAAGAGAGTGTCTGACCCCATAGCTCTCAACTTCATTGTATATTCAGTGGGAGATCCTGAACTTACAAACAAATGCTAAAAGGAGTCTTACATGTGGTCTCTGAGAATTGGACGTTTTGGGAATTACCACTGTACAGAGAAATTACTTTTCTCCCGTCTTAAGGAATTCAGTTTTTTTTATTTTTTTTTTAAGTTCTTGCCAATATAATATATACTGCCTATTAATCTGAACTTATGCTAAAACCAGGGCACTTAACTTTTTATTCTGCATAGTTCAAAAACAATTCTCATGTACTACAGCAGATCTCAGCTTCCTCTGCTCTGTACTTTAACTGCTAAGGCCACAATTTCCCCATGCTGCTCCTTCAGGTGTAGCACTAAAGTTATTAGTGAGGCTAGGCCATGAACCAGATCGTAAATTGACTTTAAAAAAAAAAAAGAAAAGAAAGACAGAAAGAAAGAAAAAAAAGCAGAAAACCACCCACCAAGACCCACCATTTTTTACCTCCTGGAACTACAGAAAAAGTTGCTGATTCCTATATAAAATGAATGTCCCATAGGCAGTAGAGCTGTTTCAGTTTCAGTGACTTCTTACAAGCACCCCAGACTCACTTTGCATAGAGCACAAGAAGAAACCAAGCATTCAAGGAGTGAGGCAACAACGAATTAGAGAACAGGTCACAAAATCTGAAATGAAATGTCATTGTGGGAAAATGATCAAAGTGTGCACCCAGGGAAGATGGGTGTAGGCCGCCTAAAACAGCTATGCAATTCTTCAGGGACCTGCTGGAGTTTTCGCTGGATCTATGTTGCAATTGCTATCATTGTTCATACTTTATAAATCCATAGCTTGCTCTAACTTGTAGTGGTGTGAAACTGAGGAACTGTTACTTGGGTCATTTGATATTTGTTTTAGTAGTCTAAACTTAATCTTCCCCCAATAAAATACAAATGAAAAGCAACACTCTAGACTTTTCTGCAGTAATTCCATCGATCTAAAGATCAGAACTTCTGAATAACGAACACAGAGAGTATACTTAAAGAGACTAATAGGATTAAATGCATAGGTTTCTATAGAAATAATTTTTGAAGAACTTGTGGAATGTGGTAGAAAATGATGTTGAGTCAGTGTGCTTGTAACCATCAAAGGAATCCAGCTAGAACAGCTTATCAAATTCTAGGAGATTTTTCAAAAGGGAAATTTACTGGGTTGTCTTTTGCTTTCAGAGCTGTGGTCTCTTCTGCTCTCTCCCCTTCACTAGTATTGGAATGGTTCTCACTCCCAGATTTCTGAATGTGTTTGATTTGAGTCCCTGCTCCAATTTCCCAGCTGTTACTTGAATAAAAATAAGGTCCTTTTGAGGTTTGGAGTGCCTTCTCCGTCTCACTTGTTGAAGCCATGAAGGCCTCCAAGAAAACTAGGAGATTTGCCAAAGTATACAGGGTCAGAGGGAGTCCCCAAAACAGTGGCCTCCCTTGCAGAAACAGCAAGCTTGGCAAGTGCAGCCTAGTCGTCCTGGGAAGCAAAGTCATTTGTTTACCCAGAGAATCAGGAGCAGCACCCTGAATCCTTTTCGCCTGGGTAGGACTTGATAACTTGTCTAAGTCAAGTGAATGGCCCCTCCTCTGCGGTGTTTGAATAGCTCACAGACTGAAATATCCCGTGCACAGCATCCTGCTCATGGGTGAATCCCTGCCTCACTCTCCCAGATCCTGCAGTTGCTCCAAGAGCTCTCTGCCAGGAGGTTGAACATTTATTGGACCGCACAAAACTGAGAAAAACAGGAAGAAGAATTCAGTGATGTTGTTGTGCAACAGGACTTCCAATCTCCTGTTAGGCAGCCAAAAATCTCAGTGGGTAGGCATGCCTTCTTTCGACTGACAGTCTTACAGTGCGTTACAGTTTGTTTGGTTTTTTTTTTTTAAAGCTTTTGGGTAAAACTAGATGGATTCAGAACAATATGAAAATAGTCACCATTCTCTCCACATCACAGAAACAGTTGAGGAGACAGTGAGTGGTGTCCAGCAGAAGACTTGCTGGCCCGGTCCTGGGATCTGTGTTAACCATAAGCAGTCAGGCTGTGTAAAATGATGGTTATAGCAAATGTGTGCGCCATCTGAAGATAGCTGTGCCATGCTGGGTGTCCCCTTTGGAAAGCGTTTGACCGATGATTTCAGCTTGTGCTTTTGAAACCGCTGGAAAAGTGAAAAAGTTGTTACACCTGGATGTAACCACCATCCACCAGTTGTTCTCCTTTCAGGCAGCATTTTAGTTTTATCTGTAGCTTTTGGCAATGTCCTGTCTTATTATGTTTACTGACTCCTCCTGTAGACCAATTACCCTCTGATTCATTATGCAGCTGAGTTACGTGTATACCTTCTTTCTCCACTAAGCAAACTGCTCACCTACTTGATAATTTTGGGTAGGCCTTTTGTATTTTATAGCATGAGAAAACTGTATCCAAGTACTGTAGTAATTAGTAGTACAGCATTTTGTGTGTAACAGCTGTACCGGAGTGAGAGGCTCACAGAATGGCACGTTTCTTAGAACATTTGTAACGTTAATGTTGTAAGATGTTTTCTAACTTAAAATTAAAATCCATCTGCTGACACCACTTACTTCTAACTTCACTGTGTCTAGCCAGACCATACTGAAATAATATGTAAACCTTGTTGTGGAATCCATAGAAAGGCAGTGAGACCATTGGAAATTTAGCCTAGATTCGGTCAAAACCTGGCCCCAGTTTGGACTGGTGGGTTATGAACATTGTGTACTATTCTCTACATATAAATTGCTGCATGCAAAGAACAATTTTTCTCTTCCCTCCACGAAGTTTTCTTTTTTGTGCTGTTGCACCTTTTTTAGATTGCCTCTGGATGTTATTGGTAAAAATGAAGGGAATTGCTTACAAGAAGGCTTGAAGAGAAATGTTCATGTTTGAGGGCGGTCTTAAAAACTGAGCGAGAAGCTCAGGTGGTAAACTGTGAGAAACAAGAAGTGACCTGTATCACTCAAGTCTACAGGATTAAGTGTCGGGAATTTACATGTTGACTCCTGGCTCTGCCAACTCAGACATTTGTTTGGAAGTAACGACAATCTGAATAGTTCCTTTCTGTCATCATTGCTCCCAGTTCCCGGTTCCCACATTCTCCTTCCTCCCCCCACATGCACACGCTTGTTTCCTCAGTTGTAAGCCAGATCAGCCTTAACTCAGAGAGTAGCTAAAATTAACTCTTTTTTATTCTTTTGCAGTGCTCTTTTTAACTGGGGTTGGTTAACTGATCCAGTTTGTGATGCTGACCCGTGCGCAGTTGCGTCAGGAAGCACGGAGGCGCGGAGCAAGCCTGGGAGCTCTCAGCTGGCACGGGCGCCCAGGGAAGAAGCCTGTGAAACGGTGGTCTGAGTTACCACCTAGCCTTGGGCATGCTATTTTGCCTTCTGTCCCTATTTTCCCCATCCCTAAAGCGTGAGGAATTCACATGTGACCATCCACCTCAAGGAGATGTTTGGAGGAGTAACCAGCTAAGATTTCTCAGACTGATATTCAGCTTCTAAAGCTGACTTGGGCCTAAAGAGTCCCAAAATAAGGCTCTGAACTTCAGAAGGGTAACATATTCCACAGTGACTGCGTTGAAATTAATGGATTTACATTCGTTTCCAGAAGCCTGGATATGATTCAAAAAACCCTTCAGTTCCTGATTGTTTTAGCTTTCAGGGATAGTATTTACTGTCACTGCCTTATATTTCGCAAATTGTTTAAAAGGATAAAATAAAAATGGAAAAAGTATGCTGCAGGAGCTTTTTAACAAAGAAATTTAATCCTCCTTAAAATGGATTAGCATAATGCAAAATAACTATTTAAAATTTCAGAGAAATAAAAAGATTTTGGCATACTATCCAAAAAAGCAGAATTACTGCTAATGCCTTTCATCCAGCTCTGAAGAGGATGCTCCATTATATGCTGTTTACTGATGTCCAGAACATCCATCCACCCTTAGAAGTGAATTTTCCGTCTCTAATGAGCATAGTGATCAGAATAGCTCCAGCACACTGGAGCTATTGTTCCCATGTTCCTGCTCCCTACTGCATCCATACTTAACAAAGATATTAATTAATGGGAATTAAATCTGAGTGAAGTTAATTCCTCAGTTGTTTCCTCTTAACAATGTATGATTGGATTAATTTGGGAGAGGATTGTCTTTTTTCATCCTTATTGCACTGTTT